>NC_136801.1:2274507-2812007 GCF_951216825.1 Electrona antarctica | reverse complement strand
GAGGTAGAGTGCAGTGGAAGGGTTGATATAGCAGGGACTGACAGAAGAATCAGCAGGAAAGGAGATGGTGACTGTTGGCTTGGAGGCAATGTCTGGTCATGGAGTCTGGAGTGTTATGACGGTGACCGTTACACTGCCATACACAATGGGAAGAGGACTGTCCTCCCTGTCCGTCCCTCTGGACGCTCCAAAAGAGCAGCAGTGGATGAAGACCGTGAGGTCAGTGAGGTCAGCGAGGTCAGTGAGGACGGGGTCTACAGAGTAGCAGTGTACGTGGACCGTCCCGCTGGGACTCTGTCCTTCTATGACGTGTCCTCAGAGGACACTCTGACCCACCTGTACACCTTCCAGATCACGTCCACTGAACCGCTATGTGTTGGGTTCGGGTTGGAGGATGGCTCCTCAGTGTCTCTGTGTGAGCAGAGATAGTCTCTATGCGAGGGTCACATCAGGTCGCCATGGTTACTCCACATGTGACATCATCATCATGATGATGACGAGAGACAGACAGATAAGACCAGATATGTTTTTGATACAATGTTCATTATTATTCAAAGAATCACACCTGTGTGAAGTGAGCGGCGCTCTTGACTGTCATCATACATCATAATGATGACCACGTCAGCCAATCAAATCATTACATTCCGTGTTCAGCCAATCAAATCATTGCATTCCGTGGTACACACACACACACACACACACACACACACACACACACACACACACACACACACACAGAGACCTAGACATTGACATTGACACACTGGACTGGCTTGCTGCAACGGAGCTGAAGGTCTAGAAGAAGAAGAGAGCTGTGTTTCACGATTTTTCAGAAATAGCAGATCTACAAGCTCGTAGCGCGCCACTGAGTGGCGCGCTACGAGCTTGTAGATCTGCTATTTTTCCCCTGGAACCCCCCCAAGGACCCCTGGAACCCCCTCAAGGACCTGGAACCCCCTCAAGGACCCCTGGAACCCCCTCAAGGACCTGGAACCCCCTCAAAGACCCCTGGAACCCCCTCAAAGACCCCTGGAACCCCCTCAAAGACCCCTGGAAACCCCTCAAGGACCCCTGGAAACCCCTCAAGGAAACCTGGAACCCCCTCAAGGACCCCTGGAACCCCCTCAAAGACCCCTGGAAACCCCTCAAGGACCCCTGGAAACCCCTCAAGGAAACCTGGAACCCCCTCAAGGACCCCTGGAACCCCCTCGAAGACCCCTGGAACCCCCTCAAAGACCCCTGGAACCCCCTCAAGGACCCCTGGAACCCCCTCAAGGACCCCTGGAACCCCCCCAAAGACCTGGAACCCCCTCAAAGACCCCTGGAACCCCCTCAAGGACCCCTGGAACCCCCTCAAGGACCCCTGGAACCCCCTCAAGGACCCCTGGAACCCCCTCAAAGACCCCTGGAACCCCCTCAAGGACCCCTGGAAACCCCTCAAGGACCCCTGGAAACCCCTCAAAGACCCCTGGAACCCCCTCAAGGACCCCTGGAACCCCCTCGAAGACCCCTGGGTGTCCCCAGACCACACTAGGGGTCCACACACACACACACACAGAGCTGTGTGTTTTCACGATTTCTCAAAAATAGCAGACCTACAAGCTCGTAGCGCGCCACTGAGTGGCGCGCTACGAGCTTGTAGCGCGCCACAAGGACCTGGAACCCCCTCAAGGACCCCTGGAACCCCCTCAAGGACCCCTGGAACCCACTCAAGGACCCCTGGAACCCACTCAAGGACCCCTGGAACCCACTCAAGGACCCCTGGAACCCACTCAAGGACCCCTGGAACCCCCTCAAGGACCCCTGGAACCCCCTGAAGGACCCCTGGAACCCCCTGAAGGACCCCTGGAACCCCCTGAAGGACCCCTGGAACCCCCTCGAAGGACCCCTGGAACCCCCTCGAAGACCCCTGGAACCCCCTCGAAGACCCCTGGAACCCCCTCAAGGACCCCTGGGTGTCCCCAGACCACACTAGGGGTCCACACACACACACACACACACAGAGCTGTGTGTTTTCACGATTTAAAAAAAATAGCAGACCTACAAGCTCGTAGTGCGCGCTACGAGCTTGTAGGTCTGCTATTTTTATTTTATTTAAAAAAAAAAAAATTATCCCACGATTTTGTAACCCATTTTTCACCCCTGTGTCAATTATTTAATGTGACCCTGGGCTCTACACACCCTCCGCCAACCTAGTCCCCATATATGGGGGACCTGGGGAGAGCAACGGACTTGAACTCATGCTTCCTTCATGCCTGAGTGTCCAAGTTGCTCCTTTACACCTGACAGGGGGGAGTTTCCCTGGTTGGACGTAGCGCGTGGAAGGAACACGTTATTCCAACCAGTTCCTTTCCCCTCCATCAGGCGCCCCGGCTGGCCAGGGGGAGGCAGTATAGAGACCAGGATTACTGCATGTTTTTTGTGAGGGTACCTACCCTAGGGGACACGGGGAGAACATGCAAACTCCACACAGAAAGGCCCTTTCGACAACCCCGCCTCGGGTATGGGCACTGATGACGCGGAGGAGGAAACACGCCGCCAGCACCCACAGCGCCCCGAGCGGGAATCGAACCCAGGACCTTCTAGCTGTGAGACGACAGCACTACCAACTGTGCCACCGTGTAATAGCAGACCTACAAGCTCGTAGTGCGCGCTACGAGCTTGTAGGTCTGCTATTTTTCAATAGCTAAATTATAACATAATGTTTAAAACACCAAAAGGGGTTCCCACCCAAAATGGGTTAAGGACCCCTGTAACCCCCCCAAGGACCCCTGGAACCCCCTCAAAGACCCCTGGAACCCCCTGAAGGACCCCTGGAACCCCCTCAAAGACCCCTGTAACCCCCTGAAGGACCCCTGGAACCCCATCAAGGACCCCTGGAACCCCATCAAGGACCCCTGGAACCCACTCAAGGACACATGTAACCCCCTTAAGACCCCTAGAACCCCCTCAAGGACCCCTGGAACCCTGGAACCCCCTCAAGGACCCCTGGAACCCCCTCAAGGACCCCTGGAACCCCCTCAAGGACCCCTGTAACCCCCTCAAGGACCCCTGGAACCCCCTGAAGGACCCCTGGAACCCCCTCAAGGACCCCTGGAACCCCCTCAAGGATCCCTGGGGGTCCCCAGACCACACTAGGTGTCCAAATGGACCCTAACAGCAGTGGTTCTCAAACCGTAATGTGTTGTACCAGGGACCCCCATCTGAACATGTGTTGTACCAGGGACCCCCATCTGAACATGTATTGTACCAGGGACCCCCATCTGAACATGTATTGTACCAGGGACCCCCATCTGAACATGTGTTGTACCAGGGACCCCCCATCTGAACATGTGTTGTACCAGGGACCCCCATCTGAACATGTGTTGTACCAGGGACCCCCATCTGAACATGTGTTGTACCAGGGACCCCCCATCTGAACATGTGTTGTACCAGGGACCCCCCATCTGATTATTTTAATGTTAATATTCTATTGTACAATCATTTTTAGAAGTTTAATTGTTTAATAAATTGATTATTTAAATTCGGTCGTTCATGTTTATTAATATTATTACTAACATGTTAATTCATCTATTAATATTATTATTACTAACATGTTAATTAATTAATTCATGTTCTTGTCAGATCATCTGGTTGACGCACGCACGCACGCACGCACGCACGCACGCACGCACGCACGCACGCACGCACGCACACATGCTACAAACATACTTACAGGTGTTTGATTCAAACTCCTTCATGTCTGTCAATCATTGATTACTATCAGAATATATTTAGTGATTCAACCTTTAAAAAAAAAAAAAACTCTTGTTTAAACCATAAAATATGCCACTCGGTGGCGCGCTATGAGCTTGTAGATCTGCTATTTTTCAACAGCTAAAGCATAACATAATTCTAACACCAAAAGGGGTTCCCGCCCAGAATGGGTGCCGCCCCTGATTTTATGATTCATGAAATCATTCAGGTTTTATTTTTTCCCTCATTTTATTTTTAAACGGCGGACCAAGCCAGCGCCTCCAGACTCGGGCCCACTGAGCGCAGCCCGGGACAGACCTCAGCCAGAGGCCTCAGCCAGAGGCTCACCTATTTATTTAAAGACGTTTACGCCGCTGACAAAGTATTTATTTAAAGACGTTTACGCCGCGGACAAAGTATTTATTTAAAGACGTTTACGCCGCGGACAAAGTATTTATTTAAAGACGTTTACGCCGCGGACAAAGTATTTATTTAAAGACGTTTACGCCGCGGACAAAGTATTTATTTAAAGACGTTTACGCCGCGGACAAAGTATTTATATAAAGACGCTTACGCCGCGGACAAAGTATTTATATAAAGACGTTTACGCCGCGGACAAAGTATTTATTTAAAGACGTTTACGCCGCGGACAAAGTATTTATTTAAAGACGTTTACGCCGCGGACAAAGTATTTATATAAAGACGTTTACGCCGCGGACAAAGTATTTATTTAAAGACGTTTACGCCGCGGACAAAGTATTTATTTAAAGACGTTTACACCGCTGACAAAGTATTTATTTAAAGACGTTTACGCCGCGGACAAAGTATTTATATAAAGACGTTTACGCCACGGACAAAGTATTTATATAAAGACGTTTACGCCGCGGACAAAGCCAACTGGAGTTGTGACACATCATGACAACAAATACCAAACAAAATAATTGTAAAGAAGAAAAAAACGGCAGGTTACAACACTTTTTGTTGTTGTTTTTCTTCTTTGTAATTATTTGTTTGGTCCAAAACATTATGTTTGTTGTCATGATTTGTCACGACTCGAGTTGGCATCGTACGACGCTTAAAAGGTCTTTAAATAAATACTTTTTGGAATGACTGAGGGAAAATGCATTGGGATTCATTTCCTGGGCCTGGCCAAGGACTGTCTAAAGAGGACGAGACGCGAAGACCGTACGGGCGATGCCATGTTGCTCACATGGTGCTCCATGGAAGGAAAGAAACGCGCAGTTGAGACCAGGAAGTTGGACATGACAAATCATAGATATGGCACAAATGGCCCAGCAGATGGCATGATGCCACTGAAAGGAGAGATGCTTGTACATATCATGTCACGTCATTGCATTTTACCTTTTATATTAACGTTTCAACAGCAAATGGATAAGTAAGTCCCAGCATGGATCATCACACAGACAGTAATGTTGGTCGGACATGACATATGTAGGCCTACAAGCATCTCTCCTTTCATTGGCATCACGCCATCTGCTGGGCCATTTGCGCCATATCTATGATTTGTCATGTCCAACTTCCTGGTCTCAACTGCGCATGTTTCTTTCCTTCCATGGAGCACCATGTGAGCAACATGGTGTAGCTATTATTAGGCAAGATTATGATGTCAATTAGCCAGAAATCAAATGTAACCCCGACTCGCCAGCGAATCAAATACACATTTAATGGTAACCCTTTCTTTTACAGTACAGTAATAACCATGAAATTACATGGTAATTACATGGTTATTACAAGGTAGTAAGGAGTAATTACTGGGTATTTACTAGGTAATTACATGGTAACTACAGGGTAATAAACACAACAATTACTAGGTAATTATCAAGTATTTTCTTGACTACTACCCAGTAATTACCATGTAATTATGAATATTTACCAGGTAATTACATGGTAATGTAACCAGAAATTACTATGAAAACTAATCAGTAATTACTAGGTAATTATCAAGTATTGTCTTGACTACTACCCAGTAATTATTAGTATTTGCCAGGTAATTACATGGTAATTACATGGTCATGTAACCAGTAATTACTCAGAAAATACAAAGTTTTCCCCAGTAAGTACTAGGTAATCCTTATGTATTTTCCTGCCAACTACCAGGACATTATAACCTATATACTAGGTAGTTACCAGTTATCTACACTGTAAATACTGGATAATGGCCATGTAGTTACCTAGTATTTACTATACAATTCACTGACGACTACCAGGTATTTACCCATGAATTATTGAGCCATGTGTTATCAATCAATTGGTGCAGTTGACCGTGAGGCTGTTAACGACGGTATTAACATTGTAATTACCAGATATTAACCTGATAACTACCATGTATTACCCAGTCCATTACATGTTAACTACAGGGAAATATACCCAGTAAGTACTAGGTAATTATCATGTATTTTCTTAACTACTACCCGGGAATTACCATGTAATTATGAGTATTTATTATTGATTCATGCCTTATCAATCAACTGGTGCAGTGGCCGTGCAGGTGTTAATGACTATTTACATTGTAATTACCAGATATTAACCTGATAACTACCATGTTTTACCTGGTAATTACTCAGCATTTACCCAGTAACTAGAAAATATTTAACCGGTAATTACCTGCTATTTACCCAGTAAGTGTGATTTGTATTTACCTAGTATATACTAAGTAATTAAAGTGGAACTGTGACTGTAAAAGAAAGCGTGGTTTGTTTCCATATTACTACCTGGTACTTTCAGTATTTACACAGTAATTACGGTAGAACTGGACTGTAAAAGAAAGCGTGGTTTGTTGCCATGATATTACTTGGTAATTACTCAGTATTTATCCAGACAACTATTTACCTGGTATTTACCCAGTAATTAAAGTGGAACTGGACTGTAAAAGAAAGTGTGGTTTGTTTCCATGATATTACCCTGTACCTTCCCTGTAATAACCATATATCAGTTTGTAATCAACGAGTAGCCCATGAACTCAAGAATGACACAATGATGACAGTTTAAGGGTTTTTATATAGAGATGGTTGCACAGCCACAGCCACAGACAGACATGGATGGATGATTGTATGAATGGTATCTGAAATGACTAACCTTAACACACTTATCACTGTAAAGTTCGAGCCCTGTTAGGCTACCATAGATGGCTGCCAATGTTAACCTAGCAACATGATTTAGCATAGCAAATACAGGCAAAAACGAACTTTTTAGAGAACACATAGATGAATTAATTGTTGCAACATTAATTAATATTGCACTGTATAAACAAACAATGAGCATACTTCCTGAAGAACGCATTCTGTGATCCTGTTTGTCTGAGTCTGTGTAGCTGCATGACTGAGTAGTTGGGAGAGTGAGTGTAGAGAGTGGAAACTGACTCCAATCAAGATACAGGTTGGGATTTAGCAGGTGTTGGGAATTCACCTAATCAGGTCCAGGCTAGGGTTGCCGTGGCGATCAATTATTTTCTACAGGTTAAACCAGTGGTTTTCAACTTTGGTAGCATAAAATGAGAGCATAAGATTAAACCAAGTGGACCCTTACAGGTCATATTTTTATGAATAGTTAAATCATTGTTAAACATCTGCATTAATTAATTTACAAGAAGTCTACACAAGTTAGAGAATGTAGAATAATTTAATAATTCAATCTCATCAAATGGTGGCCCGTGCCGTGGCTCAAATGCAAAATAAATAATGGATCTTGATTTGAAAAGGGTTGAAAACCACTGGTTTAAACCATGAATTGTAAAAGTAACTGTGTACAAAATTCCCCATAGCATTTAGTGAAGGCTACTTCATGCACACTCTATTCATATTGAGGACCCATTTTTCTACTTTAGTTCAGGCTTCTGTTTGGGCAGTGTAGTCAGTGAAAGAGGACCCCAGTCCAGCTGCAACTCTACATGCAGCTACACAGACAGACAAACAGGATCACAGAATGCGTTCTTCAGGAAGTATGCTCATTGTTTGTTTATACAGTGCAATATTAATTAATGTTGCAACAATTCATTAATCTATGTGTTCTCTAAAAAGTTCGTTTTTGCCTGTATTTGCTATGCTAAATCATGTTGCTAGGTTAACATTGGCAGCCATCTATGGTAGCCTAACAGGGCTCTAACAAGCTAAGTAAGCCTCAGCTAATGTATTTGAACTTTACAGTGATAAGTGTGTTAAGGTTAGTCATTTCAGATACCATTCATACAATCATCCATCCATGTCTGTCTGTGGCTGTGCAACCATCTCTATATAAAAACCCTTAAACTGTCATCATTGTGTCATTCTTGAGTTCATGGGCTACTCGTTGATTACAAACTGAAATATGGTTATTACAGGGAAGGTACAGGGTAATATCATGGAAACAAACCACACTTTCTTTTACAGTCCAGTTCCACCTTAATTACTGGGTAAATACCAGGTAAATAGTTGTCTAGTTACTGGATAAATACTGAGTAATTACCAAGTAATATCATGGCAACAAACCACGCTTTCTTTTACAGTCCAGTTCTACCGTAATTACTGTGTAAATACTGAAAGTACCAGGTAGTAATATGGAAACAAACCACGCTTTCTTTTACAGTCACAGTTCCACTTTAATTACTTAGTATATACTAGGTAAATACAAATCACACTTACTGGGTAAATAGCAGGTAATTACCGGTTAAATATTTTCTAGTTAATGGGTAAATGCTGAGTAATTACCAGGTAAAACATGGTAGTTATCAGGTTAATATCTGGTAATTACAATGTAAATAGTCATTAACACCCGCACGGCCACTGCACCAGTTGATTGATAAGGCATGAATCAATAATACATACTCATAATTACATGGTAATTCCCGGGTAGTAGTTAAGAAAATACATGATAATTACCTAGTACTTACTGGGTATATTTCCCTGTAGTTAACATGTAATGGACTGGGTAATACATGGTAGTTATCAGGTTAATATCTGGTAATTACAATGTAAATACCGTCGTTAACAGCCTCACGGTCAACTGCACCAATTGATTGATAACACATGGCTCAATAATTCATGGGTAAATACCTGGTAGTCGTCAGTGAATTGTATAGTAAATACTAGGTAACTACATGGCCATTATCCAGTATTTACAGTGTAATTAACTGGTAACTACCTAGTATATAGGTTATAATTTCCTGGTAGTTGACAGGAAATACATAAGGATTACCTAGTACTTACTGGGGAAAACCTTGTATTTTCTGAGTAATTACTGGTTACATGACCCAAATACTAATAATCACTGGGTAGTAGTCAAGAAAATACTTGATAATTACCTAGTAATTACTGATTAGTTTTCATAGTAATTACTGGTTACATGACCATGTAATTACCATGTAAATTCCTGTATTTACCTGGTAAATACTCATAATTACATGGTAATTACTGGGTAGTAGTCAAGAAAATACTTGATAATTACCTAGTAATTACTGATTAGTTTTCATAGTAATTACTGGTTACATTACCATGTAATTACCATGTAAATTCCTGTATTTACCTGGTAAATACTCATAATTACATGGTAATTACTGGGTAGTAGTCAAGAAAATACTTGATAATTACCTAGTAATTGTTGTGTTTATTACCCTGTAGTTACCATGTAATTACCTAATAAATACCCAGTAATTACTCCTTACTACCTTGTAATAACCATGTAATTACCATGTAATTTCATGGTTATTACTGTACTGTAAAAGAAAGGGTTACCCATTTAATTCCTATCTACTTGCATCTCATAACGTCCAATTGAAGACGTGAGTCACTTAGCCTGTCAATATACACATAGTTTCCACTCGGAATGAAGCGATTTGAAACCATGTAGGCCTACATACTGTGTATCTTATCATAAAAACGTCTATCTGAAGACGTGAGTTACGAATACCTGGTATGAATAAATACTGTGTTACAGTTCCCCCCCAATATAAAACAAATCAAATACACACAGACGGAATCAAAGAATAGTCCAGAGATTTGTTTAGATTGTACCAGCAAAATGAGATATTTATTATATCGAAATACTGTTACAACATACTTGTCATATACTCAAATAAAAACATAGCAAGAACGGGCGCGTCAGGGTTAATCCAATTTGGACATTAGCCATAAAGACTTAACCATGCGCATTGAAAATATACTATTTGGTAGACTGTGGTATAGTTGCTTCTGACTAGTCTGCACATGAGTTGTGCAAATGGCGTCGCCCGTACGACGCCATGTTGTCTTCGCGTCTCGTCCTGTTTAGACAGTCCTTGGGCCTGGCGTCGTCATGAAAGGGGGCGGGACTGGGCCTGGCGTCGTCATGAAAGGAGGCGGTACTGGGCCTGGCGTCGTCATGAAAGGGGGCGGGACTGCGACGCTCTATACACTGACACCACGGCGCGTAAACAAACTGACTCCGCCCACAAACGGGGGAAGTTGTGATTTTCGCTCGTTCACTGCAATGCAATTTGCGGCATTTTTAAAACAATATTGAGCAGAGTAGCGATTATCAAACGTATTAGCACCGTGCAATCCGTAATCTTCAATAAAAAACATTTACCCTCACAAAAAACATGCAGTAATCCTGGTCTCTATACCGCCTCCCCCTGGCCAGCCGGGGCGCCTGATGGAGGGGAAAGGAACTGGTCTCTAAACTGCCTCCCCCTGGCCAGCCGGGGCGCCTGATGGAGGGGAAAGGAACTGGTCTCTATACTGCCTCCCCCTAGCCAGCCGGGGCGCCTGATGGAGGGGAAAGGAACTGGTCTCTATACCGCCTCCCCCTGGCCAGCCGGGGCGCCTGATGGAGGGGAAAGGAACTGGTCTCTATACCGCCTCCCCCTGGCCAGCCGGGGCGCCTGATGGAGGGGAAAGGAACTGGTCTCTATACCGCCTCCCCCTGGCCAGCCGGGGCGCCTGATGGAGGGGAAAGGAACTGGTCTCTATACCGCCTCCCCCTGGCCAGCCGGGGCGCCTGATGGAGGGGAAAGGAACTGGTCTCTATACCGCCTCCCCCTGACCAGCCGGGGCACCTGATGGTGGGGAAAGGAACTGGTCTCTATACCGCCTCCCCCTGGCCAGCCGGGGCGCCTGATGGAGGGGAAAGGAACTGGTCTCTATACCGCCTCCCCCTGGCCAGCCGGGGCGCCTGATGGAGGGGAAAGGAACTGGTCTCTATACCGCCTCCCCCTGGCCAGCCGGGGCGCCTGATGGAGGGGAAAGGAACTGGTCTCTATACCGCCTCCCCCTGGCCAGCCGGGGCACCTGATGGTGGGGAAAGGAACTGGTCTCTATACTGCCTCCCCCTGGCCAGCCGGGGCGCCTGATGGAGGGGAAAGGAACTGGTCTCTATACCGCCTCCCCCTGGCCAGCCGGGGCGCCTGATGGAGGGGAAAGGAACTGGTCTCTATACCGCCTCCCCCTGACCAGCCGGGGCACCTGATGGTGGGGAAAGGAACTGGTCTCTATACTGCCTCCCCCTGGCCAGCCGGGGCGCCTGATGGAGGGGAAAGGAACTGGTCTCTATACCGCCTCCCCCTGGCCAGCCGGGGCGCCTGATGGAGGGGAAAGGAACTGGTCTCTATACCGCCTCCCCCTGGCCAGCCGGGGCGCCTGATGGAGGGGAAAGGAACTGGTCTCTATACCGCCTCCCCCTGGCCAGCCGGGGCACCTGATGGTGGGGAAAGGAACTGGTCTCTATACTGCCTCCCCCTGGCCAGCCGGGGCGCCTGATGGAGGGGAAAGGAACTGGTCTCTATACCGCCTCCCCCTGGCCAGCCGGGGCGCCTGATGGAGGGGAAAGGAACTGGTCTCTATACTGCCTCCCCCTGGCCAGCCGGGGCACCTGATGGTGGGGAAAGGAACTGGTCTCTATACTGCCTCCCCCTGGCCAGCCGGGGCACCTGATGGAGGGGAAAGGAACTGGTTGAACGTGTTCCTTCCACGTGCTACTTCCAACCAGGGAACCCCCCCCCCCCCCCGTGACAGGTGTAAAGAAGCAGCTTGGACTCCTCATGCATTGAAGGAAGCATGAGGTCAGTCCGTTGCTCTCCCCAGGTTGGCGGAGGGTGTGTAGAGCCCAGGATCACATTAGATAATTGACACAGGGCTGAAAAATTAGTTACAAAATCATGGGTAAGTAATACAAAAATAAAAAGCGTTTTAGACACAAAACACAAACGTAGATTTAAAATAATCAGATAGACTTCTAACTGTTCTACCATACCTTATTCTATGTGTATGGGCCATGCCTCCAGAAGCTATTTCAAATGGAAACAAACACCAGAGGGCGCTGTTTTTCCCCCTCCTTTTTTGGGTTGTCTCTAGTTTTTCATATTCCATCCACTCCTGATTGGCTAAAGATTGGCATCTATTAAAACTAAAGTGTATGATCTGTGCAATAACTTCAGTTACATAATAATTAACCCCTCGCCTTCTACTGTTCAGACTAAGGTAGCCTATATTCAGTGATTTCACTTCATTCAAATATCACTTCTTTTTTTGTTTTGTCGTGATAATCCTCCCTACTATAGAGTGTGCTGACCATATAAGGAGTTCCTCCCTGTCCTGGGCGTAAAAGAAAACGTAGGTTTCGTTTTTGTCTAGGTGGCAAAGCCTTCATCCAATCAGGATAGAGAGGGGACTTCCGTCAATCATGGTGGAGCGGGGGCGGGCCTTGGGGGCGGGCCTTGGGGGCGGGCCTTGGTGTGTGTGCTGTTGGCCTGTCGCGTGCCCCCCTGAGGACGACACCATAAAGACTGTTAACTGTGAGTGGACGACACCATAAAGACTGTTAACTGTGAGTGGACGACACCATAACGACTGTTAACTGTGAGTGGACGACCCCATAAAGACTGTTAACTGTGAGGACGACACTATAAAGACTGTTAACTGTGAGGACGACACCATAAAGACTGTTAACTGTGAGTGGACGACACCATAAAGACTGTTAACTGTGAGTGGACAACACCATAAAGACTGTTAACTGTGAGTGGACGACACCATAAAGACTGTTAACTGTGAGGACGACACCATAAAGACTGTTAACTGTGAGTGGACGACACCATAAAGACTGTTAACTGTGAGTGGACGACACCATAAAGACTGTTAACTGTGAGTGGACGACACCATAAAGACTGTTAACTGTGAGTGGACGACCCCATAAAGACTGTTAACTGTGAGTGGACGACACCATAAAGACTGTTAACTGTGAGTGGACGACACCATAAAGACTGTTAACTGTGAGTGGACGACACCATAAAGACTTAACTGTGAGTGGACGACACCATAAAGACTGTTAACTGTGAGTGGACGACACCATACAGCATTACAACTTGTTTACAAGACGTGCCGGTCCACCCTTTTCAAATTCATCATAAAATCATTAAGAACATTAAGATCATAATAATCATTTAGACCGTGAGCCAGGGGGGTTGGTCGGTACCATCGGGCAGACTAAGGCTCATAGTGATTTTTGTGAAGGTATACATGTCTAGAGTTAGAAAATATGTGATAGCATTGCACCAGTGGTAGCTTTATCAGTGCTATCATGCATTTTATTTTATAACACTAGGCGGAAATTACATGGTCAATATGAAAAACATATAGTAATACACCGCCCAAAAAAATTATAGAAAAGGTTTTTCCAATTGGTTCTGGTACCTCCAGGCATGCTTAAGAATATACTGAAAATCTAGGAATATATACATATGTTCCGGAAAGGCGCCATTTTCGAGATGGAATCCAATATGGCTGCCAGGAGCTTAAAATGGCTATATAAAACTAGTACTAATTAATCATTATTTGGGGTTTTAGGGCTAAAGGAATGTGGCTGAATCAGTGAAAGTGAAATTATCATCAGGTAATTATGTATTGCCAAATCCAAGATGGTGTCCATACCAAACCCAAAGTGATGTTCTATTGTTGAATAGAGGAAAGAAGCACTGTCGTGGTCCTTGTAATGATGATGATGATGGATACTGCATTTGGTCATGATGAGGCAGGCATCATTATGTCCCTGATGCAGGGTGATACGCATGCTCAGTGAATAAACTGATGTGCTTGTCTTGTTGGTGTATTGGGGTGTATCAGGTGGACCTATAGTATAAAGTACAGAGCATTAGAATGGGACAGTCCTGTGCAACCTCATATCCAAGTGGAATGTGGCAGACCACCAAGCTCAACTTGAAAGTTAATTTGGCTGATGTCACACAATTTGGATGGGACATCCACATTTTGCTAAGGGTGATCTGACACCTGATGAAATGTTCAAGCTACAAATGAGAAATGTTGATAAAGAGGATTTTAACGATGAGTTAGACCAGGATTTGGGAAAGATAATGCTGCCAGTCAGGAGGGCTAGGGCCATGTGGTGGGTTGATTTTATGATCCTGATTATGAGTTGAAGCTTACAGATATTGAATGTAGTTGCAAAAGATAAATATTATCATAGTGTGTTAAGGCTCATTCATAGTCTGGATTTCCAGTGGTGGGGTGACCACCGCTCCGGTGGTGAGGTGACCACCGGAGCTGAAATAATGTTGAGCGGTGGTGAGTAAAAACAGAGAGAAGGGCTGGGGCGGTGGCGGTGGTTTGCTCTTCACCGCGGCTTGTGACATTATGTTGTAGTTTGGTGGTCACCTCACCACCGAAAATCCAGACTATGAATGAGCCTTTATACTATTATTACAAATACCAGTTCTTGTGATGTTTTTGACAGTTTTTTTTAAGTGAATCATGAACGCTCAGCAAGTTGTTTCTATTTGTTGTTCTCCCATAGGTCAAATTTAGCCTTGACCTGACCTCAACATGTGAAATTGACCTGATATTTAAAAAATAGCTTCAGGAATGCATCTTACTTATACAACAGAAAAGTGGCATTAACCCTTTCGGGAGCGTTCCTCCGTTAACATCCTCGGTGTTATACACACCGACACTCTACCCTCTTTGCGCAGTGAAATCCTTACAAAAAAAACACTGCAACTCGCTTACAGTACAGTACAGTACAGTACAGTACAGTACAGTACAGTACAGTACAGTACATTACAGTACAGTACAGAACCGTAGAGTAGAGTAGAGTAGAGTACCATACAGTAGAGTACAGTACTGTACAGTAGTGTAGAGTACCATATAGTAGAGTACAGTACTGTACAGTAGAGTACAGTACCGTACAGTAGAGTACAGTAGAGTACAGTACTGTACAGTAGAGTACAGTACCGTACAGTAGAGTACAGTAGAGTACAGTAGAGTACAGGGGAGCACAGTACAGTAGAGTAGAGTAGAGTATAGTACAGTACAGAGGAGTACAGTACAGTACAGTACAGAGTAGAGTACCATACAGTACAGTAGAGTACAGTACAGTAGAGTACAGTACAGTACAGTACAGTACAGTAGAGTACAGTACAGAAGAGTACAGCATGAGTATGCCCCCCTTGGCGACGCGTGCAAGCTAGGATGAGCTGGCCGAAGGCCCGCGAAATTCTAGTTCTATACATACAGTATGAAAATGCAATGAGCTGCTCGCTGCTCAGTGGCCTTTTTGGATTATGCTAATTGCCAGTTTGGGCAACCAAGCTAAAATTGTTCTATGTCCCCAAATACAAATCAAAACAAACAAAAAACAACATTATTAGGTTTAGTATTGAACAGATAGAAGACTAAAAGGTAATATTAAGGTACTGTATTTATTGGTGAACGGAAAGTTATCTTATGCATTACTTACACTGTACACTTGCACTATATTTAGGTTATTGAATTTCATAAAACATTTCCTTAGAATTTAGTTTATTGAATTTCATAAAACATTTCCTTAGAATTTATGTTAGGAACCTTTGTGCTACATCTTTCATGAAAACAGAAGTACGTCTCATGTTCTCTCCTGTAATAGATAATTACAATATTTCTAGATATGCTAATTTTAACAACTTTTCAGATAAATATATTGTCTGAGCTGTATCCCAACCATTCTTCAAAGATAAATGATCAATAATGAGAGAGAACCATCAGTTTGAAGTAGAATACTTCATTCGGATTTTGAAAATTGTGTTTTGGCATGTGGTTATAAACGGAGTGATAACACACAGAAAGCTACCACCACTGCAATGCTATCACATATTTTCTAATTCTAGACATGTATACCTTCCCAAAAATCACTATGAGGCTTAGTCGGCCCAATGGTACCGATGACCCCAGATTTGGGGTCCTGGCTCACGGCCTAATTCTCAGATTCTGAACATTAATTTGCTGACCTGACCTGGCGGAGAACTGTTCTCCGAGGAGCACTCTTTTTTTACAGTCTGGGAGCACTCCCCCCCCCCCCCCCCCTTCCTAGCAGCTGTGTGTGTGTGTGCGTGTGTGTGTGTGTGTGTCCTCCCCCCTCTAAGCAGGCTTTAGGAATGTGGAGCCCTTCATTCTGTAAATCCCGTAACGTCACCCCCAGTTCTGTTCTGATCCCCTCCATGCTCCCCGAAACAACAACATGGTGAGTTTAAACTTCTAAGCGCTTCGTTTCAACTCCAATTATTCTGATGAACTAACACCCTCCTAGCCGCAATTTGCAACTCTAGATTTTTTTATAATGGGATGAATCTAGAGTTGCAATACCCTCCATTGACTCCCCACTCATCATTTTGCGTTTGCGATCTGCTCGTCTTAAACGACGTTAAACTCACCAACATTGCAGCTGTAGTCCAAGCTTGAATTATTCTCTTTCAATCTGCAAAGCTTGTTTTTCATAAAAATCCCCCGTAGACATGTTATGAGCTACTTTATGTCAAGAAGAAGAAATGTTGGAGTTTGGAAGCGCTCGTTTTTATTAAGGGGTCGCGCTGCTGCCTCCTGCATTATGTGCAAATGCGAAACAGATGCATGCAGGGACGTTCAGTGACTTACGACGAGCGCTTCCAAACTCCAGCACTTAGAAAAAGAATCACTTGCACAGAATTTCTTGACAGAAAGTAGCTCATAACATGTCTACGGGGGATTTTTATGAAAAACAAGCTTTGCAGATTGAAAGAGAATAATTCAAGCTTGGACTACAGCTGCAATGTTGGTGAGTTTAACGTCGTTTAAGACGAGCAGATCGCAAACGCAAAATGATGAGTGGGGAGTCAATGGAGGGTATTGCAACTCTAGATTCATCCCATTATAAAAAAATCTAGAGTTGCAAATTGCGGCTAACACCCTCCGTGTTCGTGTTGTAGTGATGTGTTGGTGTGTGTTCAACTCTGTAGTTTAGTTGTAGTGATGTGTTGGTGTGTGTTCAACTCTGTAGTTTAGTTGTAGTGATGTGTTGGTGTGTGTTCAACTCTGTAGTTTAGTTGTAGTGATGTGTTGCTGTGTGTTCAACTCTGTAGTTTAGTTGTAGTGATGTGTTGGTGTGTGTTCAACTCTGTAGTTTAGTTGTAGTGATGTGTTGAACGCAGACAGATCGGCGGTACCGAGTCTAGAGTTTGATGAAAAACACTCTTGGGAGAGTTTTGTCTTTTGTTCCAAAGTGTCCGTTAGCTCTGAGTCCTAAACGGACAGACTAACGGCTTCAAACCAACAGTTGGTGGAACGGTTTTTATTTCATAAAAACCATGAAGTTGACAAAACATTTGATCATCGTCTGCCTGCCCTGCTGGCATCACGTCGATTTAAGACACACGTTTGTAAAGTTTAAACAGCGTCACCAGGCTGCTCGCTGTTAGCATATATCTGGGTTTTTAATCTGGGATGTTATTCTGGAAGGAAGGATGCATTTTCTCCTCCTCGATCGGAGCGAGTTGGAGCTTGTTTAGTTTTAGTCTAGTTCAGTTTTACTTTAGTTCAGTCCTGGGACTTTGGAAGTCGAGCAGGGGAAACACAAACATTCTCTCCAAACGGTAGTCCAGGAGACGACACGGCGCTGGCGTCACAAACAATCTGTAGTTTAACAACTTGTAGTAGAGTTGTAGTTTAAACTACAACTCTACTACAAGAGTTGTAGTTGTAGGGGGGGGGAGGTACTTAAGAACTGAATTTTAATTCACACATTAATCATGTTACCAAGATTGCCTTTTTTCATCTTAGAAATATTGCACGAATCAGAGCCTATTTGTCACTGGACGATGCAAAAACGCCAATCCACGCCTTTGTTTTTTCTCGGCTTGATTACTGCAATGCACTTTTTTCTGGATTGCCTAAGAAATCAATTGACAGATTACAACTTGTCCAAAATGCAGCAGCCAGAGTCTTAACTAGAACTAAGATGAGAGAACATATTACTCCAGTCTTGGCCTCATTGCACTGGCTTCCGGTTGTTTTTAGGATTGATTTTAAAATTATTTTACTTGTTTATAAAGCTCTCAATGGTCTCGCACCTTCCTACCTACATGACTGCCTGCCGAAATATGTCCCAAACCGCCCCCTAAGGTCTTCCACTGCTGGCCTGCTCGTTTTGCCTAAAAAAATGGCAACTAAAAAATACGGGGAAGCAGCTTTTTGCTTCTACGGGCCGACGGCGTGGAACAAACTCCCACTGTACCTTCGACAGGCAGCCTCTGTAGACATTTTTAAAGCTCAGCTCAAGACCCACTTTTACACCCTTGCTTTTAATTGATTTATCTGTCTTTTAAAAAAAATGTTATTCATGTCCTCACTGTATTGTTTATGCCCTGCTTTTCTTTTTTGTGTAAAGCACTTTGAGCTGCATTTCATGTCATGAAAGGTGCTATACAAATAAAGTTTTATTATTATTATTATTATTATATTATTAACTTTGAGAATAGATTAACGGCGATAAGGAATCCTTATTCACACCTCGACCTGAGCAGTCGCATTCCAGAGCTCTCTCCAGTCAACGCAGCGACATGGCTACGTTTTCAACTTTTTCCGCCTTTTTCCTCTTCTTCATCCTATGGATTACGGACGCATTCTTTAATTCAACATGGACTTTACACCATGAAGAGATGGAACGATACGGAAACGAAGCGGAGGAGCTTCACAGCGACTTTTTCCTCCTAAACGGCTCGGAATGTAAACACATTTATTTTGGGTCGGCGGCGATTCACGCCTTGTTAACCGCAAACCCGGATCGCAAGAACAAACCCCCGACTGGCAAAATGGATCGCAGAACTGTGATTATTCTTTGCCTGCTGCTTTCGGGAGACATTCATTCCAATCCTGGTCCGTTCACTCGATCTCAAGCGAGACTGCTCGCTCTGCAGCAACAGTTGCTTCCGCAAACATCGGCCGTTTCCATCGCAACGCGCCACGGCTTCCACGCCTAACAGGGCGCCAACGCCAGCGGACCCCCATATACCACCGCAGCCGTCTTGTTTGCTGAAGGCGCCCCAGCGGCAGAGATCAACGTGGCCTACCGTCACAACACAGGCCTACCTGAGCTGACCGAGGAACACCCCCCCCTCCCCCACACCTCCAGTCAACCCAGGGCTACTGAGGACAATGGACCACCACCTTCCCCCATTCCCACCCCAGCCGCTGACCCAGAGGTGTCGGCAATCAACACGGCCGCCATTGAGTTGGATCTGGCTGCAGACATTACCAGGTTCAACGGCGCCACCCCCCACATTCCACCGCCCTCCCCCATTCACACCTCAGCCACTGGACAAGACAATGGACCTGGTCAACCCATGGCTACTAACAAAGACAATGGACCTGATCAACTCTTCTCAATTGCTGACATCAACAAATCAATCCTCAACAACAATGGTATTCATCTTTTTCATCTCAATGTAAACAGCCTTTATTCCAAACTGGCCGAAATTAGAGAATTATTCCTTACCGGCAAGGCACACATTTTGTGTTTTTCTGAGACCAAACTAGATGAATCCATCAGGGACGCTGAGATTGAAATTGAGAACTATTCAGTAGTCAGAAATGATAGAAAACGTAATGGGGGTGGTGTTTGCATGTATATCCACAAAGATACTGAATTCATTACCCGTACTGACTTACAGCATGTTGAAATTGAAACTGTGTGGGTTGAATTAATTTTCAAAAATGCGAAATCAGTTCTAGTTGGCACAGTCTACAGACCTCCTGATCAGCAAGGCTTTTATGATATTCTTGAGGGTTGCTTAGCTGAGGAGGAGGGTGCAGAGAAAATCCTGATGGGCGATCTGAATACAGACGTACAGCGTAAAGAGGCGCCTGTTTTCAAATCATTTAGTAGGTTTCGTGATCTGCATAGTATTAGCCAGCTTATTACCCAACCCACTAGAGTGTGTGTTTCTACTCAAACTGTCATTGATCTCATTCTGACCTCGGACAAATCCAGAATCTCCAAGAAAGGTGTTATTGTATGCGGGCTTAGTGATCATTTCATGATATTCTGTACCCGCAAAAAACAAAAAACAAAGTCTGGCTGCCACAAAGCAGTCATATCAAGGGACCTCAAAACCTACTCTAGTGAGGCCTTTAACCAAGAATTGGAGAGTCTGGATTGGTCCGATGAGCTTAACAGCACACTTGTCGAAGAAGCTTGGCTTGGCTTCAAAACCAAATTTACATCAGTACTGAACTACATGGCTCCTCTGAGAACCATCAGGGTCAAAACCCGCTCGGAGCCATGGATCAATTCGGACATAATGACTGCAACGAATGCCAGAGACAAAAAATGCTCTGAATTTCTAAAATGCAAGTCAAAGCTTGCCAAGCGCTTCAACAGGGGTCTCCAAGCTCAGCTGGACAACCTAAAAACCCAATGAAACAGGCTAAGAAATAATGTTACTGCCATGATCAAATCCGCCAAAAGTAACTTCATTAATAATAAAGCTGAGGAAAACAAAAACAATCCTCGAGAGCTCTGGAAGCTACTCAACAACCAATTAGGCTATAGTCAGAAACTGAAAACCAGGTTTTCAAACATAAACATTAAAGCGAACAACACTCTCATCACTGACAAGCTTGATGTGGCCAACTACTTGAACATCTTCTTTACAAACATATCAACAACGCTGGTTAACAATCTGCCCTCCCACTCTGGGCTCTTTGGTGTAGAGCACATTAAAACCTTCTACAGAAACCTAGGTGTTTGTAAAGACGATTTTAAATTAGTTATGGTAACAACTGATGAGGTACTTAAGAAACTGAGTGCCCTCCAACCCCACAAGGCCACTGGCCATGACAATATTCCCTCCAAATTTCTCAGAGACTCAGCCATCTCTATAGCTCCAATCATCACCCACATAGTAAACCTCTACATCAAACAGGGACAGGTCCCCCTAGATTTCAAACTGGCCAAAGTAACCCCCCTGCACAAGAAAGGGAGTAAATTAGACCCCGGTAACTACCGCCCTATTTCTATTCTAAGCTCCATCTCGAAAGTGATGGAAAAAATAGTCTATGAACAGGTTGAAAAGTATCTTGCCACTAATACATTATTGTACGAGTTCCAATCTGGCTTCAGAACATCCCACTCCACTGACACATGCCTTCTCTATTTGAGCGACCACATCAAACAAGAGGTGGACGCTGGCAAATACTGCGGCATGGTCATGCTGGACCTCCAAAAGGCTTTTGACACAGTGAACCACTCCATACTGGTTAACAAGCTAAAAGCAATTGGTTTCGATAGCACATCAGTGAGCTGGATGCAATCCTACCTGGAGGGGAGAGCACAGATGGTGGAAGTGAACGGAACACTGTCCCCCCCCCTCCCAGTGAGCTGTGGCGTTCCACAAGGAAGCATACTAGGGCCTCTACTGTTCCTAATATATGTTAACGACATGACTTCAGCTTGTGACTGCAACTTGTTCCTGTTCGCAGATGACTCGGCACTGCTGGTCTCGGAGAGGGACAAACTGCAGGTTGAAAATGTCCTCAGCTCTGAACTCGGTAGAATCTGCTCCTGGCTCGCTGATAACAAACTATCTTTACACCTGGGAAAAACTGAATCCATTCTCTTTGGATCTAATAGTAATCTCAGCAAGGCAAATGGCTTCTTGGTTAGAGTGGGTGACAATGTTATCACACGTAAAGATGAAATTACCTACCTAGGTTCCATCCTGGAGGCTAATCTTTCCGGTGATAAAATGGCCACCAACGTAATCAAAAAAGTCAACCAAAGAACAAGATTCCTTTACAGGATCTCCTCACTGGTCGACAAAAACACCTTGAAGACCTTAACAGGAGCCCTTGTACAAGGCTTCTTTGACTATGCATGCACCTCCTGGTACCACAGCACCTCAAAGGCCCTTAAAACTAGGCTCCAGACCTCCCAAAACAAACTGGTCAGGCTCCTACTTGGCCTCACCCCCCGAACCCACCTCACCCCTGCCCACTTTGACAGACTGGCATGGCTTAGGGTCGGCGACAGAGTACAGCATCTTGCAATGGGTCTGGTCCACAAGATTCGATACTCCACCAAGATACCCATGTACCTGTGTAGATACTTCCTTAATGTTAACGAAGTCCACACCCACAACACCAGAGGGAGTGCAACGAATCATGTTCAACCCAGATTCGGCACAAACAAGGGACTAAATTATTTTCGTTCCTATGCCACCAAAATGTTGAACGCCCTACCAACAGTCATTAAGACATGCGAATCCCTTGACTCCTTCAAAACCGCTCTCAAAGGGCACCTACGGATGGCTGCAATTCGAAACTGGCCCCCGTAAAATCTGAATCCCCCCCCACCGCCCCCCCCCTTTTTTCCCCTCACTGTATATGTTTCTTTTCCCTTTTTACCTCCATTATGATGAATTCCTGTACTGTTCTTTGTCTATATAGAAGTGTCTATTTGTACGTCTCTAAATGTTTTTGATGAATTGAACATGGTGGACCCTGTTGTAAACAAGTGTAATGCTTAATTGGGTCGTCCACTCACAGTTAACAGCCTTTGTATTGAGTTTTGTCCTTGAAATGTACTGTAATTCTGCAAACTGTTAATAAAATTTTCAATCAATCAATCAAAGATATATTTTTTATCGCGCGATAAGAGTCTCGCGTTTACGCAGCACATTAACGCCGATAACGGCCCAGCATTAAAATATTTATTAACAGTTTGCAGAATTACAGTACATTTCAAGCACAAACTCAATACAAAGACTGTTAACTGTGAGTGGACGACCCAATTAAGCATTACACTTGTTTACAAGAGGGTCCACCATGTTCAATTCATCAAAACATTTAGAGACGTACAAATAGACACTTCTATATAGTCAAAGAACAGAACAGGAATTCATCATAAAGGAGGTAAAAAGGGAAAATAAACATACAGTGAGGGGAAAAAGGGGGGGGACTATACTGTTCCCATGAGTTCACGCCTGGACAGACACACATAAGATCAAATAGATCGTGTCCTACAGCAGTTGTCAGCTTATCATAGTGTGATGGGTAGAGCACAGCTCCCCCGATCTTTTTGGTTCATTGCAAAGACGGTTCGAATCCCACTTCCCACACTGATATTTTCATTTATTTTTTTATTTTCATCATTCTAACTGTGTTTTATAAGTGCATGTTGTCACTGTTTCATACAATTTTCCACAAACAATCGGATGGGTATTTAATGATCTTTATTTAAAAGAATAGGAGAAGATAGCTCCGCCCCTTCCTGAAACAACATCTGTGAAAGACGGCTCAACGCGCAAAACCAGTCGGGAATCCACTAAACATGGAAACAAGTTAAAATGTCACACCGGGAGTCGAACCCAGGTCCTCATGTTAATGGAGCGCAGTCACTAACCACTCTGCTAACATACTCTTGCTGATTTTATAAACAAAGGATCAAAAGTAGCAATCTTCTACATTTTCTGTAGCTTTTTGGAAATTAAGCAGCTGCTTAACAATAATTAAACTATTGAGAGTGTAAAGATCTACTATTGGGGTCCATTTGGTTACCTAAATTAAATTGCTCTGTATTGTGACAGATCTACCCACCAAATAAATTATTATACCATTGCTGAAAATAGTTTAAATATGTACCTGAGGGGGCTTCGGAATAGTAGAGTTTGTGTTACATTCTGTACAGTATAAGACAAATGCACTTGGAATTGCATTGTTTTTTTTCTTTTAATGAAATACTCTTTAGGGGCATGTCATGTGATCTACCTGCACAGCCTTTGTGACCTTTTGGGCACCCCTGGTATAGAGTGTGTGTTCAGTAACAGTGTTAAATAGCTGTGACAGTAATCATTGCTATAGAGGGTGTGTTCAGTAAGAGTCTGCATGGCCCGGTCTGCCCCGCCCTGCCTTGCAGCAACAGAACCAGCCGCCCTGGCAAGCCAGCCAGCTCAGAATGCGAGCTCAGCAAGCCATCGCAGCAAAAATCTTTACAAGCCCAGACTCAGGATGCCCAGACAGCCAGGGTCACCTACCTGATAGCCAACAGTCAGCCAGACCAGACCCGCATTTGCAGCAAGCCAGGCTCTCAGCCCTAACAGTGCAGTGCCTTTGATTAGTCATCCAAGCCAAAGGGTAGGGTTTGACTGCCCGGGCCCAGTGCAGTGCCCTTGATTAGTCATCCAAGCCAAAGGGTAGGGTTTGACTTCCCGGGCCTCCTGCCTGCCTGCCAATGCTTTCCTGCGACCCTTCCTGCTTGCCAAGGTCTGCCACAAACTGTCTGTCCTGTCCTGGCCTGAAACTGTTTTTTTCTGAGTCTGGGCTTTTAAATATTTTCGCTGCACTGGCTTGCTGAGCTCGCATTCTGAGCTGGCTGGCTTGCCAGGCCGGCTGGTTCTGTTGCTGCAAGGTAGGGCGGGGCAGACCGGGCCAGGCAGACAGAGAGCCAGGCCTCGAGAGAGGCCTGGCTGAGCTGACTAACCCTAACCCTTGGCTGCAATTGATTTGTCTGAAACTGTTTTTTCCTGACTGCGTGCTTGCCTGCCTGCGTTCTTACCTGTGAGCTTGTCTGACTGCTTGCCTCATGCCTCAGCTGCCTGCGTGCTTGCCTCGCCTCTGCCTGCTTGCGTGCCTGCCCCTGCCTGGCTGCCTGCCTCGGCCGGCCTACCTGCATGCCTGCCTCGGCCTGCTTGCTTGCTTGCCTGCAAGCTTGCCTGTCTCGTCCTGCCTGCCTGCCTGCCTGCCTGCCTGCCTGCCTGCCTGCAACTTGAATGAGGTGTGTAAACACTTATTTTACGGGTGTGGGTGTTGACCGTGGCTTTTGTGTTCTCCAGTTGTTTCTTGAAGGAGAGTGTTCTGTCCAGTGTAACTCCAAGTTACATGGGGTGGGTATGGTTAGGTTTTTGACCATCCCAAGTGACGCTCAGTTCTTTTTTAGCGTCTCGGTTCCTCAGGTGGAAGCTGCATAGTTGGGTTTTGGATGGGTGACTCAATCTTCTGGAAGTCTGCTTGTTGGTGGTAATGCAGAGGTCGTCGGCGTAGATTAAATGCTGGCATTCTGTGGGTAGTGGCTGGTCGTTTGTGTAGATATTGAAAAGGAGGGGGGTGAGCACGCTACCTTGTGGGAGGCCGTTCTTTTGGGATTTCCATTTACTCCTCTGGTCATTTAACTGGTCATAGAAGTGCCTGTTGTTGAGGAGGCTTTTGATGACTTGACACAGGTCCAGGTCACCAGTCATGTCCAGTAGTTTCCTGACCATTGTGCGGTGTTGGACAGTGTTGTAGGCAGCAGAGAGATCTATGAATGCTGCTCCAGTTATTTGTTTTCCCTCAGACCCATCCTCAATGTGTTGGGTGAGGTTGAGCTCTGTCCAGCACAGGAGTGGCCGGGACGGAAACCAGCTTGGTGTCTATGAGTGGCATGAGGCATTGGAGTAGCAGCCCAGAGCTTGTAGGTTATGCAGAGGAGCGAAATGGGTCGGTAGCTCTTTGGGGATGATGGGTCTTTGCCATGTTTGGGGATTGCAATTTGGGGATGGCCTTTCTCCAGACAGAAGGGATGGTTTTCTGTGCCATGCATGTGTTCAGCATCCCCAGTAGCCAGGTCTTTGCGTTAGGTCCCAGGTGCTGTATCATTTCTGCCAGTATGTCATCAATCCCTGCTGCTTTTCCGTGTTTCAACTTTCCCATTGCAGTTTCGAGTTCTTCTAGCTCGAAGGGTTTGGTTTGAGGGTTGGCTGATTGTGGTTCGTCTGATACCACTGTGCGATGGTATTCTCCTGTGGGTCGGCGGCGGTGTTGGTTACAACTGTTGGCCACCAGTTGTGATGCAACAGAGTTTGCTGTGACCGTTTTGATTATGGGTTGCTCCCTGAGGTCCCTGATGGGTCCCCATGGGGTCCAACAGTGGTCATTGAAGTGTGCACACACACACACACGCACGCACACACACATGCACCTACACACGCACAGGCGTACATGCGCATGCACACGCTAACCAAATGACACGCACACGCTAACCAAATGACAGACCCTTACAGGTCTGTCATTCTGAGAGTAACACATGTAACCAAATGGACCATCCAGTACATGTCTGTAACTCTGAGAGTGTAACACATGTAACCAAATGGACACTTACAGGTCTATAACTCTGAGAGCGTAACACATGGAACCAAATGGACCCTTACAGGTATGTCATTCTGAGAGAGTAACACATGTAACCAAATGGACCATCCATTACATGTCTGTAACTCTGAGAGTGTAACACATGTAACCAAATGGACCATCTATTAAATGTCTAAGTCTGAGAGTGTAACACATGTAACCAAATGGACCCTTACAGGTCTGTAACTCTGAGAATATATAGGGTGGCCGACTGGCACATACACGTCTAGTGTAACCAAATGGACAATTTGGTCCATGTCTGTAAGTCAGAGTGTAACACATGTAACCAAATGGACCCTTTTAGGTCCAACACTGGTTATCGAAGCGTGCGCACACATGCACGCACGTGTAACCAAATGGATCCTTACAGGTACAACACTGTTTTTTGTTAATCATCGAATGAAATGTGGGAGGTCGGCAAGAGAAAGTTTAAAAAATCAAAGCAAATACCGGTAATTCGAAAATGTTATTTTTGTGCTTCTGTGTTTTTCTTCTTTATATATTACTTTACTGTTGAAAATTTACATTTCAACGAAAGGACCTGTAAATGACAACAACACAAAAACTAAGGCACTGGTGTCGTACTTCTGGTTTACCGGAACGGGGTTCAACTCCCTGCAGTGCCCTGCTCAATTTGTTGTATTTACATGGTTCATTGGTCCATGGTCTTTTTTACGATTTCGGAGGATTTGAAAAAGGGTGAAAATCGCGGAAAAGCGAAAGGCTATAGTCCATGGTCTCGGAGGGCATACTATAGTATGTAGTTTTTCACGATTTCGGAGGATTTGAAAAAAAGGTTAAAATCGCAGAAAAGCGAAAGGCTATAGTCCATGGTCTCGGGGGGCATACTATAGTATGTAGTTTTTCACGATTTCGGAGGATTTGAAAAAAAGGTGAAAATCGCGGAAAAGCGAAAGGCTATAGTCCATGGTCTCGGAGGGCATACTAGTATAGTATGTTGTTTTTCACGATTTCGGAGAATTTGAAAAAAAGGCGAAAGGCTATAGTCCATGGTAACGGACCGCATACTGGTCAAGGTCAGTTTTACTGGTGAAGGTCATTTATACTGGTCAAGGTCATTTATACTGGTGAAGGTCATTTACTAGTCTCATGAAGGTCATTTATACTGGTCAAGGTCATTTATACTGGTCAAGGTCATTTATACTGGTGAAGGTCATGTATACTGGTCAAGGTAATTTATACTGGTGAAGGTAATTTATACTGGTGAAGGTCATTTATACTGGTCAAGGTCATTTATATTGGTCAAGGTCATTTTCGGCACGCTATAGTGCGTGATTCTTCATCATTGTTGAAGATTTGAAAAAAAAACTCAAGGAAAAGCGAAAGGCTATATTCCATGGTGTCGGAGGGCATACTATAGTATGTCGTTTTTTCACGATTTCGGAGGATTTGAAAAAGGGGTGAAAATCGCGGAAAAGCGAAAGGCTATAGTCCATGGTCTCGGAGGGCATACTATAGCATTCCGTTTTTCATCATTTTTGAGGATTTGAAAAAAATACGAAAATCACTCGAGACAATGGACTATAGCCCATGGTCTCGGACCGCATACTATAGCACGCCGTTTTTCATCCTTTTTGAGGATTTGAAAAAAAGACGAAAATCACTCGAGACAATGGACTATAGCCCATGGTCTCGGAGTGATTTTCGTCTTTTTCTCAAATCCTCGTTTTTCCATCACATTTGACCATGGGCTATAGCCCATCTCAGACAGCATACTATAGCATGCCGTTTTTCATCATTTTTGAGGATTTGAAAAAACAAAGAAAATCACTCGAGACCATGGCCTATAGCCCATGGTCTCGGAGTGATTTTCGTCTTTTTCTCAAATCCTCGTTTTTCATCACATTTGACCATGGGCTATAGCCCATCTCAGACAGCATACTATAGCACGCCGTTTTTCATCATTTTTGAGGATTTGAAAAAAAGACGAAAATCACTCGACAATGGACTATAGCCCATGGTCTCGGAGTGATTTTCGTCTTTTTCTCAAATCCTCGTTTTTCATCACTTTTGACCATGGGCTATAGCACGCCGTGTATCCATATTTTTGAGGATTTTAAAAAAAGACGAAAATGACTCCGAGACGATGGGCTATAGCCCATGGTCTCGGAGTGATTTCGTCTTTTTTTCAAATGCTCGTTTTTCATCATTTTTGACCATGGGCTATAGCCCATATTGGAGGGCATACTATAGCATGCCGTTTTTCTACATTTTTGAGGATTTGAAAAAAAGATGCATTTTTTTCTCGAACGGCATACTATAGCATGCCGTTTTCCATCATTTATTTTGAGGATTTGAAAAAAAGACGAAAATGACTCCGAGACCATGGGCTATAGCCCATGGTCTTGGAGTGATTTCGTCTTTTTTTCAAATGCTCGTTTTTCATCATTTCTGACCATGGGCTATAGCCCATATCGGAGGGCATACTATAGCATGCCGTTTTTCTACATTTTTGAGGATTTGAAAAAAAGACGAAAATGACTCCGAGACCATGGGCTATAGCCCATGGTCTCGTAGTGATTTAGTCTTTTTTTCAAATGCTCGTTTTTCATCATTTTTGCCCATGGGCTATAGCCCATATCGGAGGGCACACTATAGCATGCCGTTTTTCTACATTTTTGAGGATTTGAAAAAAAGACGAAAATGACTCCGAGACGATGGGCTATAGCCCATGGTCTCGGAGTGATTTCGTCTTTTTTTCAAATGCTTGTTTTTCATCATTTTTGACCATGGGCTATACCCCATATCGGAGTGCATACTATAGCATGCCGTTTTTCTACTTTTTTGAGGATTTGAAAAAAAGACGAAAATGACTCAGACCATTGGCTATAGCCCTCGAACGGTCTCGAACGGCATACTATAGCATGCCGTTTTCCATCATTTTTGAGGATTTTAAAAAAAGAAGAAAATGACTCCGAGACCATGGGCTATAGCCCATGGTCTCGGAGTGATTTCGTCTTTTTTTCAAATGCTCGTTTTTCATCATTTTTGACCATGGGCTATAGCCCATATCGGATGGCATACTATAGCATGCCGTTTTTCTACATTTTTGAGGATTTGAAAAAAAGACGAAAATGACTCCGAGACGATGGGCTATAGCCCATGGTCTCGGAGTGATTTTCGTCTTTTTTTCAAATGCTTGTTTTTCATCATTTTTGACCATGGGTTATAGCCCATATCGGAGGGCATACTATAGCATGCCGTTTTTCTACATTTTTGAGGATTTGAAAAAAATATGAAAATCACTCGGAGTGATTTCGTCTTTTTTTAAAATGCTCGTTTTTCATAATTTTTGACCATGGGCTATAACCCATATCGGAGGGCATACTATAGCATGCCGTTTTCCATAATTTTTGAGGATTTTAAAAAAAGACGAAAATGACTCCGAGACGATGGGCTATAGCCCATGGTCTCGGAGTGATTTCGTCTTTTTTTCAAATGCTCGTTTTTCATCAAAATTGCTCCGAGACCATGGGCTATAGCCCATGTTCTCGAACGGCATACTATAGCATGCCGTTTTTCATCATTTTTGAGGATTTAAAAAAAAGACGAAAATGACTCCGAGAGGATGGGATATAGCCCATGGTCTCGGAGTGATTTTCGTCTTTTTTTCAAATGCTTGTTTTTCAAATGCTTGTTTTTCATCATTTTTGACCATGGGTTATAGCCCATATCGGAGGGCATACTATAGCATGCCGTTTTTCTACATTTTTGAGGATTTGAAAAAAAGATGAAAATCGCTCCGAGACCATGGGCTATAGCCCATGGTCTCGAACGGCATACTATAGCATGCCGTTTTTCTACATTTTTGAGGATTTGAAAAAAAGACGAAAATGACTCCGAGACGATGGGCTATAGCCCATGGTCTCGGAGTGATTTCGTCTTTTTTTCAAATGCTAGTTTTTCATCATTTTTGACCATGGGCTATAGCCCATATTGGAGGGCATACTATAGCATGCCGTTTTTCTACATTTTTGAGGATTTGAAAAAAAGATGCATTTTTTTCTCGAACGGCATACTATAGCATGCCGTTTTCCATCATTTTTGAGGATTTGAAAAAAAGACGAAAATGACTCCGAGACCATGGGCTATAGCCCATGGTCTTGGAGTGATTTCGTCTTTTTTTCAAATGCTCGTTTTTCATCATTTCTGACCATGGGCTATAGCCCATATCGGAGGGCATACTATAGCATGCCGTTTTTCTACATTTTTGAGGATTTGAAAAAAAGATGAAAATCACTCCGAGACCATGGGCTATAGCCCATGGTCTCGAACGGCATACTATAGCATGCCGTTTTTCTACATTTTTGAGGATTTGAAAAAAAGACGAAAATGACTCCGAGACGATGGGCTATAGCCCATGGTCTCGGAGTGATTTCGTCTTTTTTTCAAATGCTCGTTTTTCATCATTTTTGACCATGGGCTATAGCCCATATTGGAGGGCATACTATAGCATGCCGTTTTTCTACATTTTTGAGGATTTGAAAAAAAGATGCATTTTTTTCTCGAACGGCATACTATAGCATGCCGTTTTCCATCATTTTTGAGGATTTGAAAAAAAGACGAAAATGACTCCGAGACGATGGGCTATAGCCCATGGTTTCGTCTTTTTTTCAAATGCTCGTTTTTCATAATTTTTGACCATGGGCTATAGCCCATATCGGATGGCATACTATAGCATGCCGTTTTTCTACATTTTTGAGGATTTGAAAAAAAGACGAAAATGACTCCGAGACGATGGGCTATAGCCCATGGTCTCGGAGTGATTTTCGTCTTTTTTTCAAATGCTTGTTTTTCATCATTTTTGACCATGGGCTATAGCCCATATTGGAGGGCATACTATAGCATGCCGTTTTTCTACATTTTTGAGGATTTGAAAAAAAGATGCATTTTTTTCTCGAACGGCATACTATAGCATGCCGTTTTTCTACATTTTTGAGGATTTGAAAAAAAGACGAAAATGACTCTGAGACGATGGGCTATAGCCCATGGTCTCGTAGTGATTTAGTCTTTTTTTCAAATGCTCGTTTTTCATCATTTTTGCCCATGGGCTATAGCCCATATCGGAGGGCATACTATAGCATGCCGTTTTTCTACATTTTTGAGGATTTGAAAAAAAGACGAAAATGACTCCGAGACGATGGGCTATAGCCCATGGTCTCGGAGTGATTTCGTCTTTTTTTCAAATGCTCGTTTTTCATCATTTTTTACCATGGGCTATAACCCATATCGGAGGGCATACTATAGCATGCCGTTTTCCATAATTTTTTAGGATTTGAAAAAAAGACGAAAATGACTCCGAGACGATGGGCTATAGCCCATGGTCTCGGAGTGATTTCGTCTTTTTTTCAAATGCTCGTTTTTCATCCTTTTTGACCATGGGCTATACCCCATATCGGAGTGCATACTATAGCATGCCGTTTTTCTACTTTTTTGAGGATTTGAAAAAAAGACGAAAATGACTCAGACCATTGGCTATAGCCCTCGAACGGTCTCGAACGGCATACTATAGCATGCCGTTTTCCATCATTTTTGAGGATTTTAAAAAAAGAAGAAAATGACTCCGAGACCATGGGCTATAGCCCATGGTCTCGGAGTGATTTCGTCTTTTTTTCAAATGCTCGTTTTTCATCATTTTTGACCATGGGCTATAGCCCATATCGGATGGCATACTATAGCATGCCGTTTTTCTACATTTTTGAGGATTTGAAAAAAAGACGAAAATGACTCCGAGACGATGGGCTATAGCCCATGGTCTATAGCATGCCGTTTTCCATAATTTGAGGATTTTAAAAAAAGACGAAAAGGACTCCGAGACGATGGGCTATAGCCCATGGTCTCGGAGTGATTTTCTTCTTTTTTTAAAATGCTCGTTTTTCATCAAAATTGCTCCGAGACCATGGGCTATAGCCCATGTTCTCGAACGGCATACTATAGCATGCCGTTTTTCATCATTTTTGAGGATTTTAAAAAAAGACGAAAATGACTCCGAGAGGATGGGCTATAGCCCATGGTCTCGGAGTGATTTTCGTCTTTTTTTCAAATGCTTGTTTTTCATCATTTTTGACCATGGGTTATAGCCCATATCGGAGGGCATACTATAGCATGCCGTTTTTCTACATTTTTGAGGATTTGAAAAAAAGATGAAAATCGCTCCGAGACCATGGGCTATAGCCCATGGTCTCGAACGGCATACTATAGCATGCCGTTTTTCTACATTTTTGAGGATTTGAAAAAAAGACGAAAATGACTCCGAGACGATGGGCTATAGCCCATGGTCTCGGAGTGATTTCGTCTTTTTTTCAAATGCTCGTTTTTCATCAAAATCGCTCCGAGACCATGGGCTATAGCCCATGGTCTCGAACGGCATACTATAGCATGCCGTTTTCCATCATTTTTGAGGATTTTAAAAAAAGACGAAAATGACTCCGAGACGATGGGCTATAGCCCATGGTCTCGGAGTGATTTCGTCTTTTTTTCAAATGCTCGTTTTTCATCAAAATCACTCCGAGACGATGGGCTATAGCCCATGGTCTCGAACGGCATACTATAGCATGCCGTTTTCCATCATTTTTGAGGATTTTTTAAAAAGACGAAAATGACTCCGAGACGATGGGCTATAGCCCATGGTCTCGGAGTGATTTCAACTTTTTTTCAAATGCTCGTTTTTCATCTAAATCACTCCGAGACGATGGGCTATAGCCCATGGTCTCGAACGGCATACTATAGCATGCCGTTTTCCATCATTTTTGAGGATTTTTAAAAAAGACGAAAATGACTCCGAGACGATGGGCTATAGCCCATGGTCTCAGAGTGATTTCGTCTTTTTTTCAAATGCTCGTTTTTCATCAAAATCGCTCCGAGACCATGGGCTATAGCCCATGGTCTCGAACGGCATACTATAGCATGCCGTTTTCCATCATTTTTGAGGATTTTAAAAAAAGACGAAAATGACTCCGAGACGATGGGCTCGTTTTTCATCAAAATCGCTCCGAGACCATGGGCTATAGTCCATGGTCTCGAACGGCATACTATAGCATGCCGTTTTCCATCATTTTTGAGGATTTTAAAAAAAGACGAAAATGACTCCGAGACGATGGGCTATAGCCCATGGTCTCGGAGTGATTTCGTCTTTTTTTCAAATGCTCGTTTTTCATCAAAATCACTCCGAGTCGATGGGCTATAGCCCATGGTCTCGAACGGCATACTATAGCATGCCGTTTTCCATCATTTTTGAGGATTTTTAAAAAAGACGAAAATGACTCAGAGACGATGGGCTATAGCCCATGGTCTCGGAGTGATTTCGTCTTTTTTTCAAATGCTCGTTTTTCATCTAAATCACTCCGAGACGATGGGCTATAGCCCATGGTCTCGAACGGCATACTATAGCATGCCGTTATCCATCATTTTTGAGGATTTTTAAAAAAGACGAAAATGACTCCGAGACGATGGGCTATAGCCCATGGTCTCGGAGTGATTTCGTCTTTTTTTCAAATGCTCGTTTTTCATCTAAATCGCTCCGAGACGATGGGCTATAGCCCATGGTCTCGAACGGCATACTATAGCATGCCGTTATCCATCATTTTTGAGGATTTTTAAAAAAGACGAAAATGACTCCGAGACGATGGGCTATAGCCCATGGTCTCGGAGTGATTTCGTATTTTTTTCAAATGCTCGTTTTTCATCAAAATCGCTCCGAGACCATGGGCTATAGCCCATGGTCTCGAACGGCATACTATAGCATGCCGTTTTCCATCATTTTTGAGGATTTTTAAAAAAGACGAAAATGACTCCGAGACGATGGGCTATAGCCCATGGTCTCGGAGTGATTTCGTCTTTTTTTCAAATGCTCGTTTTTCATCAAAATCGCTCCGAGACGATGGGCTATAGCCCATGGTCTCGAACGGCATACTATAGCATGCCGTTTTCCATCATTTTTGAGGATTTTTTAAAAAGACGAAAATGACTCCGAGACGATGGGCTATAGCCCATGGTCTCGGAGTGATTTCGTCTTTTTTTCAAATGCTCGTTTTTCATCTAAATCACTCCGAGACGATGGGCTATAGCCCATGGTCTCGAACGGCATACTATAGCATGCCGTTTTCCATCATTTTTGAGGATTTTTAAAAAAGACGAAAATGACTCCGAGACGATGGGCTATAGCCCATGGTCTCGGAGTGATTTCGTCTTTTTTTCAAATGCTCGTTTTTCATCAAAATCGCTCCGAGACCATGGGCTATAGCCCATGGTTTCGAACGGCATACTATAGCATGCCGTTTTCCATCATTTTTGAGGATTTTTAAAAAAGACGAAAATGACTCCGAGACGATGGGCTCGTTTTTCATCAAAATCGCTCCGAGACCATGGGCTATAGTCCATGGTCTCGAACGGCATACTATAGCATGCCGTTTTCCATCATTTTTGAGGATTTTTAAAAAAGACGAAAATGACTCCGAGACGATGGGCTATAGCCCATGGTCTCGGAGTGATTTCGTCTTTTTTTCAAATGCTCGTTTATCATCAAAATCGCTCCGAGACCATGGGCTATAGCCCATGGTCTCGAACGGCATACTATAGCATGCCGTTTTCCATCATTTTTGAGGATTTTTAAAAAAGACGAAAATGACTCCGAGATGATGGGCTCGTTTTTCATCAAAATCGCTCCGAGACCATGGGCTATAGTCCATGGTCTCGAACGGCATACTATAGCATGCCGTTTTCCATCATTTTTGAGGATTTTTTAAAAAAGACGAAAATGACTCCGATACGATGGGCTATAGCCCATGGTCTCGGAGTGATTTTATCTTTTTTTCAAATGCTTGTTTTTCATCAAAATCGCTCCGAGACGATGGGCTATAGCCCATGGTCTCGAACGGCATACTATAGCATGCCGTTTTCCATCATTTTTGAGGATTTTTTAAAAAGACGAAAATGACTCCGAGACGATGGGCTATAGCCCATGGTCTCGGAGTGATTTCGTCTTTTTTTCAAATGCTCGTTTTTCATCTAAATCACTCCGAGACGATGGGCTATAGCCCATGGTCTCGAACGGCATACTATAGCATGCCGTTTTCCATCATTTTTGAGGATTTTTAAAAAAGACGAAAATGACTCCGAGACGATGGGCTATAGCCCATGGTCTCGGAGTGATTTCGTCTTTTTTTCAAATGCTCGTTTTTCATCAAAATCGCTCCGAGACGATGGGCTATAGCCCATGGTCTCGAACGGCATACTATAGCATGCCGTTTTCCATCATTTTTGAGGATTTTTTAAAAAGACGAAAATGACTCCGAGACGATGGGCTATAGCCCATGGTCTCGGAGTGATTTCGTCTTTTTTTCAAATGCTCGTTTTTCATCTAAATCACTCCGAGACGATGGGCTATAGCCCATGGTCTCGAACGGCATACTATAGCATGCCGTTATCCATCATTTTTGAGGATTTTTAAAAAAGACGAAAATGACTCCGAGAGGATGGGCTATAGCCCATGGTCTCGGAGTGATTTCGTCTTTTTTTCAAAGGCTCGTTTTTCATCAAAATCGCTCCGAGACCATGGGCTATAGCCCATGGTCTCGAACGGCATACTATAGCATGCCGTTTTCCATCATTTTTGAGGATTTTTTAAAAAGACGAAAATGACTCCGAGACGATGGGCTATAGCCCATGGTCTCGGAGTGATTTCGTCTTTTTTTCAAATGCTCGTTTTTCATCTAAATCACTCCGAGACGATGGGCTATAGCCCATGGTCTCGAACGGCATACTATAGCATGCCGTTTTCCATCATTTTTGAGGATTTTTAAAAAAGACGAAAATGACTCCGAGACGATGGGCTATAGCCCATGGTCTCGGAGTGATTTCGTCTTTTTTTCAAATGCTCGTTTTTCATCTAAATCACTCCGAGACGATGGGCTATAGCCCATGGTCTCGAACGGCATACTATAGCATGCCGTTTTCCATCATTTTTGAGGATTTTTAAAAAAGACGAAAATGACTCCGAGACGATGGGCTATAGCCCATGGTCTCGGAGTGATTTCGTCTTTTTTTCAAATGCTCGTTTTTCATCAAAATCGCTCCGAGACCATGGGCTATAGCCCATGGTTTCGAACGGCATACTATAGCATGCCGTTTTCCATCATTTTTGAGGATTTTTAAAAAAGACGAAAATGACTCCGAGACGATGGGCTCGTTTTTCATCAAAATCGCTCCGAGACCATGGGCTATAGTCCATGGTCTCGAACGGCATACTATAGCATGCCGTTTTCCATCATTTTTGAGGATTTTTAAAAAAGACGAAAATGACTCCGAGACGATGGGCTATAGCCCATGGTCTCGGAGTGATTTCGTCTTTTTTTCAAATGCTCGTTTTTCATCAAAATCGCTCCGAGACCATGGGCTATAGCCCATGGTCTCGAACGGCATACTATAGCATGCCGTTTTCCATCATTTTTGAGGATTTTTAAAAAAGACGAAAATGACTCCGAGACGATGGGCTCGTTTTTCATCAAAATCGCTCCGAGACCATGGGCTATAGTCCATGGTCTCGAACGGCATACTATAGCATGCCGTTTTCCATCATTTTTGAGGATTTTTTAAAAAAGACGAAAATGACTCCGATACGATGGGCTATAGCCCATGGTCTCGGAGTGATTTTATCTTTTTTTCAAATGCTTGTTTTTCATCAAAATCGCTCCGAGACGATGGGCTATAGCCCATGGTCTCGAACGGCATACTATAGCATGCCGTTTTCCATCATTTTTGAGGATTTTTTAAAAAGACGAAAATGACTCCGAGACGATGGGCTATAGCCCATGGTCTCGGAGTGATTTCGTCTTTTTTTCAAATGCTCGTTTTTCATCTAAATCACTCCGAGACGATGGGCTATAGCCCATGGTCTCGAACGGCATACTATAGCATGCCGTTTTCCATCATTTTTGAGGATTTTTAAAAAAGACGAAAATGACTCCGAGACGATGGGCTATAGCCCATGGTCTCGGAGTGATTTCGTCTTTTTTTCAAATGCTCGTTTTTCATCAAAATCGCTCCGAGACGATGGGCTATAGCCCATGGTCTCGAACGGCATACTATAGCATGCCGTTTTCCATCATTTTTGAGGATTTTTTAAAAAGACGAAAATGACTCCGAGACGATGGGCTATAGCCCATGGTCTCGGAGTGATTTCGTCTTTTTTTCAAATGCTCGTTTTTCATCTAAATCACTCCGAGACGATGGGCTATAGCCCATGGTCTCGAACGGCATACTATAGCATGCCGTTTTCCATCATTTTTGAGGATTTTTAAAAAAGACGAAAATGACTCCGAGACGATGGGCTATAGCCCATGGTCTCGGAGTGATTTCGTCTTTTTTTCAAATGCTCGTTTTTCATCAAAATCGCTCCGAGACCATGGGCTATAGCCCATGGTTTCGAACGGCATACTATAGCATGCCGTTTTCCATCATTTTTGAGGATTTTTAAAAAAGACGAAAATGACTCCGAGACGATGGGCTCGTTTTTCATCAAAATCGCTCCGAGACCATGGGCTATAGTCCATGGTCTCGAACGGCATACTATAGCATGCCGTTTTCCATCATTTTTGAGGATTTTTAAAAAAGACGAAAATGACTCCGAGACGATGGGCTATAGCCCATGGTCTCGGAGTGATTTCGTCTTTTTTTCAAATGCTCGTTTTTCATCAAAATCGCTCCGAGACCATGGGCTATAGCCCATGGTCTCGAACGGCATACTATAGCATGCCGTTTTCCATCATTTTTGAGGATTTTTAAAAAAGACGAAAATGACTCCGAGACGATGGGCTATAGCCCATGGTCTCGGAGTGATTTCGTCTTTTTTTCAAATGCTCGTTTTTCATCAAAATCGCTCCGAGACGATGGGCTATAGCCCATGGTCTCGAACGGCATACTATAGCATGCCGTTTTCCATCATTTTTGAGGATTTTTTAAAAAGACGAAAATGACTCCGAGACGATGGGCTATAGCCCATGGTCTCGGAGTGATTTCGTCTTTTTTTCAAATGCTCGTTTTTCATCTAAATCACTCCGAGACGATGGGCTATAGCCCATGGTCTCGAACGGCATACTATAGCATGCCGTTTTCCATCATTTTTGAGGATTTTTAAAAAAGACGAAAATGACTCCGAGACGATGGGCTATAGCCCATGGTCTCGGAGTGATTTCGTCTTTTTTTCAAATGCTCGTTTTTCATCAAAATCGCTCCGAGACCATGGGCTATAGCCCATGGTTTCGAACGGCATACTATAGCATGCCGTTTTCCATCATTTTTGAGGATTTTTAAAAAAGACGAAAATGACTCCGAGACGATGGGCTCGTTTTTCATCAAAATCGCTCCGAGACCATGGGCTATAGTCCATGGTCTCGAACGGCATACTATAGCATGCCGTTTTCCATCATTTTTGAGGATTTTTAAAAAAGACGAAAATGACTCCGAGACGATGGGCTATAGCCCATGGTCTCGGAGTGATTTCGTCTTTTTTTCAAATGCTCGTTTTTCATCAAAATCGCTCCGAGACCATGGGCTATAGCCCATGGTCTCGAACGGCATACTATAGCATGCCGTTTTCCATCATTTTTGAGGATTTTTAAAAAAGACGAAAATGACTCCGAGACGATGGGCTCGTTTTTCATCAAAATCGCTCCGAGACCATGGGCTATAGTCCATGGTCTCGAACGGCATACTATAGCATGCCGTTTTCCATCATTTTTGAGGATTTTTTAAAAAAGACGAAAATGACTCCGATACGATGGGCTATAGCCCATGGTCTCGGAGTGATTTTATCTTTTTTTCAAATGCTTGTTTTTCATCAAAATCGCTCCGAGACGATGGGCTATAGCCCATGGTCTCGAACGGCATACTATAGCATGCCGTTTTCCATCATTTTTGAGGATTTTTTAAAAAGACGAAAATGACTCCGAGACGATGGGCTATAGCCCATGGTCTCGGAGTGATTTCGTCTTTTTTTCAAATGCTCGTTTTTCATCTAAATCACTCCGAGACGATGGGCTATAGCCCATGGTCTCGAACGGCATACTATAGCATGCCGTTTTCCATCATTTTTGAGGATTTTTAAAAAAGACGAAAATGACTCCGAGACGATGGGCTATAGCCCATGGTCTCGGAGTGATTTCGTCTTTTTTTCAAATGCTCGTTTTTCATCAAAATCGCTCCGAGACGATGGGCTATAGCCCATGGTCTCGAACGGCATACTATAGCATGCCGTTTTCCATCATTTTTGAGGATTTTTTAAAAAGACGAAAATGACTCCGAGACGATGGGCTATAGCCCATGGTCTCGGAGTGATTTCGTCTTTTTTTCAAATGCTCGTTTTTCATCTAAATCACTCCGAGACGATGGGCTATAGCCCATGGTCTCGAACGGCATACTATAGCATGCCGTTTTCCATCATTTTTGAGGATTTTTAAAAAAGACGAAAATGACTCCGAGACGATGGGCTATAGCCCATGGTCTCGGAGTGATTTCGTCTTTTTTTCAAATGCTCGTTTTTCATCAAAATCGCTCCGAGACCATGGGCTATAGCCCATGGTTTCGAACGGCATACTATAGCATGCCGTTTTCCATCATTTTTGAGGATTTTTAAAAAAGACGAAAATGACTCCGAGACGATGGGCTCGTTTTTCATCAAAATCGCTCCGAGACCATGGGCTATAGTCCATGGTCTCGAACGGCATACTATAGCATGCCGTTTTCCATCATTTTTGAGGATTTTTAAAAAAGACGAAAATGACTCCGAGACGATGGGCTATAGCCCATGGTCTCGGAGTGATTTCGTCTTTTTTTCAAATGCTCGTTTTTCATCAAAATCGCTCCGAGACCATGGGCTATAGCCCATGGTCTCGAACGGCATACTATAGCATGCCGTTTTCCATCATTTTTGAGGATTTTTAAAAAAGACGAAAATGACTCCGAGACGATGGGCTATAGCCCATGGTCTCGGAGTGATTTCGTCTTTTTTTCAAATGCTCGTTTTTCATCAAAATCGCTCCGAGACGATGGGCTATAGCCCATGGTCTCGAACGGCATACTATAGCATGCCGTTTTCCATCATTTTTGAGGATTTTTTAAAAAGACGAAAATGACTCCGAGACGATGGGCTATAGCCCATGGTCTCGGAGTGATTTCGTCTTTTTTTCAAATGCTCGTTTTTCATCTAAATCACTCCGAGACGATGGGCTATAGCCCATGGTCTCGAACGGCATACTATAGCATGCCGTTTTCCATCATTTTTGAGGATTTTTAAAAAAGACGAAAATGACTCCGAGACGATGGGCTATAGCCCATGGTCTCGGAGTGATTTCGTCTTTTTTTCAAATGCTCGTTTTTCATCAAAATCGCTCCGAGACCATGGGCTATAGCCCATGGTTTCGAACGGCATACTATAGCATGCCGTTTTCCATCATTTTTGAGGATTTTTAAAAAAGACGAAAATGACTCCGAGACGATGGGCTCGTTTTTCATCAAAATCGCTCCGAGACCATGGGCTATAGTCCATGGTCTCGAACGGCATACTATAGCATGCCGTTTTCCATCATTTTTGAGGATTTTTAAAAAAGACGAAAATGACTCCGAGACGATGGGCTATAGCCCATGGTCTCGGAGTGATTTCGTCTTTTTTTCAAATGCTCGTTTTTCATCAAAATCGCTCCGAGACCATGGGCTATAGCCCATGGTCTCGAACGGCATACTATAGCATGCCGTTTTCCATCATTTTTGAGGATTTTTAAAAAAGACGAAAATGACTCCGAGACGATGGGCTCGTTTTTCATCAAAATCGCTCCGAGACCATGGGCTATAGTCCATGGTCTCGAACGGCATACTATAGCATGCCGTTTTCCATCATTTTTGAGGATTTTTTAAAAAAGACGAAAATGACTCCGATACGATGGGCTATAGCCCATGGTCTCGGAGTGATTTTATCTTTTTTTCAAATGCTTGTTTTTCATCAAAATCGCTCCGAGACGATGGGCTATAGCCCATGGTCTCGAACGGCATACTATAGCATGCCGTTTTCCATCATTTTTGAGGATTTTTTAAAAAGACGAAAATGACTCCGAGACGATGGGCTATAGCCCATGGTCTCGGAGTGATTTCGTCTTTTTTTCAAATGCTCGTTTTTCATCTAAATCACTCCGAGACGATGGGCTATAGCCCATGGTCTCGAACGGCATACTATAGCATGCCGTTTTCCATCATTTTTGAGGATTTTTAAAAAAGACGAAAATGACTCCGAGACGATGGGCTATAGCCCATGGTCTCGGAGTGATTTCGTCTTTTTTTCAAATGCTCGTTTTTCATCAAAATCGCTCCGAGACGATGGGCTATAGCCCATGGTCTCGAACGGCATACTATAGCATGCCGTTTTCCATCATTTTTGAGGATTTTTTAAAAAGACGAAAATGACTCCGAGACGATGGGCTATAGCCCATGGTCTCGGAGTGATTTCGTCTTTTTTTCAAATGCTCGTTTTTCATCTAAATCACTCCGAGACGATGGGCTATAGCCCATGGTCTCGAACGGCATACTATAGCATGCCGTTTTCCATCATTTTTGAGGATTTTTAAAAAAGACGAAAATGACTCCGAGACGATGGGCTATAGCCCATGGTCTTGGAGTGATTTCGTCTTTTTTTCAAATGCTCGTTTTTCATCAAAATCGCTCCGAGACCATGGGCTATAGCCCATGGTTTCGAACGGCATACTATAGCATGCCGTTTTCCATCATTTTTGAGGATTTTTAAAAAAGACGAAAATGACTCCGAGACGATGGGCTCGTTTTTCATCAAAATCGCTCCGAGACCATGGGCTATAGTCCATGGTCTCGAACGGCATACTATAGCATGCCGTTTTCCATCATTTTTGAGGATTTTTAAAAAAGACGAAAATGACTCCGAGACGATGGGCTATAGCCCATGGTCTCGGAGTGATTTCGTCTTTTTTTCAAATGCTCGTTTTTCATCAAAATCGCTCCGAGACCATGGGCTATAGCCCATGGTCTCGAACGGCATACTATAGCATGCCGTTTTCCATCATTTTTGAGGATTTTTAAAAAAGACGAAAATGACTCCGAGACGATGGGCTCGTTTTTCATCAAAATCGCTCCGAGACCATGGGCTATAGTCCATGGTCTCGAACGGCATACTATAGCATGCCGTTTTCCATCATTTTTGAGGATTTTTTAAAAAAGACGAAAATGACTCCGATACGATGGGCTATAGCCCATGGTCTCGGAGTGATTTTATCTTTTTTTCAAATGCTTGTTTTTCATCAAAATCGCTCCGAGACGATGGGCTATAGCCCATGGTCTCGAACGGCATACTATAGCATGCCGTTTTCCATCATTTTTGAGGATTTTTTAAAAAGACGAAAATGACTCCGAGACGATGGGCTATAGCCCATGGTCTCGGAGTGATTTCGTCTTTTTTTCAAATGCTCGTTTTTCATCTAAATCACTCCGAGACGATGGGCTATAGCCCATGGTCTCGAACGGCATACTATAGCATGCCGTTTTCCATCATTTTTGAGGATTTTTAAAAAAGACGAAAATGACTCCGAGACGATGGGCTATAGCCCATGGTCTCGGAGTGATTTCGTCTTTTTTTCAAATGCTCGTTTTTCATCAAAATCGCTCCGAGACCATGGGCTATAGCCCATGGTCTCGAACGGCATACTATAGCATGCCGTTTTCCATCATTTTTGAGGATTTTTTAAAAAGACGAAAATGACTCCGAGACGATGGGCTATAGCCCATGGTCTCGGAGTGATTTCGTCTTTTTTTCAAATGCTCGTTTTTCATCTAAATCACTCCGAGACGATGGGCTCTAGCCCATGGTCTCAAACGGCATACTATAGCATGCCGTTTTCCATCATTTTTGAGGATTTTTAAAATAGACGAAAATGACTCCGAGACGATGGGCTCGTTTTTCATCAAAATCGCTCCGAGACCATGGGCTATAGTCCATGGTCTCGAACGGCATACTATAGCATGCCGTTTTCCATCATTTTTGAGGATTTTTAAAAAAGACGAAAATGACTCCGAGACGATGGGCTATAGCCCATGGTCTCGGAGTGATTTTGTCTTTTTTTCAAATGCTCGTTTTTCATCAAAATCGCTCTGAGACCATGGGCTATAGCCCATGGTCTCGAACGGCATACTATAGCATGCCGTTTTCCATCATTTTTGAGGATTTAAAAAAAAGACGAAAATGACTCCGAGACCATGGGCTATAGCCCATGGTCTCGGAGTGATTTTGTCTTTTTTTCAAATGCTCGTTTTTCATCAAAATCGCTCTGAGACCATGGGCTATAGCCCATGGTCTCGAACGGCATACTATAGCATGCCGTTTTCCATCATTTTTGAGGATTTGAAAAAAAGACGAAAATGACTCCGAGACGATGGGCTATAGCCCATGGTCTCGGAGTGATTTCGTCTTTTTTTCAAATGCTCGTTTTTCATCATTTTTGACCATGGGCTATAACCCATATCGGAGGGCATACTATAGCATGCCGTTTTCCATAATTTTTTAGGATTTGAAAAAAAGACGAAAATGACTCCGAGACGATGGGCTATAGCCCATGATCTCGGAGTGATTTCGTCTTTTTTTCAAATGCTCGTTTTTCATCCTTTTTGACCATGGGCTATACCCCATATCGGAGTGCATACTATAGCATGCCGTTTTTCTACTTTTTTGAGGATTTGAAAAAAAGACGAAAATGACTCAGACCATTGGCTATAGCCCTCGAACGGTCTCGAACGGCATACTATAGCATGCCGTTTTCCATCATTTTTGAGGATTTTAAAAAAAGAAGAAAATGACTCCAAGACCATGGGCTATAGCCCATGGTCTCGGAGTGATTTCGTCTTTTTTTCAAATGCTCGTTTTTCATCATTTTTGACCATGGGCTATAGCCCATATCGGATGGCATACTATAGCATGCCGTTTTTCTACATTTTTGAGGATTTGAAAAAAAGACGAAAATGACTCCGAGACGATGGGCTATAGCCCATGGTCTCGGAGTGATTTTCGTCTTTTTTTCAAACTTGTTTTTCATCATTTTTGACCATGGGTTATAGCCCATATCGGAGGGCATACTATAGCATGCCGTTTTTCTACATTTTTGAGGATTTGAAAAAAATATGAAAATCACTCCGAGACCATGGGCTATAGCCCATGGTCTATACTATAGCATGCCGTTTTCCATAATTTGAGGATTTTAAAAAAAGACGAAAATGACTCCGAGACGATGGGCTATAGCCCATGGTCTCGGAGTGATTTCGTATTTTTTTCAAATGCTCGTTTTTCATCAAAATTGCTCCGAGACCATGGGCTATAGCCCATGTTCTCGAACGGCATACTATAGCATGCCGTTTTTCATCATTTTTGAGGATTTAAAAAAAAGACGAAAATGACTCCGAGAGGATGGGCTATAGCCCATGGTCTCGGAGTGATTTTCGTCTTTTTTTCAAATGCTTGTTTTTCATCATTTTTGACCATGGGTTATAGCCCATATCGGAGGGCATACTATAGCATGCCGTTTTTCTACATTTTTGAGGATTTTAAAAAAAGACGAAAATGACTCCGAGAGGATGGGCTATAGCCCATGGTCTCGGAGTGATTTTCGTCTTTTTTTCAAATGCTTGTTTTTCATCATTTTTGACCATGGGTTATAGCCCATATCGGAGGGCATACTATAGCATGCCGTTTTTCTACATTTTTGAGGATTTGAAAAAAAGATGAAAATCGCTCCGAGACCATGGGCTATAGCCCATGGTCTCGAACGGCATACTATAGCATGCCGTTTTTCTACATTTTTGAGGATTTGAAAAAAAGACGAAAATGACTCCGAGACGATGGGCTATAGCCCATGGTCTCGGAGTGATTTCGTCTTTTTTTCAAATGCTCGTTTTTCATCAAAATCGCTCCCAGACCATGGGCTATAGCCCATGGTCTCGAACGGCATACTATAGCATGCCGTTTTCCATCATTTTTGAGGATTTTAAAAAAAGACGAAAATGACTCCGAGACGATGGGCTATAGCCCATGGTCTCGGAGTGATTTCGTCTTTTTTTCAAATGCTCGTTTTTCATCAAAATCACTCCGAGACGATGGGCTATAGCCCATGGTCTCGAACGGCATACTATAGCATGCCGTTTTCCATCATTTTTGAGGATTTTTTAAAATGACGAAAATGACTCCGAGACGATGGGCTATAGCCCATGGTCTCGGAGTGATTTCGTCTTTTTTTCAAATGCTCGTTTTTCATCAAAATCGCTCCGAGACCATGGGCTATAGCCCATGGTCTCGAACGGCATACTATAGCATGCCGTTTTCCATCATTTTTGAGGATTTTTAAAAAAGACGAAAATGACTCCGAGACGATGGGCTCGTTTTTCATCAAAATCGCTCCGAGACCATGGGCTATAGTCCATGGTCTCGAACGGCATACTATAGCATTCCGTTTTCCATCATTTTTGAGGATTTTAAAAAAAGACGAAAATGACTCCGAGACGATGGGCTATAGCCCATGGTCTCGGAGTGATTTCGTCTTTTTTTCAAATGCTCGTTTTTCATCATTTTTGACCATGGGCTATAGCCCATATCGGATGGCATACTATAGCATGCCGTTTTCCATCATTTTTGAGGATTTAAAAAAAGACGAAAATGACTCCGAGACGATGGGCTATAGCCCATGGTCTCGGAGTGATTTTCGTCTTTTTTTCAAACTTGTTTTTCATCATTTTTGACCATGGGTTATAGCCCATATCGGAGGGCATACTATAGCATGCCGTTTTTCTACATTTTTGAGGATTTGAAAAAAATATGAAAATCACTCCGAGACCATGGGCTATAGCCCATGGTCTATACTATAGCATGCCGTTTTCCATAATTTGAGGATTTAAAAAAAAGACGAAAATGACTCCGAGACGATGGGCTATAGCCCATGGTCTCGGAGTGATTTCGTCTTTTTTTCAAATGCTCGTTTTTCATCAAAATTGCTCCGAGACCATGGGCTATAGCCCATGTTCTCGAACGGCATACTATAGCATGCCGTTTTTCATCATTTTTGAGGATTTAAAAAAAAGACGAAAATGACTCCGAGAGGATGGGCTATAGCCCATGGTCTCGGAGTGATTTTCGTCTTTTTTTCAAATGCTTGTTTTTCATCATTTTTGACCATGAGTTATAGCCCATATCGGAGGGCATACTATATCGTTTTTCATCAAAATTGCTCCGAGACCATGGGCTATAGCCCATGTTCTCGAACGGCATACTATAGCATGCCGTTTTTCATCATTTTTGAGGATTTAAAAAAAAGACGAAAATGACTCCGAGAGGATGGGCTATAGCCCATGGTCTCGGAGTGATTTTCGTCTTTTTTTCAAATGCTTGTTTTTCATCATTTTTGACCATGGGTTATAGCCCATATCGGAGGGCATACTATAGCATGCCGTTTTTCTACATTTTTGAGGATTTGAAAAAAAGATGAAAATCGCTCCGAGACCATGGGCTATAGCCCATGGTCTCGAACGGCATACTATAGCATGCCGTTTTTCTACATTTTTGAGGATTTAAAAAAAAGACGAAAATGACTCCGAGAGGATGGGCTATAGCCCATGGTCTCGGAGTGATTTTCGTCTTTTTTTCAAATGCTTGTTTTTCATCATTTTTGACCATGGGTTATAGCCCATATCGGAGGGCATACTATAGCATGCCGTTTTTCTACATTTTTGAGGATTTGAAAAAAAGATGAAAATCGCTCCGAGACCATGGGCTATAGCCCATGGTCTCGAACGGCATACTATAGCATGCCGTTTTTCTACATTTTTGAGGATTTGAAAAAAAGACGAAAATGACTCCGAGACGATGGGCTATAGCCCATGGTCTCGGAGTGATTTCGTCTTTTTTCCAAATGCTCGTTTTTCATCAAAATCGCTCCGAGACCATGGGCTATAGCCCATGGTCTCGAACGGCATACTATAGCATGCCGTTTTCCATCATTTTTGAGGATTTTAAAAAAAGACGAAAATGACTCCGAGACGATGGGCTATAGCCCATGGTCTCGGAGTGATTTCGTCTTTTTTTCAAATGCTCGTTTTTCATCAAAATCACTCCGAGACGATGGGCTATAGCCCATGGTCTCGAACGGCATACTATAGCATGCCGTTTTCCATCATTTTTGAGGATTTTTTAAAATGACGAAAATGACTCCGAGACGATGGGCTATAGCCCATGGTCTCGGAGTGATTTCGTCTTTTTTTCAAATGCTCGTTTTTCATCAAAATCGCTCCGAGACCATGGGCTATAGCCCATGGTCTCGAACGGCATACTATAGCATGCCGTTTTCCATCATTTTTGAGGATTTTTAAAAAAGACGAAAATGACTCCGAGACGATGGGCTCGTTTTTCATCAAAATCGCTCCGAGACCATGGGCTATAGTCCATGGTCTCGAACGGCATACTATAGCATTCCGTTTTCCATCATTTTTGAGGATTTTAAAAAAAGACGAAAATGACTCCGAGACGATGGGCTATAGCCCATAGTCTCGGAGTGATTTCGTCTTTTTTTCAAATGCTCGTTTTTCATCATTTTTGACCATGGGCTATAGCCCATATCGGATGGCATACTATAGCATGCCGTTTTCCATCATTTTTGAGGATTTAAAAAAAGACGAAAATGACTCCGAGACGATGGGCTATAGCCCATGGTCTCGGAGTGATTTTCGTCTTTTTTTCAAACTTGTTTTTCATCATTTTTGACCATGGGTTATAGCCCATATCGGAGGGCATACTATAGCATGCCGTTTTTCTACATTTTTGAGGATTTGAAAAAAATATGAAAATCACTCCGAGACCATGGGCTATAGCCCATGGTCTATACTATAGCATGCCGTTTTCCATAATTTGAGGATTTAAAAAAAAGACGAAAATGACTCCGAGACGATGGGCTATAGCCCATGGTCTCGGAGTGATTTCGTCTTTTTTTCAAATGCTCGTTTTTCATCAAAATTGCTCCGAGACCATGGGCTATAGCCCATCGTCTCGGAGTCATTTTCGTCTTTTTTTTTGAACGGCATACTATAGCATGCCGTTTTTCATCATTTTTGAGGATTTAAAAAAAAGACGAAAATGACTCCGAGAGGATGGGCTATAGCCCATGGTCTCGGAGTGATTTTCGTCTTTTTTTCAAATGCTTGTTTTTCATCATTTTTGACCATGGGTTATAGCCCATATCGGAGGGCATACTATATCGTTTTTCATCAAAATTGCTCCGAGACCATGGGCTATAGCCCATGTTCTCGAACGGCATACTATAGCATGCCGTTTTTCATCATTTTTGAGGATTTAAAAAAAAGACGAAAATGACTCCGAGAGGATGGGCTATAGCCCATGGTCTCGGAGTGATTTTCGTCTTTTTTTCAAATGCTTGTTTTTCATCATTTTTGACCATGGGTTATAGCCCATATCGGAGGGCATACTATAGCATGCCGTTTTTCTACATTTTTGAGGATTTGAAAAAAAGATGAAAATCGCTCCGAGACGATGGGCTATAGCCCATGGTCTCGGAGTGATTTCGTCTTTTTTTCAAATGCTCGTTTTTCATCAAAATCACTCCGAGACGATGGGCTATAGCCCATGGTCTCGAACGGCATACTATAGCATGCCGTTTTCCATCATTTTTGAGGATTTTTTAAAAAGACGAAAATGACTCCGAGACGATGGGCTATAGCCCATGGTCTCGGAGTGATTTCGTCTTTTTTTCAAATGCTCGTTTTTCATCTAAATCACTCCGAGACGATGGGCTATAGCCCATGGTCTCGAACGGCATACTATAGCATGCCGTTTTCCATCATTTTTGAGGATTTTTAAAAAAGACGAAAATGACTCCGAGACGATGGGCTATAGCCCATGGTCTCGGAGTGATTTCGTCTTTTTTTCAAATGCTCGTTTTTCATCAAAATCGCTCCGAGACCATGGGCTATAGCCCATGGTCTCGAACGGCATACTATAGCATGCCGTTTTCCATCATTTTTGAGGATTTTAAAAAAAGACGAAAATGACTCCGAGACGATGGGCTCGTTTTTCATCAAAATCGCTCCGAGACCATGGGCTATAGTCCATGGTCTCGAACGGCATACTATAGCATGCCGTTTTCCATCATTTTTGAGGATTTTAAAAAAAGACGAAAATGACTCCGAGACGATGGGCTATAGCCCATGGTCTCGGAGTGATTTCGTCTTTTTTTCAAATGCTCGTTTTTCATCAAAATCGCTCCGAGATTCTCGATTCTCTCGAACGGCATACTATAGCATGCCGTTTTCCATCATTTTTGAGGATTTAAAAAAAAGACAAAAATGACTCCGAGACGATGGGCTATAGCCCATGGTCTCGGAGTGATTTCGTCTTTTTTTCAAATGCTCGTTTTTCATCAAAATCACTCCGAGTCGATGGGCTATAGCCCATGGTCTCGAACGGCATACTATAGCATGCCGTTTTCCATCATTTTTGAGGATTTTTAAAAAAGACGAAAATGACTCAGAGACGATGGGCTATGGCCCATGGTCTCGGAGTGATTTCGTCTTTTTTTCAAATGCTCGTTTTTCATCTAAATCACTCCGAGACGATGGGCTATAGCCCATGGTCTCGAACGGCATACTATAGCATGCCGTTATCCATCATTTTTGAGGATTTTTAAAAAAGACGAAAATGACTCCGAGACGATGGGCTATAGCCCATGGTCTCGGAGTGATTTCGTCTTTTTTTCAAATGCTCGTTTTTCATCTAAATCACTCCGAGACGATGGGCTATAGCCCATGGTCTCGAACGGCATACTATAGCATGCCGTTATCCATCATTTTTGAGGATTTTTAAAAAAGACGAAAATGACTCCGAGAGGATGGGCTATAGCCCATGGTCTCGGAGTGATTTCGTCTTTTTTTCAAATGCTCGTTTTTCATCAAAATCGCTCCGAGACCATGGGCTATAGCCCATGGTCTCGAACGGCATACTATAGCATGCCGTTTTCCATCATTTTTGAGGATTTTTTAAAAAGACGAAAATGACTCCGAGACGATGGGCTATAGCCCATGGTCTCGGAGTGATTTCGTCTTTTTTTCAAATGCTCGTTTTTCATCTAAATCACTCCGAGACGATGGGCTATAGCCCATGGTCTCGAACGGCATACTATAGCATGCCGTTTTCCATCATTTTTGAGGATTTTTAAAAAAGACGAAAATGACTCCGAGACGATGGGCTATAGCCCATGGTCTCGGAGTGATTTCGTCTTTTTTTCAAATGCTTGTTTTTCATCAAAATCGCTCCGAGACGATGGGCTATAGCCCATGGTCTCGAACGGCATACTATAGCATGCCGTTATCCATCATTTTTGAGGATTTTTAAAAAAGACGAAAATGACTCCGAGACGATGGGCTATAGCCCATGGTCTCGGAGTGATTTCGTCTTTTTTTCAAATGCTCGTTTTTCATCAAAATCGCTCCGAGACCATGGGCTATAGCCCATGGTCTCGAACGGCATACTATAGCATGCCGTTTTCCATCATTTTTGAGGATTTTTTAAAAAGACGAAAATGACTCCGAGACGATGGGCTATAGCCCATGGTCTCGGAGTGATTTCGTCTTTTTTTCAAATGCTCGTTTTTCATCTAAATCACTCCGAGACGATGGGCTATAGCCCATGGTCTCGAACGGCATACTATAGCATGCCGTTTTCCATCATTTTTGAGGATTTTTAAAAAAGACGAAAATGACTCCGAGACGATGGGCTATAGCCCATGGTCTCGGAGTGATTTCGTCTTTTTTTCAAATGCTCGTTTTTCATCAAAATCGCTCCGAGACCATGGGCTATAGCCCATGGTCTCGAACGGCATACTATAGCATGCCGTTTTCCATCATTTTTGAGGATTTTTAAAAAAGACGAAAATGACTCCGAGACGATGGGCTCGTTTTTCATCAAAATCGCTCCGAGACCATGGGCTATAGTCCATGGTCTCGAACGGCATACTATAGCATGCCGTTTTCCATCATTTTTGAGGATTTTTAAAAAAGACGAAAATGACTCCGAGACGATGGGCTATAGCCCATGGTCTCGGAGTGATTTTGTCTTTTTTTCAAATGCTCGTTTTTCATCAAAATCGCTCTGAGACCATGGGCTATAGCCCATGGTCTCGAACGGCATACTATAGCATGCCGTTTTCCATCATTTTTGAGGATTTTAAAAAAAGACGAAAATGACTCCGAGACGATGGGCTATAGCCCATGGTCTCGGAGTGATTTTTTCTTTTTTTCAAATGCTCGTTTTTCAACAAAATCACTCCGATACGATGGGCTATAGTCCATGGTCTCGAACGGCATACTATAGCATGCCGTTTTCCATCATTTTTGAGGATTTTAAAAAAAGACGAAAATGACCCCGAGACGATGGGCTATAGCCCATGGTCTCGGAGTGATTTTGTCTTTTTTTCAAATGCTCGTTTTTCATCAAAATCGCTCCGAGACCATGGGCTATAGTCCATGGTCTCGAACGGCATACTATAGCATGCCGTTTTCCATCATTTTTGAGGATTTTAAAAAAAGACGAAAATGACTCCGAGACGATGGGCTATAGCCCATGGTCTCGGAGTGATTTTGTCTTTTTTTCAAATGCTCGTTTTTCATCAAAATCGCTCCGAGATTCTCGATTCTCTTGAACGGCATACTATAGCATGCCGTTTTCCATCATTTTTGAGGATTTTAAAAAAAGACGAAAATGACTGATTTCGTCTTTTTTTCAAATGCTCGTTTTTCATCAAAATCGCTCCGAGACCATGGGCTATAGCCCATGGTCTCGAACGGCATACTATAGCATGCCGTTTTCCATCATTTTTGAGGATTTAAAAAAAAGACGAAAATGACTCCGAGACGATGGGCTATAGCCCATGGTCTTGGAGTGATTTCGTCTTTTTTTCAAATGCTCGTTTTTCATCAAAATCGCTCCGAGACCATGGGCTATAGCCCATGGTCTCGAACGGCATACTATAGCATGCCGTTTTCCATCATTTTTGAGGATTTAAAAAAAAGACAAAAATGACTCCGAGACGATGGGCTATAGCCCATGGTCTCGGAGTGATTTCGTCTTTTTTTCAAATGCTCGTTTTTCATCAAAATCACTCCGAGTCGATGGGCTATAGCCCATGGTCTCGAACGGCATACTATAGCATGCCGTTTTCCATCATTTTTGAGGATTTTTAAAAAAGACGAAAATGACTCAGAGACGATGGGCTATAGCCCATGGTCTCGGAGTGATTTCGTCTTTTTTTCAAATGCTCGTTTTTCATCTAAATCACTCCGAGACGATGGGCTATAGCCCATGGTCTCGAACGGCATACTATAGCATGCCGTTATCCATCATTTTTGAGGATTTTTAAAAAAGACGAAAATTACTCTGAGACGATGGGCTATAGCCCATGGTCTCGGAGTGATTTCGTCTTTTTTTCAAATGCTCGTTTTTCATCAAAATCGCTCCGAGACCATGGGCTATAGCCCATGGTCTCGAACGGCATACTATAGCATGCCGTTTTCCATCATTTTTGAGGATTTTAAAAAAAGACGAAAATGACTCCGAGACGATGGGCTATAGCCCATGGTCTCGGAGTGATTTCGTCTTTTTTTCAAATGCTCGTTTTTCATCAAAATCGCTCCGAGACGATGGGCTATAGCCCATGGTCTCGAACGGCATACTATAGCATGCCGTTTTCCATCATTTTTGAGGATTTTTAAAAAAGACGAAAATGACTCCGAGATGATGGGCTATAGCCCATGGTCTCGGAGTGATTTAGTCTTTTTTTCAAATGCTCGTTTTTCATCAAAATCGCTCCGAGACCATGGGCTATAGCCCATGGTCTCGAACGGCATACTATAGCATGCCGTTTTCCATCATTTTTGAGGATTTAAAAAAAAGACGAAAATGACTCCGAGACGATGGGCTATAGCCCATGGTCTCGGAGTGATTCCGTCTTTTTTTCAAATGCTCGTTTTTCATCAAAATCACTCCGAGACCATGGGCTATAGCCCATGGTCTCGAACGGCATACTATAGCATGCCGTTTTCCATCATTTTTGAGGATTTTTAAAAAAGACGAAAATGACTCCGAGACGATGGGCTATAGCCCATGGTCTCGGAGTGATTTTGTCTTTTTTTCAAATGCTCGTTTTTCATCTAAATCACTCCGAGACGATGGGCTATAGCCCATGGTCTCGAACGGCATACTATAGCATGCCGTTTTCCATCATTTTTGAGGATTTTTAAAAAAGACGAAAATGACTCCGAGACGATGGGCTATAGCCCATGGTCTCGGAGTGATTTCGTCTTTTTTTCAAATGCTCGTTTTTCATCAAAATCACTCCGAGACGATGGGCTATAGCCCATGGTCTCGAACGGCATACTATAGCATGCCGTTTTCCATCATTTTTTAGGATTTAAAAAAAAGACGAAAATGACTCCGAGACGATGGGCTATAGCCCATGGTCTCGGAGTGATTTCGTCTTTTTTTCAAATGCTCGTTTTTCATCAAAATCGCTCCGAGACCATGGGCTATAGCCCATGGTCTCGAACGGCATACTATAGCATGCCGTTTTCCATCATTTTTGAGGATTTTAAAAAAAGACGAAAATGACTCCGAGACGATGGGCTATAGCCCATGGTCTCGGAGTGATTTAGTCTTTTTTTCAAATGCTCGCTTTTCATCAAAATCGCTCCGAGACCATGGGCTATAGCCCATGGTCTCGAATGCCATACTATAGCATGCCGTTTTCCATCATTTTTGAGGATTTTAAAAAAAGACGAAAATGACTCCGAGACGATGGGCTATAGCCCATGGTCTCGGAGTGATTCCGTCTTTTTTTCAAATGCTTGTTTTTCATCAAAATCACTCTCGAACGGCATACTATAGCATGCCGTTTTCCATCATTTTTCAGGATTTTTTAAAAAGACGAAAATGACTCCGAGACGATGGGCTATAGCCCATGGTCTCGGAGTGATTTCGTCTTTTTTTCAAATGCTCGTTTTTCATCTAAATCACTCCGAGACGATGGGCTATAGCCCATGGTCTCGAACGGCATACTATAGCATGCCGTTTTCCATCATTTTTGAGGATTTTTAAAAAAGACGAAAATGACTCCGAGACGATGGGCTATATCCCATGGTCTCGGAGTGATTTCGTCTTTTTTTCAAATGCTCGTTTTTCATCAAAATCGCTCCGAGACCATGGGCTATAGCCCATGGTCTCGAACGGCATACTATAGCATGCCGTTTTCCATCATTTTTGAGGATTTTTAAAAAAGACGAAAATGACTCCGAGACGATGGGCTCGTTTTTCGTCTAAATCACTCCGAGACGATGGGCTATAGCCCATGGTCTCGAACGGCATACTATAGCATGCCGTTTTCCATCATTTTTGAGGATTTTTAAAAAAGACGAAAATGACTCCGAGACGATGGGCTATAGCCCATGGTCTCGGAGTGATTTCGTCTTTTTTTCAAATGCTCGTTTTTCATCAAAATCGCTCGTCGCATCGTCTCGAACGGCATACTATAGCATGCCGTTTTCCATCATTTTTGAGGATTTTTAAAAAAGACGAAAATGACTCCGAGACGATGGGCTCGTTTTTCATCAAAATCGCTCCGAGACCATGGGCTATAGTCCATGGTCTCGAACGGCATACTATAGCATGCCGTTTTCCATCATTTTTGAGGATTTTTAAAAAAGACGAAAATGACTCCGAGACGATGGGCTATAGCCCATGGTCTCGGATTGATTTTGTCTTTTTTTCAAATGCTCGTTTTTCATCAAAATCGCTCTGAGACCATGGGCTTTAGCCCATGGTCTCGAACGGCATACTATAGCATGCCGTTTTCCATCATTTTTGAGGATTTTAAAAAAAGACGAAAATGACTCCGAGACGATGGGCTATAGCCCATGGTCTCGGAGTGATTTTGTCTTTTTTTCAAATGCTCGTTTTTCATCAAAATCACTCCGATACGATGGGCTATAGTCCATGGTCTCGAACGGCATACTATAGCATGCCGTTTTCCATCATTTTTGAGGATTTTAAAAAAAGACGAAAATGACCCCGAGACGATGGGCTATAGCCCATGGTCTCGGAGTGATTTTGTCTTTTTTTCAAATGCTCGTTTTTCATCAAAATCGCTCCGAGACCATGGGCTATAGTCCATGGTCTCGAACGGCATACTATAGCATGCCGTTTTCCATCATTTTTGAGGATTTTAAAAAAAGACGAAAATGACTCCGAGACGATGGGCTATAGCCCATGGTCTCGGAGTGATTTTGTCTTTTTTTCAAATGCTCGTTTTTCATCAAAATCGCTCCGAGATTCTCGATTCTCTTGAACGGCATACTATAGCATGCCGTTTTCCATCATTTTTGAGGATTTTAAAAAAAGACGAAAATGACTGATTTCGTCTTTTTTTCAAATGCTCGTTTTTCATCAAAATCGCTCCGAGACCATGGGCTATAGCCCATGGTCTCGAACGGCATACTATAGCATGCCGTTTTCCATCATTTTTGAGGATTTAAAAAAAAGACAAAAATGACTCCGAGACGATGGGCTATAGCCCATGGTCTCGGAGTGATTTCGTCTTTTTTTCAAATGCTCGTTTTTCATCAAAATCACTCCGAGTCGATGGGCTATAGCCCATGGTCTCGAACGGCATACTATAGCATGCCGTTTTCCATCATTTTTGAGGATTTTTAAAAAAGACGAAAATGACTCAGAGACGATGGGCTATAGCCCATGGTCTCGGAGTGATTTCGTCTTTTTTTCAAATGCTCGTTTTTCATCTAAATCACTCCGAGACGATGGGCTATAGCCCATGGTCTCGAACGGCATACTATAGCATGCCGTTATCCATCATTTTTGAGGATTTTTAAAAAAGACGAAAATTACTCTGAGACGATGGGCTATAGCCCATGGTCTCGGAGTGATTTCGTCTTTTTTTCAAATGCTCGTTTTTCATCAAAATCGCTCCGAGACCATGGGCTATAGCCCATGGTCTCGAACGGCATACTATAGCATGCCGTTTTCCATCATTTTTGAGGATTTTAAAAAAAGACGAAAATGACTCCGAGACGATGGGCTATAGCCCATGGTCTCGGATTGATTTTGTCTTTTTTTCAAATGCTCGTTTTTCATCAAAATCGCTCTGAGACCATGGGCTTTAGCCCATGGTCTCGAACGGCATACTATAGCATGCCGTTTTCCATCATTTTTGAGGATTTTAAAAAAAGACGAAAATGACTCCGAGACGATGGGCTATAGCCCATGGTCTCGGAGTGATTTTGTCTTTTTTTCAAATGCTCGTTTTTCATCAAAATCACTCCGATACGATGGGCTATAGTCCATGGTCTCGAACGGCATACTATAGCATGCCGTTTTCCATCATTTTTGAGGATTTTAAAAAAAGACGAAAATGACCCCGAGACGATGGGCTATAGCCCATGGTCTCGGAGTGATTTTGTCTTTTTTTCAAATGCTCGTTTTTCATCAAAATCGCTCCGAGACCATGGGCTATAGTCCATGGTCTCGAACGGCATACTATAGCATGCCGTTTTCCATCATTTTTGAGGATTTTAAAAAAAGACGAAAATGACTCCGAGACGATGGGCTATAGCCCATGGTCTCGGAGTGATTTTGTCTTTTTTTCAAATGCTCGTTTTTCATCAAAATCGCTCCGAGATTCTCGATTCTCTTGAACGGCATACTATAGCATGCCGTTTTCCATCATTTTTGAGGATTTTAAAAAAAGACGAAAATGACTGATTTCGTCTTTTTTTCAAATGCTCGTTTTTCATCAAAATCGCTCCGAGACCATGGGCTATAGCCCATGGTCTCGAACGGCATACTATAGCATGCCGTTTTCCATCATTTTTGAGGATTTAAAAAAAAGACAAAAATGACTCCGAGACGATGGGCTATAGCCCATGGTCTCGGAGTGATTTCGTCTTTTTTTCAAATGCTCGTTTTTCATCAAAATCACTCCGAGTCGATGGGCTATAGCCCATGGTCTCGAACGGCATACTATAGCATGCCGTTTTCCATCATTTTTGAGGATTTTTAAAAAAGACGAAAATGACTCAGAGACGATGGGCTATAGCCCATGGTCTCGGAGTGATTTCGTCTTTTTTTCAAATGCTCGTTTTTCATCTAAATCACTCCGAGACGATGGGCTATAGCCCATGGTCTCGAACGGCATACTATAGCATGCCGTTATCCATCATTTTTGAGGATTTTTAAAAAAGACGAAAATTACTCTGAGACGATGGGCTATAGCCCATGGTCTCGGAGTGATTTCGTCTTTTTTTCAAATGCTCGTTTTTCATCAAAATCGCTCCGAGACCATGGGCTATAGCCCATGGTCTCGAACGGCATACTATAGCATGCCGTTTTCCATCATTTTTGAGGATTTTAAAAAAAGACGAAAATGACTCCGAGACGATGGGCTATAGCCCATGGTCTCGGATTGATTTTGTCTTTTTTTCAAATGCTCATTTTTCATCAAAATCGCTCTGAGACCATGGGCTATAGCCCATGGTCTCGAACGGCATACTATAGCATGCCGTTTTCCATCATTTTTGAGGATTTTAAAAAAAGACGAAAATGACCCCGAGACGATGGGCTATAGCCCATGGTCTCGGAGTGATTTTGTCTTTTTTTCAAATGCTCGTTTTTCATCAAAATCGCTCCGAGACCATGGGCTATAGTCCATGGTCTCGAACGGCATACTATAGCATGCCGTTTTCCATCATTTTTGAGGATTTTAAAAAAAGACGAAAATGACTCCGAGACGATGGGCTATAGCCCATGGTCTCGGAGTGATTTTGTCTTTTTTTCAAATGCTCGTTTTTCATCAAAATCGCTCCGAGATTCTCGATTCTCTTGAACGGCATACTATAGCATGCCGTTTTCCATCATTTTTGAGGATTTTAAAAAAAGACGAAAATGACTGATTTCGTCTTTTTTTCAAATGCTCGTTTTTCATCAAAATCGCTCCGAGACCATGGGCTTTAGCCCATGGTCTCGAACGGCATACTATAGCATGCCGTTTTCCATCATTTTTGAGGATTTAAAAAAAAGACAAAAATGACTCCGAGACGATGGGCTATAGCCCATGGTCTCGGAGTGATTTCGTCTTTTTTTCAAATGCTCGTTTTTCATCAAAATCACTCCGAGTCGATGGGCTATAGCCCATGGTCTCGAACGGCATACTATAGCATGCCGTTTTCCATCATTTTTGAGGATTTTTAAAAAAGACGAAAATGACTCAGAGACGATGGGCTATAGCCCATGGTCTCGGAGTGATTTCGTCTTTTTTTCAAATGCTCGTTTTTCATCTAAATCACTCCGAGACGATGGGCTATAGCCCATGGTCTCGAACGGCATACTATAGCATGCCGTTATCCATCATTTTTGAGGATTTTTAAAAAAGACGAAAATTACTCTGAGACGATGGGCTATAGCCCATGGTCTCGGAGTGATTTCGTCTTTTTTTCAAATGCTCGTTTTTCATCAAAATCGCTCCGAGACCATGGGCTATAGCCCATGGTCTCGAACGGCATACTATAGCATGCCGTTTTCCATCATTTTTGAGGATTTTAAAAAAAGACGAAAATGACTCCGAGACGATGGGCTATAGCCCATGGTCTCGGATTGATTTTGTCTTTTTTTCAAATGCTCATTTTTCATCAAAATCGCTCTGAGACCATGGGCTATAGCCCATGGTCTCGAACGGCATACTATAGCATGCCGTTTTCCATCATTTTTGAGGATTTTAAAAAAAGACGAAAATGACCCCGAGACGATGGGCTATAGCCCATGGTCTCGGAGTGATTTTGTCTTTTTTTCAAATGCTCGTTTTTCATCAAAATCGCTCCGAGACCATGGGCTATAGTCCATGGTCTCGAACGGCATACTATAGCATGCCGTTTTCCATCATTTTTGAGGATTTTAAAAAAAGACGAAAATGACTCCGAGACGATGGGCTATAGCCCATGGTCTCGGAGTGATTTTGTCTTTTTTTCAAATGCTCGTTTTTCATCAAAATCGCTCCGAGATTCTCGATTCTCTTGAACGGCATACTATAGCATGCCGTTTTCCATCATTTTTGAGGATTTTAAAAAAAGACGAAAATGACTGATTTCGTCTTTTTTTCAAATGCTCGTTTTTCATCAAAATCGCTCCGAGACCATGGGCTTTAGCCCATGGTCTCGAACGGCATACTATAGCATGCCGTTTTCCATCATTTTTGAGGATTTAAAAAAAAGACAAAAATGACTCCGAGACGATGGGCTATAGCCCATGGTCTCGGAGTGATTTCGTCTTTTTTTCAAATGCTCGTTTTTCATCAAAATCACTCCGAGTCGATGGGCTATAGCCCATGGTCTCGAACGGCATACTATAGCATGCCGTTTTCCATCATTTTTGAGGATTTTTAAAAAAGACGAAAATGACTCAGAGACGATGGGCTATAGCCCATGGTCTCGGAGTGATTTCGTCTTTTTTTCAAATGCTCGTTTTTCATCTAAATCACTCCGAGACGATGGGCTATAGCCCATGGTCTCGAACGGCATACTATAGCATGCCGTTATCCATCATTTTTGAGGATTTTTAAAAAAGACGAAAATTACTCTGAGACGATGGGCTATAGCCCATGGTCTCGGAGTGATTTCGTCTTTTTTTCAAATGCTCGTTTTTCATCAAAATCGCTCCGAGACCATGGGCTATAGCCCATGGTCTCGAACGGCATACTATAGCATGCCGTTTTCCATCATTTTTGAGGATTTAAAAAAAAGACGAAAATGACTCCGAGACGATGGGCTATAGCCCATGGTCTCGGAGTGATTTCGTCTTTTTTTCAAATGCTCGTTTTTCATCAAAATCGCTCCGAGACGATGGGCTATAGCCCATGGTCTCGAACGGCATACTATAGCATGCCGTTTTCCATCATTTTTGAGGATTTTTAAAAAAGACGAAAATGACTCCGAGATGATGGGCTATAGCCCATGGTCTCGGAGTGATTTAGTCTTTTTTTCAAATGCTCGTTTTTCATCAAAATCGCTCCGAGACCATGGGCTATAGCCCATGGTCTCGAACGGCATACTATAGCATGCCGTTTTCCATCATTTTTGAGGATTTAAAAAAAAGACGAAAATGACTCCGAGACGATGGGCTATAGCCCATGGTCTCGGAGTGATTCCGTCTTTTTTTCAAATGCTCGTTTTTCATCAAAATCACTCCGAGACCATGGGCTATAGCCCATGGTCTCGAACGGCATACTATAGCATGCCGTTTTCCATCATTTTTGAGGATTTTTAAAAAAGACGAAAATGACTCCGAGACGATGGGCTATAGCCCATGGTCTCGGAGTGATTTTGTCTTTTTTTCAAATGCTCGTTTTTCATCTAAATCACTCCGAGACGATGGGCTATAGCCCATGGTCTCGAACGGCATACTATAGCATGCCGTTTTCCATCATTTTTGAGGATTTTTAAAAAAGACGAAAATGACTCCGAGACGATGGGCTATAGCCCATGGTCTCGGAGTGATTTCGTCTTTTTTTCAAATGCTCGTTTTTCATCAAAATCACTCCGAGACGATGGGCTATAGCCCATGGTCTCGAACGGCATACTATAGCATGCCGTTTTCCATCATTTTTTAGGATTTAAAAAAAAGACGAAAATGACTCCGAGACGATGGGCTATAGCCCATGGTCTCGGAGTGATTTCGTCTTTTTTTCAAATGCTCGTTTTTCATCAAAATCGCTCCGAGACCATGGGCTATAGCCCATGGTCTCGAACGGCATACTATAGCATGCCGTTTTCCATCATTTTTGAGGATTTTAAAAAAAGACGAAAATGACTCCGAGACGATGGGCTATAGCCCATGGTCTCGGAGTGATTTAGTCTTTTTTTCAAATGCTCGTTTTTCATCAAAATCGCTCCGAGACCATGGGCTATAGCCCATGGTCTCGAATGCCATACTATAGCATGCCGTTTTCCATCATTTTTGAGGATTTTAAAAAAAGACGAAAATGACTCCGAGACGATGGGCTATAGCCCATGGTCTCGGAGTGATTCCGTCTTTTTTTCAAATGCTTGTTTTTCATCAAAATCACTCTCGAACGGCATACTATAGCATGCCGTTTTCCATCATTTTTGAGGATTTTTTAAAAAGACGAAAATGACTCCGAGACGATGGGCTATAGCCCATGGTCTCGGAGTGATTTCGTCTTTTTTTCAAATGCTCGTTTTTCATCTAAATCACTCCGAGACGATGGGCTATAGCCCATGGTCTCGAACGGCATACTATAGCATGCCGTTTTCCATCATTTTTGAGGATTTTTAAAAAAGACGAAAATGACTCCGAGACGATGGGCTATATCCCATGGTCTCGGAGTGATTTCGTCTTTTTTTCAAATGCTCGTTTTTCATCAAAATCGCTCCGAGACCATGGGCTATAGCCCATGGTCTCGAACGGCATACTATAGCATGCCGTTTTCCATCATTTTTGAGGATTTTTAAAAAAGACGAAAATGACTCCGAGACGATGGGCTCGTTTTTCATCAAAATCGCTCCGAGACCATGGGCTATAGTCCATGGTCTCGAACGGCATACTATAGCATGCCGTTTTCCATAATTTTTGAGGATTTTTAAAAAAGACGAAAATGACTCCGAGACGATGGGCTATAGCCCATGGTCTCGGAGTGATTTTGTCTTTTTTTCAAATGCTCGTTTTTCATCAAAATCGCTCTGAGACCATGGGCTATAGCCCATGGTCTCGAACGGCATACTATAGCATGCCGTTTTCCATGATTTTTGAGGATTTTAAAAAAAGACGAAAATGACTCCGAGTCGATGGGCTATAGCCCATGGTCTCGGAGTGATTTCGTCTTTTTTTCAAATGCTCGTTTTTCATCAAAATCGCTCCGAGACCATGGGCTATAGTCCATGGTCTCGAACGGCATACTATAGCATGCCGTTATCCATCATTTTTGAGGATTTTTAAAAAAGACGAAAATGACTCCGAGACGATGGGCTATAGCCCATGGTCTCGGAGCGATTTCGTCTTTTTTTCCAATGCTCGTTTTTCATCAAAATCGCTCCGAGACCATGGGCTATAGCCCATGGTCTCGAACGGCATACTATAGCATGCCGTTTTCCATCATTTTTGAGGATTTTTAAAAAAGACGAAAATGACTCCGAGACGATGGGCTATAGCCCATGGTCTCGGAGTGATTTCGTCTTTTTTTCAAATGCTCGTTTTTCATCAAAATCGCTCCGAGACCATGGGCTATAGCCCATGGTCTCGAACGGCATACTATAGCATGCCGTTTTCCATCATTTTTGAGGATTTTAAAAAAAGACGAAAATGACTCCGAGACGATGGGCTATAGCCCATGGTCTCGGAGTGATTTAGTCTTTTTTTCAAATGCTCGTTTTTCATCAAAATCGCTCCGAGACCATGGGCTATAGCCCATGGTCTCGAATGCCATACTATAGCATGCCGTTTTCCATCATTTTTGAGGATTTTAAAAAAAGACGAAAATGACTCCGAGACGATGGGCTATAGCCCATGGTCTCGGAGTGATTCCGTCTTTTTTTCAAATGCTTGTTTTTCATCAAAATCACTCTCGAACGGCATACTATAGCATGCCGTTTTCCATCATTTTTGAGGATTTTTTAAAAAGACGAAAATGACTCCGAGACGATGGGCTATAGCCCATGGTCTCGGAGTGATTTCGTCTTTTTTTCAAATGCTCGTTTTTCATCTAAATCACTCCGAGACGATGGGCTATAGCCCATGGTCTCGAACGGCATACTATAGCATGCCGTTTTCCATCATTTTTGAGGATTTTTAAAAAAGACGAAAATGACTCCGAGACGATGGGCTATATCCCATGGTCTCGGAGTGATTTCGTCTTTTTTTCAAATGCTCGTTTTTCATCAAAATCGCTCCGAGACCATGGGCTATAGCCCATGGTCTCGAACGGCATACTATAGCATGCCGTTTTCCATCATTTTTGAGGATTTTTAAAAAAGACGAAAATGACTCCGAGACGATGGGCTCGTTTTTCATCAAAATCGCTCCGAGACCATGGGCTATAGTCCATGGTCTCGAACGGCATACTATAGCATGCCGTTATCCATCATTTTTGAGGATTTTTAAAAAAGACGAAAATGACTCCGAGACGATGGGCTATAGCCCATGGTCTCGGAGTGATTTCGTCTTTTTTTCCAATGCTCGTTTTTCATCAAAATCGCTCCGAGACCATGGGCTATAGCCCATGGTCTCGAACGGCATACTATAGCATGCCGTTTTCCATCATTTTTGAGGATTTAAAAAAAAAGACGAAAATTACTGATTTCGTCTTTTTTTCAAATGCTCGTTTTTCATCAAAATCGCTCCGAGACCATGGGCTATAGCCCATGGTCTCGAACGGCATACTATAGCATGCCGTTTTCCATCATTTTTGAGGATTTAAAAAAAAGACAAAAATGACTCCGAGACGATGGGCTATAGCCCATGGTCTCGGAGTGATTTCGTCTTTTTTTCAAATGCTCGTTTTTCATCAAAATCACTCCGAGTCGATGGGCTATAGCCCATGGTCTCGAACGGCATACTATAGCATGCCGTTTTCCATCATTTTTGAGGATTTTTAAAAAAGACGAAAATGACTCAGAGACGATGGGCTATAGCCCATGTTCTCGGAGTGATTTCGTCTTTTTTTCAAATGCTCGTTTTTCATCTAAATCACTCCGAGACGATGGGCTATAGCCCATGGTCTCGAACGGCATACTATAGCATGCCGTTATCCATCATTTTTGAGGATTTTAAAAAAAGACGAAAATGACTCCGAGACGATCGGCTATAGCCCATGGTCTCGGAGTGATTTCGTCTTTTTTTCAAATGCTCGTTTTTCATCAAAATCGCTCGAACGGCATACTATAGCATGCCGTTTTCCATCATTTTTGAGGATTTTAAAAAAAGACGAAAATGACTCCGAGACGATGGGCTATAGCCCATGGTCTCGGAGTGATTTCGTCTTTTTTTCAAATGCTCGTTTTTCATCAAAATCGCTCCGAGACGATGGGCTATAGCCCATGGTCTCGAACGGCATACTATAGCATGCCGTTTTCCATCATTTTTGAGGATTTTTAAAAAAGACGAAAATGACTCCGAGACGATGGGCTATAGCCCATGGTCTCGGAGTGATTTTGTCTTTTTTTCAAATGCTCGTTTTTCATCTAAATCACTCCGAGACGATGGGCTATAGCCCATGGTCTCGAACGGCATACTATAGCCATCCGAGACGATGGGCTATAGCCATCCGAGACGATGGGCTATAGCCCATGGTCTCGAACGGCATACTATAGCATGCCGTTTTCCATCATTTTTGAGGATTTTTAAAAAAGACGAAAATGACTCCGAGACGATGGGCTATAGCCCATGGTCTCGGAGTGATTTTTTTTTTTTTTCAAATGCTCGTTTTTCATCAAAATCGCTCCGAGACCATGGGCTATAGCCCATGGTCTCGAACGGCATACTATAGCATGCCGTTTTCCATCATTTTTGAGGATTTTTAAAAAAGACGAAAATGACTCCGAGACGATGGGCTATAGCCCATGGTCTCGGAGTGATTTTGTCTTTTTTTCAAATGCTCGTTTTTCATCTAAATCACTCCGAGACGATGGGCTATAGCCCATGGTCTCGAACGGCATACTATAGCCATCCGAGACGATGGGCTATAGCCATCCGAGACGATGGGCTATAGCCCATGGTCTCGAACGGCATACTATAGCATGCCGTTTTCCATCATTTTTGAGGATTTTTAAAAAAGACGAAAATGACTCCGAGACGATGGGCTATAGCCCATGGTCTCGGAGTGATTTCGTCTTTTTTTCAAATGCTCGTTTTTCATCAAATGACTCCGAGACGATGGGCTCGTTTTTCATCAAAATCGCTCCGAGACCATGGGCTATAGTCCATGGTCTCGAACGGCATACTATAGCATGCCGTTTTCCATCATTTTTGAGGATTTTTAAAAAAGACGAAAATGACTCCGAGACGATGGGCTATAGCCCATGGTCTCGGAGTGATTTTGTCTTTTTTTCAAATGCTCGTTTTTCATCAAAATCGCTCTGAGACGGCATACTATACTCGAACGGCATACTATAGCATGCCGTTTTCCATCATTTTTGAGGATTTTTAAAAAAGACGAAAATGACTCCGAGACGATGGGCTATAGCCCATGGTCTCGGAGTGATTTTGTCTTTTTTTCAAATGCTCGTTTTTCATCTAAATCACTCCGAGACGATGGGCTATAGCCCATGGTCTCGAACGGCATACTATAGCATGCCGTTTTCCATCATTTTTGAGGATTTTTAAAAAAGACGAAAATGACTCCGAGACGATGGGCTATAGCCCATGGTCTCGGAGTGATTTCGTCTTTTTTTCAAATGCTCGTTTTTCATCAAAATCGCTCCGAGACCATGGGCTATAGCCCATGGTCTCGGAGTGATTTTGTCTTTTTTTCAAATGCTCGTTTTTCATCTAAATCACTCCGAGACGATGGGCTATAGCCCATGGTCTCGAACGGCATACTATAGCCATCCGAGACGATGGGCTATAGCCATCCGAGACGATGGGCTATAGCCCATGGTCTCGAACGGCATACTATAGCATGCCGTTTTCCATCATTTTTGAGGATTTTTAAAAAAGACGAAAATGACTCCGAGACGATGGGCTATAGCCCATGGTCTCGGAGTGATTTCGTCTTTTTTTCAAATGCTCGTTTTTCATCAAAATCGCTCTGAGACGGCATACTATACTCGAACGGCATACTATAGCATGCCGTTTTCCATCATTTTTGAGGATTTTAAAAAAAGACGAAAATGACTCCGAGACGATGGGCTATAGCCCATGGTCTCGGAGTGATTTTGTCTTTTTTTCAAATGCTCGTTTTTCGTCTAAATCACTCCGAGACGATGGGCTATAGCCCATGGTCTCGAACGGCATACTATAGCATGCCGTTTTCCATCATTTTTGAGGATTTTTAAAAAAGACGAAAATGACTCCGAGACGATGGGCTATAGCCCATGGTCTCGGAGTGATTTTGTCTTTTTTTCAAATGCTCGTTTTTCATCAAAATCGCTCCGAGACCATGGGCTATAGCCCATGGTCTCGAACGGCATACTATAGCATGCCGTTTTCCATCATTTTTGAGGATTTTTAAAAAAGACGAAAATGACTTAGTGATTTAGTCTTTTTTTCAAAAGCTCGTTTTTCATCAAAATCGCTCCGAGACGCCATCTCGCCATCTCGCCATCTCGCTCCGAGACGCCATCTCGAACGCCATACTATAGCATGCCGTTTTCCATCATTTTTGAGGATTTTAAAAAAAGACGAAAATGACTCCGAGACGCCCATGGTCTCGGAGTGATTTTGTCTTTTTTTCAAATGCTCGTTTTTCATCAAAATCGCTCCGAGACCATGGGCTATAGCCCATGGTCTCGAACGGCATACTATAGCATGCCGTTTTCCATCATTTTTGAGGATTTTAAAAAAAGACGAAAATGACTCCGAGACGATGGGCTATAGCCCATGGTCTCGGAGTGATTTAGTCTTTTTTTCAAATGCTCGTTTTTCATCAAAATCGCTCCGAGACCATGGGCTATAGCCCATGGTCTCGAACGGCATACTATAGCATGCCGTTTTCCATCATTTTTGAGGATTTAAAAAAAAGACGAAAATGACTCCGAGACCATGGGCTATAGCCCATGGTCTCGGAGTGATTTTGTCTTTTTTTCAAATGCTCGTTTTTCATCAAAATCGCTCCGATACCATGGGCTATAGCCCATGGTCTCGAACGGCATACTATAGCATGCCGTTTTCCATCATTTTTGAGGATTTTAAAAAAAGACGAAAATGACTCCGAGACCATGGGCTATAGCCCATGGTCTCGGAGTGATTTCGTCTTTTTTTCAAATGCTCGTTTTTCTTCAAAATCACTCCGAGACGATGGGCTATAGTCCATGGTCTCGAACGGCATACTATAGCATGCCGTTTTCCATCATTTTTGAGGATTTTAAAAAAAGACGAAAATGACTCCGAGACGATGGGCTATAGCCCATGGTCTCGGAGTGATTTCGTCTTATTTTCAAATGCTCGTTTTTCATCTAAATCACTCCGAGACGATGGGCTATAGCCCATGGTCTCGAACGGCATACTATAGCATGCCGTTTTCCATCATTTTTGAGGATTTTTAAAAAAGACGAAAATGACTCCGAGACGATGGGCTATAGCCCATGGTCTCGGAGTGATTTCGTCTTTTTTTCAAATGCTCGTTTTTCATCAAAATCGCTCCGAGACCATGGGCTATAGCCCATGGTCTCGAACGGCATACTATAGCATGCCGTTTTCCATCATTTTTGAGGATTTTAAAAAAAGACGAAAATGACTCCGAGACGATGGGCTCGTTTTTCATCAAAATCGCTCCGAGACCATGGGCTATAGTCCATGGTCTCGAACGGCATACTATAGCATGCCGTTTTCCATCATTTTTGAGGATTTAAAAAAAAGACGAAAATGACTCCGAGACGATGGGCTATAGCCCATGGTCTCGGAGTGATTCCGTCTTTTTTTCAAATGCTCGTTTTTCATCAAAATCAATCCGAGACCATGGGCTATAGCCCATGGTCTCGAACGGCATACTATAGCATGCCGTTTTCCATCATTTTTGAGGATTTTTAAAAAAGACGAAAATGACTCCGAGACGATGGGCTATAGCCCATGGTCTCGGAGTGATTTCGTCTTTTTTTCAAATGCTCGTTTTTCATCAAATGACTCCGAGACGATGGGCTCGTTTTTCATCAAAATCGCTCCGAGACCATGGGCTATAGTCCATGGTCTCGAACGGCATACTATAGCATGCCGTTTTCCATCATTTTTGAGGATTTTTAAAAAAGACGAAAATGACTCCGAGACGATGGGCTATAGCCCATGGTCTCGGAGTGATTTTGTCTTTTTTTCAAATGCTCGTTTTTCATCAAAATCGCTCTGAGACGGCATACTACTCGAACGGCATACTATAGCATGCCGTTTTCCATCATTTTTGAGGATTTAAAAAAAAGACGAAAATGACTCCGAGACGATGGGCTATAGCCCATGGTCTCGGAGTGATTTTGTCTTTTTTTCAAATGCTCGTTTTTCATCTAAATCACTCCGAGACGATGGGCTATAGCCCATGGTCTCGAACGGCATACTATAGCATGCCGTTTTCCATCATTTTTGAGGATTTTTAAAAAAGACGAAAATGACTCCGAGACGATGGGCTATAGCCCATGGTCTCGGAGTGATTTTGTCTTTTTTTCAAATGCTCGTTTTTCATCAAAATCGCTCCGAGACCATGGGCTATAGCCCATGGTCTCGAACGGCATACTATAGCATGCCGTTTTCCATCATTTTTGAGGATTTTTAAAAAAGACGAAAATGACTTAGTGATTTAGTCTTTTTTTCAAAAGCTCGTTTTTCATCAAAATCGCTCCGAGACCATGGGCTATAGCCCATGGTCTCGAACGCCATACTATAGCATGCCGTTTTCCATCATTTTTGAGGATTTTAAAAAAAGACGAAAATGACTCCGAGACGATGGGCTATAGCCCATGGTCTCGGAGTGATTTCGTCTTTTTTTCAAATGCTCGTTTTTCATCAAAATCACTCCGAGACGATGGGCTATAGCCCATGGTCTCGAACGGCATACTATAGCATGCCGTTTTCCATCATTTTTGAGGATTTTTTAAAAAGACGAAAATGACTCCGAGACGATGGGCTATAGCCCATGGTCTCGGAGTGATTTTGTCTTTTTTTCAAATGCTCGTTTTTCATCAAAATCGCTCCGAGACCATGGGCTATAGCCCATGGTCTCGAACGGCATACTATAGCATGCCGTTTTCCATCATTTTTGAGGATTTTAAAAAAAGACGAAAATGACTCCGAGACGATGGGCTATAGCCCATGGTCTCGGAGTGATTTAGTCTTTTTTTCAAATGCTCGTTTTTCATCAAAATCGCTCCGAGACAATTTACAATTTACAATTTAGGCATTTAGCAGACGCTCTTAATCCAGAGCGACTTACATTAAGCAATAACAAAAGCATGGCATACATCACATATATAAAAAGTAGTTATCATGAATCATGCGTAGACTAAGAACGTAACAGTGGAGTATCTATGTAAACTATACATACTATACTATATAATATATTATATTATGTGTACTATAAAGTGCTATGACTACATAAAGTGCAATTCTAGAGCTGTCTACGTAACAAGCTATAAGTCTGTTTAAAATACTATCTAAGTCTACATAATGTGCTATCTAAGGGGCTAGGCTAGGGCAAGTGCTACGGGCCATGGTGGAGTCTGAAGAGGTGGGTTTTCAGACTACGGCGGAAGATTGGGAGTGAGGCTGCAGTTCTGACTGTGATGGGAAGTGCATTCCATAGTTTTGGAGCCAGAAGGGAGAAGAGTTTGGGACGTGTGGAGCGTTGTCCCGGCGTTTTTAGTGAAGGTACCTCCAGCTTCCCTGCGTTGGCTGATCTGAGTGCGCGGGAGGGTTTGTAGGGTACGATCATACTTGTGAGATATGGAGGGGCCATGCCTTTGGTTGCTTTGAATGCCAGCATCAGAGTTTTGTATTCTGTGCGGGCAGCGACCGGGAGCCAATGGAGGGAGCGGAGAAGGGGGGTGACGTGTGAGACCATGGGCTATAGCCCATGGTCTCGAACGGCATACTATAGCATGCCGTTTTCCATCATTTTTGAGGATTTTTAAAAAAGACGAAAATGACTTAGTGATTTAGTCTTTTTTTCAAAAGCTCGTTTTTCATCAAAATCGCTCCGAGACCATGGGCTATAGCCCATGGTCTCGAACGCCATACTATAGCATGCCGTTTTCCATCATTTTTGAGGATTTTAAAAAAAGACGAAAATGACTCCGAGACGATGGGCTATAGCCCATGGTCTCGGAGTGATTTCGTCTTTTTTTCAAATGCTCGTTTTTCATCAAAATCACTCCGAGACGATGGGCTATAGCCCATGGTCTCGAACGGCATACTATAGCATGCCGTTTTCCATCATTTTTGAGGATTTTTTAAAAAGACGAAAATGACTCCGAGACGATGGGCTATAGCCCATGGTCTCGGAGTGATTTTGTCTTTTTTTCAAATGCTCGTTTTTCATCAAAATCGCTCCGAGACCATGGGCTATAGCCCATGGTCTCGAACGGCATACTATAGCATGCCGTTTTCCATCATTTTTGAGGATTTTAAAAAAAGACGAAAATGACTCCGAGACGATGGGCTATAGCCCATGGTCTCGGAGTGATTTCGTCTTTTTTTCAAATGCTCGTTTTTCATCAAAATCACTCCGAGACGATGGGCTATAGCCCATGGTCTCGAACGGCATACTATAGCATGCCGTTTTCCATCATTTTTGAGGATTTTTTAAAAAGACGAAAATGACTCCGAGACGATGGGCTATAGCCCATGGTCTCGGAGTGATTTTGTCTTTTTTTCAAATGCTCGTTTTTCATCAAAATCGCTCCGAGACCATGGGCTATAGCCCATGGTCTCGAACGGCATACTATAGCATGCCGTTTTCCATCATTTTTGAGGATTTTAAAAAAAGACGAAAATGACTCCGAGACGATGGGCTATAGCCCATGGTCTCGGAGTGATTTAGTCTTTTTTTCAAATGCTCGTTTTTCATCAAAATCGCTCCGAGACCATGGGCTATAGCCCATGGTCTCGAACGGCATACTATAGCATGCCGTTTTCCATCATTTTTGAGGATTTAAAAAAAAGACGAAAATGACTCCGAGACGATGGGCTATAGCCCATGGTCTCGGAGTGATTTCGTCTTTTTTTCAAATGCTCGTTTTTCATCAAAATCACTCCGAGACGATGGGCTATAGCCCATGGTCTCGAACGGCATACTATAGCATGCCGTTTTCCATCATTTTTGAGGATTTTTTAAAAAGACGAAAATGACTCCGAGACGATGGGCTATAGCCCATGGTCTCGGAGTGATTTTGTCTTTTTTTCAAATGCTTGTTTTTCATCAAAATCGCTCCGAGACCATGGGCTATAGCCCATGGTCTCGAACGGCATACTATAGCATGCCGTTTTCCATCATTTTTGAGGATTTAAAAAAAAGACGAAAATGACTCCGAGACGATGGGCTATAGCCCATGGTCTCGGAGTGATTTAGTCTTTTTTTCAAATGCTCGTTTTTCATGAAAATCGCTCCGAGACCATGGGCTATAGCCCATGGTCTCGAACGGCATACTATAGCATGCCGTTTTCCATCATTTTTGAGGATTTAAAAAAAAGACGAAAATGACTCCGAGACGATGGGCTATAGCCCATGGTCTCGGAGTGATTTCGTCTTTTTTTCAAATGCTCGTTTTTCATCAAAATCGCTCCGAGACCATGGGCTATAGCCCATGGTCTCGAACGGCATACTATAGCATGCCGTTTTCCATCATTTTTGAGGATTTTTAAAAAAGACGAAAATGACTCCGAGACGATGGGCTATAGCCCATGGTCTCGGAGTGATTTCGTCTTTTTTTCAAATGCTCGTTTTTCATCAAAATCACTCCGAGACGATGGGCTATAGCCAATGGTCTCGAACGGCATACTATAGCATGCCGTTTTCCATCATTTTTGAGGATTTTTAAAAAAGACGAAAATGACTCCGAGACCATGGGCTATAGCCCATGGTCTCGGAGTGATTTTGTCTTTTTTTCAAATGCTCGTTTTTCATCAAAATCGCTCCGAGACCATGGGCTATAGCCCATGGTCTCGAACGGCATACTATAGCATGCCGTTTTCCATCATTTTTGAGGATTTTAAAAAAAGACGAAAATGACTCCGAGACCATGGGCTATAGCCCATGGTCTCGGAGTGATTTCGTCTTTTTTTCAAATGCTCGTTTTTCTTCAAAATCACTCCGAGACGATGGGCTATAGTCCATGGTCTCGAACGGCATACTATAGCATGCCGTTTTCCATCATTTTTGAGGATTTTAAAAAAAGACGAAAATGACTCCGAGACGATGGGCTATAGCCCATGGTCTCGGAGTGATTTCGTCTTTTTTTCAAATGCTCGTTTTTCATCTAAATCACTCCGAGACGATGGGCTATAGCCCATGGTCTCGAACGGCATACTATAGCATGCCGTTTTCCATCATTTTTGAGGATTTCTAAAAAAGACGAAAATGACTCCGAGACGATGGGCTATAGCCCATGGTCTCGGAGTGATTTCGTCTTTTTTTCAAATGCTCGTTTTTCATCAAAATCGCTCCGAGACCATGGGCTATAGCCCATGGTCTCGAACGGCATACTATAGCATGCCGTTTTCCATCATTTTTGAGGATTTTAAAAAAAGACGAAAATGACTCCGAGACGATGGGCTCGTTTTTCATCAAAATCGCTCCGAGACCATGGGCTATAGTCCATGGTCTCGAACGGCATACTATAGCATGCCGTTTTCCATCATTTTTGAGGATTTAAAAAAAAGACGAAAATGACTCCGAGACGATGGGCTATAGCCCATGGTCTCGGAGTGATTCCGTCTTTTTTTCAAATGCTCGTTTTTCATCAAAATCAATCCGAGACCATGGGCTATAGCCCATGGTCTCGAACGGCATACTATAGCATGCCGTTTTCCATCATTTTTGAGGATTTTTAAAAAAGACGAAAATGACTCCGAGACGATGGGCTATAGCCCATGGTCTCGGAGTGATTTCGTCTTTTTTTCAAATGCTCGTTTTTCATGAAATGACTCCGAGACGATGGGCTCGTTTTTCATCAAAATCGCTCCGAGACCATGGGCTATAGTCCATGGTCTCGAACGGCATACTATAGCATGCCGTTTTCCATCATTTTTGAGGATTTTTAAAAAAGACGAAAATGACTCCGAGACGATGGGCTATAGCCCATGGTCTCGGAGTGATTTTGTCATGGGCTATAGCCCATGGGCTATAGCCCATGGTCTCGAACGGCATACTATAGCATGCCGTTTTCCATCATTTTTGAGGATTTAAAAAAAAGTCGAAAATGACTCCGAGACGATGGGCTATAGCCCATGGTCTCGGAGTGATTTCGTCTTTTTTTCAAATGCTCGTTTTTCATCAAAATCACTCCGAGACGATGGGCTATAGCCAATGGTCTCGAACGGCATACTATAGCATGCAGTTTTCCATCATTTTTGAGGATTTAAAAAAAAGACGAAAATGACTCCGAGACGATGGGCTATAGCCCATGGTCTCGGAGTGATTTCGTCTTTTTTTCAAATGCTCGTTTTTCATCAAAATCGCTCCGAGACCATGGGCTATAGCCCATGGTCTCGAACGGCATACTATAGCATGCCGTTTTCCATCATTTTTGAGGATTTTTAAAAAAGACGAAAATGACTCCGAGACGATGGGCTATAGCCCATGGTCTCGGAGTGATTTAGTCTTTTTTTCAAATGCTCGTTTTTCATCAAAATCGCTCCGAGACCATGGGCTATAGCCCATGGTCTCGAACGGCATACTATAGCATGCCGTTTTCCATCATTTTTGAGGATTTTTAAAAAAGACGAAAATGACTCCGAGACGATGGGCTCGTTTTTCATCAAAATCCCTCCGAGACCATGGGCTATAGTCCATGGTCTCGAACGGCATACTATAGCATGCCGTTTTCCATCATTTTTGAGGATTTTTAAAAAAGACGAAAATGACTCCGAGACGATGGGCTATAGCCCATGGTCTCGGAGTGATTTTGTCTTTTTTTCAAATGCTCGTTTTTCATCAAAATCGCTCTGAGACCATGGGCTATAGCCCATGGTCTCGAACGGCATACTATAGCATGCCGTTTTCCATCATTTTTGAGGATTTTTAAAAAAGACGAAAATGACTCCGAGACGATGGGCTATAGCCCATGGTCTCGGAGTGATTTCGACTTTTTTTCAAATGCTCGTTTTTCATCAAAATCACTCCGAGACGATGGGCTATAGCCCATGGTCTCGAACGGCATACTATAGCATGCATTTTTCCATCATTTTTGAGGATTTAAAAAAAAGACGAAAATGACTCCGAGACGATGGGCTATAGCCCATGGTCTCGGAGTGATTTTGTCTTTTTTTCAAATGCTCGTTTTTCATCAAAATCGCTCCGCCATACTATAGCATGCCGTTTTCCATCATTTTTGAGGATTTTAAAAAAAGACGAAAATGACTCCGAGACGATGGGCTATAGCCCATGGTCTCGGAGTGATTTCGTCTTTTTTTCAAATGCTCGTTTTTCATCAAAATCACTCCGAGACGATGGGCTATAGCCCATGGTCTCGAACGGCATACTATAGCATGCCGTTTTCCATCATTTTTGAGGATTTTTTAAAAAGACGAAAATGACTCCGAGACGATGGGCTATAGCCCATGGTCTCGGAGTGATTTCGTCTTTTTTTCAAATGCTCGTTTTTCATCTAAATCACTCCGAGACGATGGGCTACAGCCCATGGTCTCGAACGGCATACTATAGCATGCCGTTTTCCATCATTTTTGAGGATTTTTAAAAAAGACGAAAATGACTCCGAGACGATGGGCTATATCCCATGGTCTCGGAGTGATTTCGTCTTTTTTTCAAATGCTCGTTTTTCATCAAAATCGCTCCGAGACCATGGGCTATAGCCCATGGTCTCGAACGGCATACTATAGCATGCCGTTTTCCATCATTTTTGAGGATTTTTAAAAAAGACGAAAATGACTCCGAGACGATGGGCTCGTTTTTCATCAAAATCGCTCCGAGACCATGGGCTATAGTCCATGGTCTCGAACGGCATACTATAGCATGCCGTTTTCCATCATTTTTGAGGATTTTTAAAAAAAGACGAAAATGACTCCGAGACGATGGGCTATAGCCCATGGTCTCGGAGTGATTTCGTCTTTTTTTCAAATGCTCGTTTTTCATCAAAATCACTCCGAGACGATGGGCTATAGCCAATGGTCTCGAACGGCATACTATAGCATGTCGTTTTCCATCATTTTTGAGGATTTTAAAAAAAGACGAAAATGACTCCGAGACGATGGGCTATAGCCCATGGTCTCGGAGTGATTCCGTCTCTTTTTCAAATGCTCGTTTTTCATCAAAATCAATCCGAGACCATGGGCTATAGCCCATGGTCTCGAACGGCATACTATAGCATGCCGTTTTCCATCATTTTTGAGGATTTTTAAAAAAGACGAAAATGACTCCGAGACGATGGGCTATAGCCCATGGTCTCGGGGTGATTTCGTCTTTTTTTCAAATGCTCGTTTTTCATCAAAATCACTCCGAGACGATGGGCTATAGCCCATGGTCTCGAACGGCATACTATAGCATGCAGTTTTCCATCATTTTTGAGGATTTAAAAAAAAGACGAAAATGACTCCGAGACGATGGGCTATAGCCCATGGTCTCGGAGTGATTTCGTCTTTTTTTCAAATGCTCGTTTTTCATCAAAATCGCTCCGAGACCATGGGCTATAGCCCATGGTCTCGAACGGCATACTATAAAATGCCGTTTTCCATCATTTTTGAGGATTTTTAAAAAAGACGAAAATGACTCCGAGACGATGGGCTATAGCCCATGGTCTCGGAGTGATTTAGTCTTTTTTTCAAATGCTCGTTTTTCATCAAAATCGCTCCGAGACCATGGGCTATAGCCCATGGTCTCGAACGGCATACTATAGCATGCCGTTTTCCATCATTTTTGAGGATTTTTAAAAAAGACGAAAATGACTCCGAGACGATGGGCTATAGCCCATGGTCTCGGAAAGATTTCGTCTTTTTTTCAAATGCTCGTTTTTCATCAAAATCACTCCGAGACGATGGGCTATAGCCCATGGTCTCGAACGGCATACTATAGCATGCCGTTTTCCATCATTTTTGAGGATTTTTTAAAAAGACGAAAATGACTCCGAGACGATGGGCTATATCCCATGGTCTCGGAGTGATTTCGTCTTTTTTTCAAATGCTCGTTTTTCATCAAAATCGCTCCGAGACCATGGGCTATAGCCCATGGTCTCGAACGGCATACTATAGCATGCCGTTTTCCATCATTTTTGAGGATTTTTAAAAAAGACGAAAATGACTCCGAGACGATGGGCTCGTTTTTCATCAAAATCGCTCCGAGACCATGGGCTATAGTCCATGGTCTCGAACGGCATACTATAGCATGCCGTTTTCCATCATTTTTGAGGATTTTTAAAAAAGACGAAAATGACTCCGAGACGATGGGCTATAGCCCATGGTCTCGGAGTGATTTCGTCTTTTTTTCAAATGCTCGTTTTTCATCAAAATCACTCCGAGACGATGGGCTATAGCCAATGGTCTCGAACGGCATACTATAGCATGTCGTTTTCCATCATTTTTGAGGATTTTAAAAAAAGACGAAAATGACTCCGAGACGATGGGCTATAGCCCATGGTCTCGGAGTGATTCCGTCTCTTTTTCAAATGCTCGTTTTTCATCAAAATCAATCCGAGACCATGGGCTATAGCCCATGGTCTCGAACGGCATACTATAGCATGCCGTTTTCCATCATTTTTGAGGATTTTTAAAAAAGACGAAAATGACTCCGAGACGATGGGCTATAGCCCATGGTCTCGGGGTGATTTCGTCTTTTTTTCAAATGCTCGTTTTTCATCAAAATCACTCCGAGACGATGGGCTATAGCCCATGGTCTCGAACGGCATACTATAGCATGCAGTTTTCCATCATTTTTGAGGATTTAAAAAAAAGACGAAAATGACTCCGAGACGATGGGCTATAGCCCATGGTCTCGGAGTGATTTTGTCTTTTTTTCAAATGCTCGTTTTTCATCAAAATCGCTCCGAGACCATGGGCTATAGCCCATGGTCTCGAACGGCATACTATAGCATGCCGTTTTCCATCATTTTTGAGGATTTTTAAAAAAGACGAAAATGACTCCGAGACGATGGGCTATAGCCCATGGTCTCGGAGTGATTTAGTCTTTTTTTCAAATGCTCGTTTTTCATCAAAATCGCTCCGAGACCATGGGCTATAGCCCATGGTCTCGAACGGCATACTATAGCATGCCGTTTTCCATCATTTTTGAGGATTTTTAAAAAAGACGAAAATGACTCCGAGACGATGGGCTATAGCCCATGGTCTCGGAGTGATTTAGTCTTTTTTTCAAATGCTCGTTTTTCATCATAATCGCTCCGAGACCATGGGCTATAGCCCATGGTCTCGAACGCCATACTATAGCATGCCGTTTTCCATCATTTTTGAGGATTTTAAAAAAAGACGAAAATGACTCCGAGACGATGGGCTATAGCCCATGGTCTCGGAGTGATTTCGTCTTTTTTTCAAATGCTCGTTTTTCATCAAAATCACTCCGAGACGATGGGCTATAGCCCATGGTCTCGAACGGCATACTATAGCATGCCGTTTTCCATCATTTTTGAGGATTTTTTAAAAAGACGAAAATGACTCCGAGACGATGGGCTATAGCCCATGGTCTCGGAGTGATTTCGTCTTTTTTTCAAATGCTCGTTTTTCATCTAAATCACTCCGAGACGATGGGCTACAGCCCATGGTCTCGAACGGCATACTATAGCATGCCGTTTTCCATCATTTTTGAGGATTTTTAAAAAAGACGAAAATGACTCCGAGACGATGGGCTATATCCCATGGTCTCGGAGTGATTTCGTCTTTTTTTCAAATGCTCGTTTTTCATCAAAATCGCTCCGAGACCATGGGCTATAGCCCATGGTCTCGAACGGCATACTATAGCATTCCGTTTTCCATCATTTTTGAGGATTTTTAAAAAAGACGAAAATGACTCCGAGACGATGGGCTCGTTTTTCATCAAAATCGCTCCGAGACCATGGGCTATAGTCCATGGTCTCGAACGGCATACTATAGCATGCCGTTTTCCATCATTTTTGAGGATTTTTAAAAAAGACGAAAATGACTCCGAGACGATGGGCTATAGCCCATGGTCTCGGAGTGATTTCGTCTTTTTTTCAAATGCTCGTTTTTCATCAAAATCACTCCGAGACGATGGGCTATAGCCCATGGTCTCGAACGGCATACTATAGCATGCATTTTTCCATCATTTTTGAGGATTTAAAAAAAAGACGAAAATGACTCCGAGACGATGGGCTATAGCCCATGGTCTCGGAGTGATTTCGTCTTTTTTTCAAATGCTCGTTTTTCATCAAAATCGCTCCGAGACCATGGGCTATAGCCCATGGTCTCGAACGCCATACTATAGCATGCCGTTTTCCATCATTTTTGAGGATTTTAAAAAAAGACGGAAATGACTCCGAGACGATGGGCTATAGCCCATGGTCTCGGAGTGATTTCGTCTTTTTTTCAAATGCTCGTTTTTCATCAAAATCACTCCGAGACGATGGGCTATAGCCCATGGTCTCGAACGGCATACTATAGCATGCCGTTTTCCATCATTTTTGAGGATTTTTTAAAAAGACGAAAATGACTCCGAGACGATGGGCTATAGCCCATGGTCTCGGAGTGATTTCGTCTTTTTTTCAAATGCTCGTTTTTCATCTAAATCACTCCGAGACGATGGGCTACAGCCCATGGTCTCGAACGGCATACTATAGCATGCCGTTTTCCATCATTTTTGAGGATTTTTAAAAAAGACGAAAATGACTCCGAGACGATGGGCTATATCCCATGGTCTCGGAGTGATTTCGTCTTTTTTTCAAATGCTCGTTTTTCATCAAAATCGCTCCGAGACCATGGGCTATAGCCCATGGTCTCGAACGGCATACTATAGCATGCCGTTTTCCATCATTTTTGAGGATTTTTAAAAAAGACGAAAATGACTCCGAGACGATGGGCTCGTTTTTCATCAAAATCGCTCCGAGACCATGGGCTATAGTCCATGGTCTCGAACGGCATACTATAGCATGCCGTTTTCCATCATTTTTGAGGATTTTTAAAAAAGACGAAAATGACTCCGAGACGATGGGCTATAGCCCATGGTCTCGGAGTGATTTCGTCTTTTTTTCAAATGCTCGTTTTTCATCAAAATCGCTCCGAGACCATGGGCTATAGTCCATGGTCTCGAACGGCATACTATAGCATGCCGTTTTCCATCATTTTTGAGGATTTAAAAAAAAGACGAAAATGACTCCGAGACGATGGGCTATAGCCCATGGTCTCGGAGTGATTCCGTCTTTTTTTCAAATGCTCGTTTTTCATCAAAATCAATCCGAGACCATGGGCTATAGCCCATGGTCTCGAACGGCATACTATAGCATGCCGTTTTCCATCATTTTTGAGGATTTTTAAAAAAGACGAAAATGACTCCGAGACGATGGGCTATAGCCCATGGTCTCGGAGTGATTTCGTCTTTTTTTCAAATGCTCGTTTTTCATCAAATGACTCCGAGACGATGGGCTCGTTTTTCATCAAAATCGCTCCGAGACCATGGGCTATAGTCCATGGTCTCGAACGGCATACTATAGCATGCCGTTTTCCATCATTTTTGAGGATTTTTAAAAAAGACGAAAATGACTCCGAGACGATGGGCTATAGCCCATGGTCTCGGAGTGATTTTGTCATGGGCTTGGGCTATAGCCCATGGTCTCGAACGGCATACTATAGCATGCCGTTTTCCATCATTTTTGAGGATTTAAAAAAAAGACGAAAATGACTCCGAGACGATGGGCTATAGCCCATGGTCTCGGAGTGATTTCGTCTTTTTTTCAAATGCTCGTTTTTCATCAAAATCACTCCGAGACGATGGGCTATAGCCAATGGTCTCGAACGGCATACTATAGCATGCAGTTTTCCATCATTTTTGAGGATTTAAAAAAAAGACGAAAATGACTCCGAGACGATGGGCTATAGCCCATGGTCTCGGAGTGATTTCGTCTTTTTTTCAAATGCTCGTTTTTCATCAAAATCGCTCCGAGACCATGGGCTATAGCCCATGGTCTCGAACGGCATACTATAGCATGCCGTTTTCCATCATTTTTGAGGATTTTTAAAAAAGACGAAAATGACTCCGAGACGATGGGCTATAGCCCATGGTCTCGGAGTGATTTAGTCTTTTTTTCAAATGCTCGTTTTTCATCAAAATCGCTCCGAGACCATGGGCTATAGCCCATGGTCTCGAACGGCATACTATAGCATGCCGTTTTCCATCATTTTTGAGGATTTTTAAAAAAGACGAAAATGACTCCGAGACGATGGGCTCGTTTTTCATCAAAATCCCTCCGAGACCATGGGCTATAGTCCATGGTCTCGAACGGCATACTATAGCATGCCGTTTTCCATCATTTTTGAGGATTTTTAAAAAAGACGAAAATGACTCCGAGACGATGGGCTATAGCCCATGGTCTCGGAGTGATTTTGTCTTTTTTTCAAATGCTCGTTTTTCATCAAAATCGCTCTGAGACCATGGGCTATAGCCCATGGTCTCGAACGGCATACTATAGCATGCCGTTTTCCATCATTTTTGAGGATTTTTAAAAAAGACGAAAATGACTCCGAGACGATGGGCTATAGCCCATGGTCTCGGAGTGATTTCGTCTTTTTTTCAAATGCTCGTTTTTCATCAAAATCACTCCGAGACGATGGGCTATAGCCCATGGTCTCGAACGGCATACTATAGCATGCATTTTTCCATCATTTTTGAGGATTTAAAAAAAAGACGAAAATGACTCCGAGACGATGGGCTATAGCCCATGGTCTCGGAGTGATTTTGTCTTTTTTTCAAATGCTCGTTTTTCATCAAAATCGCTCCGCCATACTATAGCATGCCGTTTTCCATCATTTTTGAGGATTTTAAAAAAAGACGAAAATGACTCCGAGACGATGGGCTATAGCCCATGGTCTCGGAGTGATTTCGTCTTTTTTTCAAATGCTCGTTTTTCATCAAAATCACTCCGAGACGATGGGCTATAGCCCATGGTCTCGAACGGCATACTATAGCATGCCGTTTTCCATCATTTTTGAGGATTTTTTAAAAAGACGAAAATGACTCCGAGACGATGGGCTATAGCCCATGGTCTCGGAGTGATTTCGTCTTTTTTTCAAATGCTCGTTTTTCATCTAAATCACTCCGAGACGATGGGCTACAGCCCATGGTCTCGAACGGCATACTATAGCATGCCGTTTTCCATCATTTTTGAGGATTTTTAAAAAAGACGAAAATGACTCCGAGACGATGGGCTCGTTTTTCATCAAAATCGCTCCGAGACCATGGGCTATAGTCCATGGTCTCGAACGGCATACTATAGCATGCCGTTTTCCATCATTTTTGAGGATTTTTAAAAAAAGACGAAAATGACTCCGAGACGATGGGCTATAGCCCATGGTCTCGGAGTGATTTCGTCTTTTTTTCAAATGCTCGTTTTTCATCAAAATCACTCCGAGACGATGGGCTATAGCCAATGGTCTCGAACGGCATACTATAGCATGTCGTTTTCCATCATTTTTGAGGATTTTAAAAAAAGACGAAAATGACTCCGAGACGATGGGCTATAGCCCATGGTCTCGGAGTGATTTAGTCTTTTTTTCAAATGCTCGTTTTTCATCAAAATCGCTCCGAGACCATGGGCTATAGCCCATGGTCTCGAACGGCATACTATAGCATGCCGTTTTCCATCATTTTTGAGGATTTTTAAAAAAGACGAAAATGACTCCGAGACGATGGGCTATAGCCCATGGTCTCGGAGTGATTTAGTCTTTTTTTCAAATGCTCGTTTTTCATCATAATCGCTCCGAGACCATGGGCTATAGCCCATGGTCTCGAACGCCATACTATAGCATGCCGTTTTCCATCATTTTTGAGGATTTTAAAAAAAGACGAAAATGACTCCGAGACGATGGGCTATAGCCCATGGTCTCGGAGTGATTTCGTCTTTTTTTCAAATGCTCGTTTTTCATCAAAATCACTCCGAGACGATGGGCTATAGCCCATGGTCTCGAACGGCATACTATAGCATGCCGTTTTCCATCATTTTTGAGGATTTTTTAAAAAGACGAAAATGACTCCGAGACGATGGGCTATAGCCCATGGTCTCGGAGTGATTTCGTCTTTTTTTCAAATGCTCGTTTTTCATCTAAATCACTCCGAGACGATGGGCTACAGCCCATGGTCTCGAACGGCATACTATAGCATGCCGTTTTCCATCATTTTTGAGGATTTTTAAAAAAGACGAAAATGACTCCGAGACGATGGGCTATATCCCATGGTCTCGGAGTGATTTCGTCTTTTTTTCAAATGCTCGTTTTTCATCAAAATCGCTCCGAGACCATGGGCTATAGCCCATGGTCTCGAACGGCATACTATAGCATGCCGTTTTCCATCATTTTTGAGGATTTTTAAAAAAGACGAAAATGACTCCGAGACGATGGGCTCGTTTTTCATCAAAATCGCTCCGAGACCATGGGCTATAGTCCATGGTCTCGAACGGCATACTATAGCATGCCGTTTTCCATCATTTTTGAGGATTTTTAAAAAAGACGAAAATGACTCCGAGACGATGGGCTATAGCCCATGGTCTCGGAGTGATTTCGTCTTTTTTTCAAATGCTCGTTTTTCATCAAAATCACTCCGAGACGATGGGCTATAGCCCATGGTCTCGAACGGCATACTATAGCATGCATTTTTCCATCATTTTTGAGGATTTAAAAAAAAGACGAAAATGACTCCGAGACGATGGGCTATAGCCCATGGTCTCGGAGTGATTTCGTCTTTTTTTCAAATGCTCGTTTTTCATCAAAATCGCTCCGAGACCATGGGCTATAGCCCATGGTCTCGAACGGCATACTATAGCATGCCGTTTTCCATCATTTTTGAGGATTTTTAAAAAAGACGAAAATGACTCAGAGACGATGGGCTATAGCCCATGGTCTCGGAGTGATTTAGTCTTTTTTTCAAATGCTCGTTTTTCATCAAAATCGCTCCGAGACCATGGGCTATAGCCCATGGTCTCGAACGCCATACTATAGCATGCCGTTTTCCATCATTTTTGAGGATTTTAAAAAAAGACGGAAATGACTCCGAGACGATGGGCTATAGCCCATGGTCTCGGAGTGATTTCGTCTTTTTTTCAAATGCTCGTTTTTCATCAAAATCACTCCGAGACGATGGGCTATAGCCCATGGTCTCGAACGGCATACTATAGCATGCCGTTTTCCATCATTTTTGAGGATTTTTTAAAAAGACGAAAATGACTCCGAGACGATGGGCTATAGCCCATGGTCTCGGAGTGATTTCGTCTTTTTTTCAAATGCTCGTTTTTCATCTAAATCACTCCGAGACGATGGGCTACAGCCCATGGTCTCGAACGGCATACTATAGCATGCCGTTTTCCATCATTTTTGAGGATTTTTAAAAAAGACGAAAATGACTCCGAGACGATGGGCTATATCCCATGGTCTCGGAGTGATTTCGTCTTTTTTTCAAATGCTCGTTTTTCATCAAAATCGCTCCGAGACCATGGGCTATAGCCCATGGTCTCGAACGGCATACTATAGCATGCCGTTTTCCATCATTTTTGAGGATTTTTAAAAAAGACGAAAATGACTCCGAGACGATGGGCTATAGCCCATGGTCTCGGAGTGATTTCGTCTTTTTTTCAAATGCTCGTTTTTCATCAAAATCGCTCCGAGACCATGGGCTATAGTCCATGGTCTCGAACGGCATACTATAGCATGCCGTTTTCCATCATTTTTGAGGATTTAAAAAAAAGACGAAAATGACTCCGAGACGATGGGCTATAGCCCATGGTCTCGGAGTGATTCCGTCTTTTTTTCAAATGCTCGTTTTTCATCAAAATCAATCCGAGACCATGGGCTATAGCCCATGGTCTCGAACGGCATACTATAGCATGCCGTTTTCCATCATTTTTGAGGATTTTTAAAAAAGACGAAAATGACTCCGAGACGATGGGCTATAGCCCATGGTCTCGGAGTGATTTCGTCTTTTTTTCAAATGCTCGTTTTTCATCAAATGACTCCGAGACGATGGGCTCGTTTTTCATCAAAATCGCTCCGAGACCATGGGCTATAGTCCATGGTCTCGAACGGCATACTATAGCATGCCGTTTTCCATCATTTTTGAGGATTTTTAAAAAAGACGAAAATGACTCCGAGACGATGGGCTATAGCCCATGGTCTCGGAGTGATTTTGTCATGGGCTTGGGCTATAGCCCATGGTCTCGAACGGCATACTATAGCATGCCGTTTTCCATCATTTTTGAGGATTTAAAAAAAAGACGAAAATGACTCCGAGACGATGGGCTATATAGCCCATGGTCTCGGAGTGATTTCGTCTTTTTTTCAAATGCTCGTTTTTCATCAAAATCACTCCGAGACGTTGGGCTATAGTCCATGGTCTCGAACGGCATACTATAGCATGCAGTTTTCCATCATTTTTGAGGATTTAAAAAAAAGACGAAAATGACTCCGAGACGATGGGCTATAGCCCATGGTCTCGGAGTGATTTCGTCTTTTTTTCAAATGCTCGTTTTTCATCAAAATCGCTCCGAGACCATGGGCTATAGCCCATGGTCTCGAACGGCATACTATAGCATGCCGTTTTCCATCATTTTTGAGGATTTTTAAAAAAGACGAAAATGACTCCGAGACGATGGGCTCGTTTTTCATCAAAATCCCTCCGAGACCATGGGCTATAGTCCATGGTCTCGAACGGCATACTATAGCATGCCGTTTTCCATCATTTTTGAGGATTTTTAAAAAAGACGAAAATGACTCCGAGACGATGGGCTATAGCCCATGGTCTCGGAGTGATTTTGTCTTTTTTTCAAATGCTCGTTTTTCATCAAAATCGCTCTGAGACCATGGGCTATAGCCCATGGTCTCGAACGGCATACTATAGCATGCCGTTTTCCATCATTTTTGAGGATTTTTAAAAAAGACGAAAATGACTCCGAGACGATGGGCTATAGCCCATGGTCTCGGAGTGATTTCGTCTTTTTTTCAAATGCTCGTTTTTCATCAAAATCGCTCCGAGACCATGGGCTATAGCCCATGGTCTCGAACGGCATACTATAGCATGCCGTTTTCCATCATTTTTGAGGATTTTTAAAAAAGACGAAAATGACTCCGAGACGATGGGCTATAGCCCATGGTCTCGGAGTGATTTAGTCTTTTTTTCAAATGCTCGTTTTTCATCAAAATCGCTCCGAGACCATGGGCTATAGCCCATGGTCTCGAACGGCATACTATAGCATGCCGTTTTCCATCATTTTTGAGGATTTTTAAAAAAGACGAAAATGACTCCGAGACGATGGGCTCGTTTTTCATCAAAATCCCTCCGAGACCATGGGCTATAGTCCATGGTCTCGAACGGCATACTATAGCATGCCGTTTTCCATCATTTTTGAGGATTTTTAAAAAAGACGAAAATGACTCCGAGACGATGGGCTATAGCCCATGGTCTCGGAGTGATTTTGTCTTTTTTTCAAATGCTCGTTTTTCATCAAAATCGCTCTGAGACCATGGGCTATAGCCCATGGTCTCGAACGGCATACTATAGCATGCCGTTTTCCATCATTTTTGAGGATTTTTAAAAAAGACGAAAATGACTCCGAGACGATGGGCTATAGCCCATGGTCTCGGAGTGATTTCGTCTTTTTTTCAAATGCTCGTTTTTCATCAAAATCACTCCGAGACGATGGGCTATAGCCCATGGTCTCGAACGGCATACTATAGCATGCATTTTTCCATCATTTTTGAGGATTTAAAAAAAAGACGAAAATGACTCCGAGACGATGGGCTATAGCCCATGGTCTCGGAGTGATTTTGTCTTTTTTTCAAATGCTCGTTTTTCATCAAAATCGCTCCGCCATACTATAGCATGCCGTTTTCCATCATTTTTGAGGATTTTAAAAAAAGACGAAAATGACTCCGAGACGATGGGCTATAGCCCATGGTCTCGGAGTGATTTCGTCTTTTTTTCAAATGCTCGTTTTTCATCTAAATCACTCCGAGACGATGGGCTACAGCCCATGGTCTCGAACGGCATACTATAGCATGCCGTTTTCCATCATTTTTGAGGATTTTTAAAAAAGACGAAAATGACTCCGAGACGATGGGCTATATCCCATGGTCTCGGAGTGATTTCGTCTTTTTTTCAAATGCTCGTTTTTCATCAAAATCGCTCCGAGACCATGGGCTATAGCCCATGGTCTCGAACGGCATACTATAGCATGCCGTTTTCCATCATTTTTGAGGATTTTTAAAAAAGACGAAAATGACTCCGAGACGATGGGCTCGTTTTTCATCAAAATCGCTCCGAGACCATGGGCTATAGTCCATGGTCTCGAACGGCATACTATAGCATGCCGTTTTCCATCATTTTTGAGGATTTTTAAAAAAAGACGAAAATGACTCCGAGACGATGGGCTATAGCCCATGGTCTCGGAGTGATTTCGTCTTTTTTTCAAATGCTCGTTTTTCATCAAAATCACTCCGAGACGATGGGCTATAGCCAATGGTCTCGAACGGCATACTATAGCATGTCGTTTTCCATCATTTTTGAGGATTTTAAAAAAAGACGAAAATGACTCCGAGACGATGGGCTATAGCCCATGGTCTCGGAGTGATTCCGTCTCTTTTTCAAATGCTCGTTTTTCATCTAAATCAATCCGAGACCATGGGCTATAGCCCATGGTCTCGAACGGCATACTATAGCATGCCGTTTTCCATCATTTTTGAGGATTTTTAAAAAAGACGAAAATGACTCCGAGACGATGGGCTATAGCCCATGGTCTCGGGGTGATTTCGTCTTTTTTTCAAATGCTCGTTTTTCATCAAAATCACTCCGAGACGATGGGCTATAGCCCATGGTCTCGAACGGCATACTATAGCATGCAGTTTTCCATCATTTTTGAGGATTTAAAAAAAAGACGAAAATGACTCCGAGACGATGGGCTATAGCCCATGGTCTCGGAGTGATTTCGTCTTTTTTTCAAATGCTCGTTTTTCATCAAAATCGCTCCGAGACCATGGGCTATAGCCCATGGTCTCGAACGGCATACTATAGCATGCCGTTTTCCATCATTTTTGAGGATTTTTAAAAAAGACGAAAATGACTCCGAGACGATGGGCTATAGCCCATGGTCTCGGAGTGATTTCGTCTTTTTTTCAAATGCTCGTTTTTCATCATAATCGCTCCGAGACCATGGGCTATAGCCCATGGTCTCGAACGCCATACTATAGCATGCCGTTTTCCATCATTTTTGAGGATTTAAAAAAAAGACGAAAATGACTCCGAGACGATGGGCTATAGCCCATGGTCTCGGAGTGATTTCGTCTTTTTTTCAAATGCTCGTTTTTCATCAAAATCACTCCGAGACGATGGGCTATAGCCCATGGTCTCGAACGGCATACTATAGCATGCCGTTTTCCATCATTTTTGAGGATTTTTTAAAAAGACGAAAATGACTCCGAGACGATGGGCTATAGCCCATGGTCTCGGAGTGATTTCGTCTTTTTTTCAAATGCTCGTTTTTCATCTAAATCACTCCGAGACGATGGGCTACAGCCCATGGTCTCGAACGGCATACTATAGCATGCCGTTTTCCATCATTTTTGAGGATTTTTAAAAAAGACGAAAATGACTCCGAGACGATGGGCTATATCCCATGGTCTCGGAGTGATTTCGTCTTTTTTTCAAATGCTCGTTTTTCATCAAAATCGCTCCGAGACCATGGGCTATAGCCCATGGTCTCGAACGGCATACTATAGCATGCCGTTTTCCATCATTTTTGAGGATTTTTAAAAAAGACGAAAATGACTCCGAGACGATGGGCTCGTTTTTCATCAAAATCGCTCCGAGACCATGGGCTATAGTCCATGGTCTCGAACGGCATACTATAGCATGCCGTTTTCCATCATTTTTGAGGATTTTTAAAAAAGACGAAAATGACTCCGAGACGATGGGCTATAGCCCATGGTCTCGGAGTGATTTCGTCTTTTTTTCAAATGCTCGTTTTTCATCAAAATCACTCCGAGACGATGGGCTATAGCCCATGGTCTCGAACGGCATACTATAGCATGCATTTTTCCATAATTTTTGAGGATTTAAAAAAAAGACGAAAATGACTCCGAGACGATGGGCTATAGCCCATGGTCTCGGAGTGATTTCGTCTTTTTTTCAAATGCTCGTTTTTCATCAAAATCGCTCCGAGACCATGGGCTATAGCCCATGGTCTCGAACGGCATACTATAGCATGCCGTTTTCCATCATTTTTGAGGATTTTTAAAAAAGACGAAAATGACTCCGAGACGATGGGCTATAGCCCATGGTCTCGGAGTGATTTAGTCTTTTTTTCAAATGCTCGTTTTTCATCAAAATCGCTCCGAGACCATGGGCTATAGCCCATGGTCTCGAACGCCATACTATAGCATGCCGTTTTCCATCATTTTTGAGGATTTTAAAAAAAGACGGAAATGACTCCGAGACGATGGGCTATAGCCCATGGTCTCGGAGTGATTTCGTCTTTTTTTCAAATGCTCGTTTTTCATCAAAATCACTCCGAGACGATGGGCTATAGCCCATGGTCTCGAACGGCATACTATAGCATGCCGTTTTCCATCATTTTTGAGGATTTTTTAAAAAGACGAAAATGACTCCGAGACGATGGGCTATAGCCCATGGTCTCGGAGTGATTTCGTCTTTTTTTCAAATGCTCGTTTTTCATCTAAATCACTCCGAGACGATGGGCTACAGCCCATGGTCTCGAACGGCATACTATAGCATGCCGTTTTCCATCATTTTTGAGGATTTTTAAAAAAGACGAAAATGACTCCGAGACGATGGGCTATATCCCATGGTCTCGGAGTGATTTCGTCTTTTTTTCAAATGCTCGTTTTTCATCAAAATCGCTCCGAGACCATGGGCTATAGCCCATGGTCTCGAACGGCATACTATAGCATGCCGTTTTCCATCATTTTTGAGGATTTTTAAAAAAGACGAAAATGACTCCGAGACGATGGGCTCGTTTTTCATCAAAATCGCTCCGAGACCATGGGCTATAGTCCATGGTCTCGAACGGCATACTATAGCATGCCGTTTTCCATCATTTTTGAGGATTTTTAAAAAAGACGAAAATGACTCCGAGACGATGGGCTATAGCCCATGGTCTCGGAGTGATTTCGTCTTTTTTTCAAATGCTCGTTTTTCATCAAAATCACTCCGAGACGATGGGCTATAGCCAATGGTCTCGAACGGCATACTATAGCATGTCGTTTTCCATCATTTTTGAGGATTTTAAAAAAAGACGAAAATGACTCCGAGACGATGGGCTATAGCCCATGGTCTCGGAGTGATTCCGTCTCTTTTTCAAATGCTCGTTTTTCATCAAAATCAATCCGAGACCATGGGCTATAGCCCATGGTCTCGAACGGCATACTATAGCATGCCGTTTTCCATCATTTTTGAGGATTTTTAAAAAAGACGAAAATGACTCCGAGACGATGGGCTATAGCCCATGGTCTCGGGGTGATTTCGTCTTTTTTTCAAATGCTCGTTTTTCATCAAAATCGCTCCGAGACCATGGGCTATAGCCCATGGTCTCGAACGCCATACTATAGCATGCCGTTTTCCATCATTTTTGAGGATTTTAAAAAAAGACGGAAATGACTCCGAGACGATGGGCTATAGCCCATGGTCTCGGAGTGATTTCGTCTTTTTTTCAAATGCTCGTTTTTCATCAAAATCACTCCGAGACGATGGGCTATAGCCCATGGTCTCGAACGGCATACTATAGCATGCCGTTTTCCATCATTTTTGAGGATTTTTTAAAAAGACGAAAATGACTCCGAGACGATGGGCTATAGCCCATGGTCTCGGAGTGATTTCGTCTTTTTTTCAAATGCTCGTTTTTCATCTAAATCACTCCGAGACGATGGGCTACAGCCCATGGTCTCGAACGGCATACTATAGCATGCCGTTTTCCATCATTTTTGAGGATTTTTAAAAAAGACGAAAATGACTCCGAGACGATGGGCTATATCCCATGGTCTCGGAGTGATTTCGTCTTTTTTTCAAATGCTCGTTTTTCATCAAAATCGCTCCGAGACCATGGGCTATAGCCCATGGTCTCGAACGGCATACTATAGCATGCCGTTTTCCATCATTTTTGAGGATTTTTAAAAAAGACGAAAATGACTCCGAGACGATGGGCTCGTTTTTCATCAAAATCGCTCCGAGACCATGGGCTATAGTCCATGGTCTCGAACGGCATACTATAGCATGCCGTTTTCCATCATTTTTGAGGATTTTTAAAAAAGACGAAAATGACTCCGAGACGATGGGCTATAGCCCATGGTCTCGGAGTGATTTCGTCTTTTTTTCAAATGCTCGTTTTTCATCAAAATCACTCCGAGACGATGGGCTATAGCCAATGGTCTCGAACGGCATACTATAGCATGTCGTTTTCCATCATTTTTGAGGATTTTAAAAAAAGACGAAAATTACTCCGAGACGATGGGCTATAGCCCATGGTCTCGGAGTGATTCCGTCTCTTTTTCAAATGCTCGTTTTTCATCAAAATCAATCCGAGACCATGGGCTATAGCCCATGGTCTCGAACGGCATACTATAGCATGCCGTTTTCCATCATTTTTGAGGATTTTTAAAAAAGACGAAAATGACTCCGAGACGATGGGCTATAGCCCATGGTCTCGGGGTGATTTCGTCTTTTTTTCAAATGCTCGTTTTTCATCAAAATCACTCCGAGACGATGGGCTATAGCCCATGGTCTCGAACGGCATACTATAGCATGCAGTTTTCCATCATTTTTGAGGATTTAAAAAAAAGACGAAAATGACTCCGAGACGATGGGCTATAGCCCATGGTCTCGGAGTGATTTCGTCTTTTTTTCAAATGCTCGTTTTTTATCAAAATCGCTCCGAGACCATGGGCTATAGCCCATGGTCTCGAACGGCATACTATAGCATGCCGTTTTCCATCATTTTTGAGGATTTAAAAAAAAGACGAAAATGACTCCGAGACGATGGGCTATAGCCCATGGTCTCGGAGTGATTTAGTCTTTTTTTCAAATGCTCGTTTTTCATCAAAATCGCTCCGAGACCATGGGCTATAGCCCATGGTCTCGAATGGCATACTATAGCATGCCGTTTTCCATCATTTTTGAGGATTTTTAAAAAAGACGAAAATGACTCCGAGACGATGGGCTATAGCCCATGGTCTCGGAGTGATTTAGTCTTTTTTTCAAATGCTCGTTTTTCATCATAATCGCTCCGAGACCATGGGCTATAGCCCATGGTCTCGAACGCCATACTATAGCATGCCGTTTTCCATCATTTTTGAGGATTTTAAAAAAAGACGAAAATGACTCCGAGACGATGGGCTATAGCCCATGGTCTCGGAGTGATTTCGTCTTTTTTTCAAATGCTCGTTTTTCATCAAAATCACTCCGAGACGATGGGCTATAGCCCATGGTCTCGAACGGCATACTATAGCATGCCGTTTTCCATCATTTTTGAGGATTTTTTAAAAAGACGAAAATGACTCCGAGACGATAGGCTATAGCCCATGGTCTCGGAGTGATTTCGTCTTTTTTTCAAATGCTCGTTTTTCATCTAAATCACTCCGAGACGATGGGCTACAGCCCATGGTCTCGAACGGCATACTATAGCATGCCGTTTTCCATCATTTTTGAGGATTTTTAAAAAAGACGAAAATGACTCCGAGACGATGGGCTATATCCCATGGTCTCGGAGTGATTTCGTCTTTTTTTCAAATGCTCGTTTTTCATCAAAATCGCTCCGAGACCATGGGCTATAGCCCATGGTCTCGAACGGCATACTATAGCATGCCGTTTTCCATCATTTTTGAGGATTTTTAAAAAAGACGAAAATGACTCCGAGACGATGGGCTATAGCCCATGGTCTCGGAGTGATTTAGTCTTTTTTTCAAATGCTCGTTTTTCATCATAATCGCTCCGAGACCATGGGCTATAGCCCATGGTCTCGAACGCCATACTATAGCATGCCGTTTTCCATCATTTTTGAGGATTTTAAAAAAAGACGAAAATGACTCCGAGACGATGGGCTATAGCCCATGGTCTCGGAGTGATTTCGTCTTTTTTTCAAATGCTCGTTTTTCATCAAAATCACTCCGAGACGATGGGCTATAGCCCATGGTCTCGAACGGCATACTATAGCATGCCGTTTTCCATCATTTTTGAGGATTTTTTAAAAAGACGAAAATGACTCCGAGACGATGGGCTATAGCCCATGGTCTCGGAGTGATTTCGTCTTTTTTTCAAATGCTCGTTTTTCATCTAAATCACTCCGAGACGATGGGCTACAGCCCATGGTCTCGAACGGCATACTATAGCATGCCGTTTTCCATCATTTTTGAGGATTTTTAAAAAAGACGAAAATGACTCCGAGACGATGGGCTATATCCCATGGTCTCGGAGTGATTTCGTCTTTTTTTCAAATGCTCGTTTTTCATCAAAATCGCTCCGAGACCATGGGCTATAGCCCATGGTCTCGAACGGCATACTATAGCATGCCGTTTTCCATCATTTTTGAGGATTTTTAAAAAAGACGAAAATGACTCCGAGACGATGGGCTCGTTTTTCATCAAAATCGCTCCGAGACCATGGGCTATAGTCCATGGTCTCGAACGGCATACTATAGCATGCCGTTTTCCATCATTTTTGAGGATTTTTAAAAAAGACGAAAATGACTCCGAGACGATGGGCTATAGCCCATGGTCTCGGAGTGATTTCGTCTTTTTTTCAAATGCTCGTTTTTCATCAAAATCACTCCGAGACGATGGGCTATAGCCAATGGTCTCGAACGGCATACTATAGCATGTCGTTTTCCATCATTTTTGAGGATTTTAAAAAAAGACGAAAATGACTCCGAGACGATGGGCTATAGCCCATGGTCTCGGAGTGATTCCGTCTCTTTTTCAAATGCTCGTTTTTCATCAAAATCAATCCGAGACCATGGGCTATAGCCCATGGTCTCGAACGGCATACTATAGCATGCCGTTTTCCATCATTTTTGAGGATTTTTAAAAAAGACGAAAATGACTCCGAGACGATGGGCTATAGCCCATGGTCTCGGGGTGATTTCGTCTTTTTTTCAAATGCTCGTTTTTCATCAAAATCACTCCGAGACGATGGGCTATAGCCCATGGTCTCGAACGGCATACTATAGCATGCAGTTTTCCATCATTTTTGAGGATTTAAAAAAAAGACGAAAATGACTCCGAGACGATGGGCTATAGCCCATGGTCTCGGAGTGATTTCGTCTTTTTTTCAAATGCTCGTTTTTTATCAAAATCGCTCCGAGACCATGGGCTATAGCCCATGGTCTCGAACGGCATACTATAGCATGCCGTTTTCCATCATTTTTGAGGATTTAAAAAAAAGACGAAAATGACTCCGAGACGATGGGCTATAGCCCATGGTCTCGGAGTGATTTAGTCTTTTTTTCAAATGCTCGTTTTTCATCAAAATCGCTCCGAGACCATGGGCTATAGCCCATGGTCTCGAATGGCATACTATAGCATGCCGTTTTCCATCATTTTTGAGGATTTTTAAAAAAGACGAAAATGACTCCGAGACGATGGGCTATAGCCCATGGTCTCGGAGTGATTTAGTCTTTTTTTCAAATGCTCGTTTTTCATCATAATCGCTCCGAGACCATGGGCTATAGCCCATGGTCTCGAACGCCATACTATAGCATGCCGTTTTCCATCATTTTTGAGGATTTTAAAAAAAGACGAAAATGACTCCGAGACGATGGGCTATAGCCCATGGTCTCGGAGTGATTTCGTCTTTTTTTCAAATGCTCGTTTTTCATCAAAATCACTCCGAGACGATGGGCTATAGCCCATGGTCTCGAACGGCATACTATAGCATGCCGTTTTCCATCATTTTTGAGGATTTTTTAAAAAGACGAAAATGACTCCGAGACGATGGGCTATAGCCCATGGTCTCGGAGTGATTTCGTCTTTTTTTCAAATGCTCGTTTTTCATCTAAATCACTCCGAGACGATGGGCTACAGCCCATGGTCTCGAACGGCATACTATAGCATGCCGTTTTCCATCATTTTTGAGGATTTTTAAAAAAGACGAAAATGACTCCGAGACGATGGGCTATATCCCATGGTCTCGGAGTGATTTCGTCTTTTTTTCAAATGCTCGTTTTTCATCAAAATCGCTCCGAGACCATGGGCTATAGCCCATGGTCTCGAACGGCATACTATAGCATGCCGTTTTCCATCATTTTTGAGGATTTTTAAAAAAGACGAAAATGACTCCGAGACGATGGGCTCGTTTTTCATCAAAATCGCTCCGAGACCATGGGCTATAGTCCATGGTCTCGAACGGCATACTATAGCATGCCGTTTTCCATCATTTTTGAGGATTTTTAAAAAAGACGAAAATGACTCCGAGACGATGGGCTATAGCCCATGGTCTCGGAGTGATTTCGTCTTTTTTTCAAATGCTCGTTTTTCATCAAAATCACTCCGAGACGATGGGCTATAGCCCATGGTCTCGAACGGCATACTATAGCATGCATTTTTCCATCATTTTTGAGGATTAAAAAAAAAGACGAAAATGACTCCGAGACGATGGGCTATAGCCCATGGTCTCGGAGTGATTTCGTCTTTTTTTCAAATGCTCGTTTTTCATCAAAATCGCTCCGAGACCATGGGCTATAGCCCATGGTCTCGAACGGCATACTATAGCATGCCGTTTTCCATCATTTTTGAGGATTTTTAAAAAAGACGAAAATGACTCCGAGACGATGGGCTATAGCCCATGGTCTCGGAGTGATTTAGTCTTTTTTTCAAATGCTCGTTTTTCATCAAAATCGCTCCGAGACCATGGGCTATAGCCCATGGTCTCGAACGCCATACTATAGCATGCCGTTTTCCATCATTTTTGAGGATTTTAAAAAAAGACGGAAATGACTCCGAGACGATGGGCTATAGCCCATGGTCTCGGAGTGATTTCGTCTTTTTTTCAAATGCTCGTTTTTCATCAAAATCACTCCGAGACGATGGGCTATAGCCCATGGTCTCGAACGGCATACTATAGCATGCCGTTTTCCATCATTTTTGAGGATTTTTAAAAAAGACGAAAATGACTCCGAGACGATGGGCTATATCCCATGGTCTCGGAGTGATTTCGTCTTTTTTTCAAATGCTCGTTTTTCATCAAAATCGCTCCGAGACCATGGGCTATAGCCCATGGTCTCGAACGGCATACTATAGCATGCCGTTTTCCATCATTTTTGAGGATTTTTAAAAAAGACGAAAATGACTCCGAGACGATGGGCTCGTTTTTCATCAAAATCGCTCCGAGACCATGGGCTATAGTCCATGGTCTCGAACGGCATACTATAGCATGCCGTTTTCCATCATTTTTGAGGATTTTTAAAAAAGACGAAAATGACTCCGAGACGATGGGCTATAGCCCATGGTCTCGGAGTGATTTCGTCTTTTTTTCAAATGCTCGTTTTTCATCAAAATCGCTCTGAGACCATGGGCTATAGCCCATGGTCTCGAACGGCATACTATAGCATGCCGTTTTCCATCATTTTTGAGGATTTTAAAAAAAGACGAAAATGACTCCGAGACGATGGGCTATAGCCCATGGTCTCGGAGTGATTTCGTCTTTTTTTCAAATGCTCGTTTTTCATCTAAATCACTCCGAGACGATGGGCTATAGCCCATGGTCTCGAACGGCATACTATAGCATGCCGTTATCCATCATTTTTGAGGATTTTTTAAAAAGACGGAAACGACTCCGAGACGATGGGCTATAGCCCATGGTCTCGGAGTGATTTCGTCTTTTTTTCAAATTCTCGTTTTTCATCAAAATCGCTCCGAGACGATGGGCTATAGCCCATGGTCTCGAACGGCATACTATAGCATGCCGTTATCCATCATTTTTGAGGATTTTTTAAAAAGACGGAAACGACTCCGAGACGATGGGCTATAGCCCATGGTCTCGGAGTGATTTCGTCTTTTTTTCAAATTCTCGTTTTTCATCAAAATCGCTCCGAGACCATGGTCTCGAACGGCATAGTATAGCATGCCGTTTTCCATCATTTTTGAGGATTTAAAAAAAAGACGAAAATGACTCCGAGACGATGGGCTATAGCCCATGGTCTCGGAGTGATTTCGTCTTTTTTTCAAATGCTCGTTTTTCATCAAAATCGCTCCGAGACCATTGGCTATAGCCCATGGTCTCGAACGGCATACTATAGCATGCCGTTTTCCATCATTTTTGAGGATTTTTAAAAAAGACGAAAATGACTCCGAGACGATGGGCTATAGCCCATGGTCTCGGAGTGATTTCGTCTTTTTTTCAAATGCTCGTTTTTCATCAAAATCACTCCGAGACGATGGGCTATAGCCAATGGTCTCGAACGGCATACTATAGCATGCCGTTTTCCATCATTTTTGAGGATTTTTAAAAAAGACGAAAATGACTCCGAGACGATGGGCTATAGCCCATGGTCTCGGAGTGATTTTGTCTTTTTTTCAAATGCTCGTTTTTCATCAAAATCGCTCCGAGACCATTGGCTATAGCCCATGGTCTCGAACGGCATACTATAGCATGCCGTTTTCCATCATTTTTGAGTATTTTAAAAAAAAGACGAAAATGACTCCGAGACGATGGGCTATAGCCCATGGTCTCGAAGTGATTCCGTCTTTTTTTCAAATGCTCGTTTTTTATCAAAATCACTCTGAGACGATGGGCTATAGCCCATGGTCTCGAACGGCATACTATAGCATGCCGTTTTCCATCATTTTTCATCAAAATCGCTCCGAGACCATTGGCTATAGCCCATGGTCTCGAACGGCATACTATAGCATGCCGTTTTCCATCATTTTTTAGTATTTAAAAAAAGACGAAAATGACTCCGAGACGATGGGCTATAGCCCATGGTCTCGGAGTGATTTCGTCTTTTTCTCAAATCCTCGTTTTTCATCACTTTTGACCATGGGCTATAGCCCATCCCAGACAGCATACTATAGCACGCCGTTTTTCATCATTTTTGAGGATTTTAAAAAAAGACGAAAATGACTCCGAGACGATGGGCTATAGCCCGTGGTCTCGGAGTGATTTCGTCTTTTTTTCAAATGCTCGTTTTTCATCAAAATCACTCCGAGACGATGGGCTATATAGCCCATGGTCTCGAACGGCATACTATAGCATGCCGTTTTCCATCATTTTTGAGGATTTTTAAAAAAAGACGAAAATGACTCCGAGACAATGGACTATAGCCCATGGTCTCGGAGTGATTTTCGTCTTTTTCTCAAATCCTCGTTTTTCATCATTTTTGACCATGGGCTATAGCCCATCTCAGACGGCATACTATAGCATGCCGTTTTTCATCATTTTTGAGGATTTGAAAAAACCACGAAAATCACTCGAGACCATGGACTATAGCCCATGGTCTCGGAGTGATTTTGTCTTTTTCTCAAATGCTCGTTTTTCATCTAATGGACTATAGCCCATGGTTTCGGACGGCATACTATAGCATGCCGTTTTTCATCATTTTTGAGGATTTGAAAAAAAGACGAAAATCACTCGAGACAATGGACTATATATAGCCCATGGTCTCGGAGTGATTTTCGTCTTTTTCTCAAATCCTCGTTTCTCATCATTTTTGACCATGGGCTATAGCCCATCTCAGACGGCATACTATAGCATGCCGTTTTTCATCATTTTTGAGGATTTGAAAAAACCACGAAAATCACTCGAGACCATGGACTATAGCCCATGGTCTCGGAGTGATTTTCGTCTTTTTCTCAAATCCTCGTTTTTCATCACTTTTGACCATGGGCTATAGCCCATCCCAGACAGCATACTATAGCACGCCGTTTTTCATCATTTTTGAGGATTTTTAAAAAAGACGAAAATGACTCCGAGACGATGGGCTATAGCCCATGGTCTCGGAGTGATTTTGTCTTTTTTTCAAATGCTCGTTTTTCATCTAATGGACTATAGCCCATGGTTTCGGACGGCATACTATAGCATGCCGTTTTTCATCATTTTTGAGGATTTGAAAAAAAGACGAAAATCACTCGAGACAATGGACTATAGCCCATGGTCTCGGAGTGATTTTCGTATTTTTCTCAAATCCTCGTTTTTCATCATTTTTGACCATGGGCTATAGCCCATCTCAGACGGCATACTATAGCATGCCGTTTTTCATCATTTTTGAGGATTTGAAAAAACCACGAAAATCACTCGAGACCATGGACTATAGCCCATGGTCTCGGAGTGATTTTCGTCTTTTTCTCAAATCCTCGTTTTTCATCACTTTTGACCATGGGCTATAGCCCATCCCAGACAGCATACTATAGCACGCCGTTTTTCATCATTTTTGAGGATTTGAAAAAAAGACGAAAATCACTCGAGACAATGGACTATAGCCCATGGTCTCGGACGGCATACTATAGCATGCCGTTTTTCATCATTTTTGAGGATTTGAAAAAAATACGAAAATCACTCGAGACAATGGACTATAGCCCATGGTCTCGGACGGCATACTATAGCACACCGTTTTTCATCATTTTTGAGGATTCGAAAAAAAGACGAAAATCACTCGTGACAATGGACTATATAGCCCATGGTCTCGGAGTGATTTTCGTCTTTTTCTCAAATCCTCGTTTTTCATAATTTTTGACCATGGGCTATAGCCCATCTCGGACGGCAGACTATAGCACACCATTTTTCATCATTTTTGAGGATTCGAAAAAAAGACTAAAATCACTCGAGAAAATGGTCTCGGAGTGATTTTCGTCTTTTTCTCAAATCCTCGTTTTTCATAATTTTTTACCATGGGCTATAGCCCATCTCGGACGGCATACTATAGCATGCCGTTTTTCATCATTTTTGAGGATTCGAATAAAAGACGAAAATCACTCGAGATAATGGACAATAGCCCATGGTCTCGTACGGCATACTATAGCATGCCGTTTTTCATCATTTTTGAGGATTTGAAAAAAATACGAAAATCACTCGAGACAATGGACTATAGCCCATGGTCTCGGAGTGATTTTCGTCTTTTTCTCAAATCCTCGTTTTTCATCATTTTTGACCATGGGCTATAGCCCATCTCGGACGGCATACTATAGCACGCCGTTTTCCATCATTTTTGAGGATTCGAAAAAAATACTAAAATCACTCGAGACAATGGACTATAGCCCATGGTCTCGGAGTGATTTTCGTCTTTTTCTCAAATCCTCGTTTTTCATCATTTTTGACTATGGGCTATAGCCCATCTCAGACGGCATACTATAGCATGCCATTTTTCATCATTTTTGAGGATTTGAAAAAAAGACGAAAATCACTCGAGACAATGGACTATAGCCCATGGTCTCGGAGTTATTTTCGTCTTTTTCTCAAATCCTCGTTTTTCATCATTTTTGACCATGGGCTATAGCCCATCTCGGACGACATAGCATGCCGTTTTTCATCATTTTTGAGGATTCGAAAAAAAGACTAAAATCACTCGAGACAATGGACTATAGCCCATGGACGGAAAAATAAGAGACTCTCATTCTCATTTTGTTCTGGGTCTAGTGAACAGAATGTACAGAGTACAAACACAGTAGAGAACCTGGGGGTTATCATCTATGAAAAGGCAACACAATGAGCAGAAAATTTAAATAAACCATGTAAATACAACACATTGAGCAGAGCACTCCAGGGACTTGAACCCCGTTCTGGAAAACCAGAAGTACCACACCAGTGCCTTAGTTTGTTTTGTTGTAATTTACAGCGTGAAGAAAAAGCGTGACGAAAAAGCGTGACGTCATCACTCAAGACAATGGACTATAGCCCATGGTCTCGGATTTTGGAGGTTTTGAGAGAAAGTTGAAAATCGAGAAGAAAGCGACATACTATTATAGCCCATATCGGACGGCATACTATAGCACTCCCTTTTTCATCATTTTTGAGGATTTGAAAAAAATACGAAAATCACTCGAGACAATGGACTATAGCCCATGGTCTCGGAGTGATTTTCGTCTTTTTCTCAAATCCTCGTTTTTCATCATTTTTGAAAATGTGCTATAGCCCATCTCAGACGGCATACTATAGCACGCCGTTTTTCATCATTTTTGAGGATTCGAAAAAAAGACTAAAATCACTCGAGAAAATGGACTATAGCCCATGGTCTCGGAGTGATTTTAGACTTTTTCTCAAATCCTCGTTTTTCATCATTTTTGACCATGGGCTATAGCCCATCTCAGACGGCATACTATAGCACGCCGTTTTTCATCATTTTTGAGGATTCGAAAAAAAGACGAAAATCACTCGAGACAATGGACTATAGCCCATGGTCTCGGAGTGATTTTCGTCTTTTTCTCAAATCCTCGTTTTTCATCATTTTTGACCATGGGCTATAGCCCATCTCGGACGGCATACTATAGCACGCCGTTTTTCATCATTTTTGAGGATTCGAAAAAAAGACGAAAATCACTCGAGATAATGGACAATAGCCCATGGTCTCGTACGGCATACTATAGCATGCCGTTTTTCATCATTTTTGAGGATTTGAAAAAAATACGAAAATCACTCGAGACAATGGACTATAGCCCATGGTCTCGGAGTGATTTTCGTCTTTTTCTCAAATCCTCGTTTTTCATCATTTTTGACTATGGGCTATAGCCCATCTCAGACGGCATACTATAGCATGCCATTTTTCATCATTTTTGAGGATTTGAAAAAAATACGAAAATCACTCGAGACAATGGACTATAGCCCATGGTCTCGGAGTTATTTTCGTCTTTTTCTCAAATCCTCGTTTTTCATCATTTTTTACCATGGGCTATAGCCCATCTCGGACGGCATACTATAGCACGCCGTTTTTCATCATTTTTGAGGATTCGAAAAAAATACTAAAATCACTCGAGACAATGGACTATAGCCCATGGTCTCGGAGTGATTTTCGTCTTTTTCTCAAATCCTCGTTTTTCATCATTTTTGACTATGGGCTATAGCCCATCTCAGACGGCATACTATAGCATGCCATTTTTCATCATTTTTGAGGATTTGAAAAAAATACGAAAATCACTCGAGACAATGGACTATAGCCCATGGTCTCGGAGTTATTTTCGTCTTTTTCTCAAATCCTCGTTTTTCATAATTTTTGACCATGGGCTATAGCCCATCTCGGACGGCATACTATAGCATGCCGTTTTTCATCATTTTTGAGGATTTGAAAAAACGACGAAAATAACTCGAGACCATGGACTATAGCCCATGGTCTCGGAGTGATTTTCGTCTTTTTCTCAAATCCTCGTTTTTCATCATTTTTGACCATGGGCTATAGCCCATCTCGGACGGCATACTATAGCACGCCGTTTTTCATCATTTTTGAGGATTTGAAAAAAAGACGAAAATCACTCGAGACAATGGACTAAGCCCATGGTCTCGGAGTGATTTTCGTCTTTTTCTCAAATCCTCGTTTTTCATCATTTTTGACCATGGGCTACAGCCCATCTCGGACGGCATACTATAGCACGCCGTTTTTCATCATTTTTGAGGATTCGAAAAAACGACGAAAATCACTCGAGACCATGGACTATAGCCCATGGTCTCGGACGGCATACTATAGCATGCCGTTTTTCATCATTTTTGAGGATTTGAAAAAAATACGAAAATCACTCGAGACAATGGACTATAGCCCATGGTCTCGGACGGCATACTATAGCATGCCGTTTTTCATCATTTTTGAGGATTTGAAAAAAAGACGAAAATCACTCGAGACCATGGACTATAGCCCATGGTCTCGGAGTGATTTTCGTCTTTTTCTCAAATCCTCGTTTTTCATCATTTTTGACCATGGGCTATAGCCCATCTCAGACGGCATACTATAGCACGCGGTTTTTCATCATTTTTGAGGATTCGAAAAAAAGACTAAAATCACTCGAGACAATGGACTATAGCCCATGGTCTCGGACGGCATACTATAGCATGCCGTTTTTCATCATTTTTGAGGATTTGAAAAAAATACGAAAATCACTCGAGACAATGGACTCGAGTGATGAAGAAAAACGAGGATTTGAGAAAAGACTAAAATCACTCCGAGACCATGGGCTATAGCCCATGGTCTCGGACGGCATACTATAGCATGCCGTTTTTCATAATTTTTGAGGATTTGAAAAAAATACGAAAATCACTCGAGACAATGGACTATAGCCCATGGTCTCGGAGTGATTTTCGTCTTTTTCTCAAATCCTCGTTTTTCATCATTTTTGACCATGGGCTATAGCCCATCTCGGACGGCATACTATAGCACGCCGTTTTTCATCATTTTTGAGGATTTGAAAAAAAGACGAAAATCACTCGAGACAACGGACTATAGCCCATGGTCTCGGAGTGATTTTCGTCTTTTTCTCAAATCCTCATTTTTCATCATTTTTGACCATGGGCTACAGCCCATCTCGGACGGCATATTATAGCACGCCGTTTTTCATCATTTTTGAGGATTCGAAAAAAAGACGAAAATCACTCGAGACAATGGACTATAGCCCATGGTCTCGGAGTGATTTTCATCTTTTTCTCAAATCCTCGTTTTTCATCATTTTTGACCATGGGCTACAGTCCATCTCGGACGGCATACTATAGCACGCCGTTTTTCATCATTTTTGAGGATTCGAAAAAAAGATGAAAATCACTCGAGACAATGGACTATAGCCCATGGTCTCGGAGTGATTTTCGTCTTTTTTCTCAAATCCTCGTTTTTCATAATTTTTGACCATGGGCTATAGCCCATCTCAGACGGCATACTATAGCACGCCGTTTTTCATCATTTTTGAGGATTCTAAAAAAAGACTAAAATCACTCGAGACAATGGACTATAGCCCATGGTCTCGGACGGCATACTATAGCATGCCGTTTTTCATCATTTTTGAGGATTTGAAAAAAATACGAAAATCACTCGAGACAATGGACTCGAGTGATGAAGAAAAACGAGGATTTGAGAAAAAGACTAAAATCACTCCGAGACCATGGGCTATAGCCCATGGTCTCGGACGGCATACTATAGCATGCCGTTTTTCATAATTTTTGAGGATTTGAAAAAAATACGAAAATCACTCGAGACAATGGATTATAGCCCATGGTCTCGGAGTGATTTTAGTCTTTTTCTCAAATCCTCGTTTTTCTTCATTTTTGACCATGGGCTATAGCCCATCTCGGACGGCATACTATAGTACGCAGTTTTTCATCATTTTTGAGGATTCGAAAAAAATACTAAAATCACTCGAGACCATGGATTATAGCCCATGGTCTCGGAGTGATTTTCGTCTTTTTCTCAAATCCTCGTTTTTCATCATTTTTGACCATGGGCTACAGTCCATCTCGGACGGCATAGGCCTACTATAGCACGCCGTTTTTCCATCATTTTTGAGGATTCGAAAAAAAGACGAAAATCACTCGAGACAATGGACTATAGCCTATGGTCTCGGAGTGATTTTCGTCTTTTTTCTCAAATCCTCGTTTTTCATAATTTTTGACCATGGGCTATAGCCCATCTCAGACGGCATACTATAGCACGCCGTTTTTCATCATTTTTGAGGATTCGAAAAAACGACGAAAATCACTCGAGACCATGGACTATAGCCCATGGTCTCGGAGTGATTTTCGTCTTTTTCTCAAATCCTCATTTTTCATCATTTTTGACCATGGGCTATAGCCCATCTCGGACGGCATACTATAGCACGCCGTTTTTCATCATTTTTGAGGATTTGAAAAAAAGACGAAAATCACTCGAGACAATGGACTATAGCCCATGGTCTCGGAGTGATTTTCGTCTTTTTCTCAAATCCTCGTTTTTCATCATTTTTGACCATGGGCTATAGCCCATCTCGGACGGCATACTATAGCACGCCGTTTTTCATCATTTTTGAGGATTCGAAAAAAATACTAAAATCACTCGAGACAATGGACTATAGCCCATGGTCTCGGAGTGATTTTCGTCTTTTTCTCAAATCCTCGTTTTTCATCATTTTTGACTATGGGCTATAGCCCATATCAGACGGCATACTATAGCATGCCATTTTTCATCATTTTTGAGGATTTGAAAAAAATACGAAAATCACTCGAGACAATGGACTATAGCCCATGGTCTCGGAGTGATTTTCGTCTTTTTCTCAAATCCTCGTTTTTCATCATTTTTGACGATGGGCTATAGCCCATCTCGGACGGCATACTATAGCACGCCGTTTTTCATCATTTTTGAGGATTTGAAAAAAAGACGAAAATCACTCGAGACAATGGACTATAGCCCATGGTCTCGGAGTGATTTTCGTCTTTTTCTCAAATCCTCGTTTTTCATCATTTTTGACCATGGGCTATAGCCCATCTCGGACGGCATACTATAGCACGCCGTTTTTCATCATTTTTGAGGATTCGAAAAAAATACTAAAATCACTCGAGACAATGGACTATAGCCCATGGTCTCGGAGTGATTTTCGTCTTTTTCTCAAATCCTCGTTTTTCATCATTTTTGACTATGGGCTATAGCCCATATCAGACGGCATACTATAGCATGCCATTTTTCATCATTTTTGAGGATTTGAAAAAAATACGAAAATCACTCGAGACAATGGACTATAGCCCATGGTCTCGGAGTGATTTTCGTCTTTTTCTCAAATCCTCGTTTTTCATCATTTTTGACCATGGGCTATAGCCCATCTCGGACGGCATACTATAGCACGCCGTTTTTCATCATTTTTGAGGATTTGAAAAAAAGACGAAAATCACTCGAGACAATGGACTATAGCCCATGGTCTCGGAAAGATTTTCGTCTTTTTTCTCAAATCCTCGTTTTTCATAATTTTTGACCATGGGCTATAGCCCATCTCAGACGGCATACTATAGCACGCCGTTTTTCATCATTTTTGAGGATTCGAAAAAAAGACTAAAATCACTCGAGACAATGGACTATAGCCCATGGTCTCGGACGGCATACTATAGCATGCCGTTTTTCATCATTTTTGAGGATTTGAAAAAAATACGAAAATCACTCGAGACAATGGACTATAGCCCATGGTCTCGGACGGCATACTATAGCATGCCGTTTTTCATAATTTTTGAGGATTTGAAAAAACGACGAAAATCTCTCGAGACCATGGACTATAGCCCATGGTCTCGGAGTGATTTTCGTCTTTTTCTCAAATTCTCGTTTTTCATCATTTTTGACCATGGGCTATAGCCCATCTCGGACGGCATACTATAGCACGCCGTTTTTCATCATTTTTGAGGATTCGAAAAAAAGACGAAAATCACTCGAGACAATGGACTATAGCCCATGGTCTCGGACAGCATACTATAGCATTCCGTTTTTCATCATTTTTGAGGATTTGAAAAAAATACGAAAATCACTCGAGACAATGGACTATAGCCCATGGTCTCGGAGTGATTTTCGTCTTTTTCTCAAATCCTCGTTTTTCATCATTTTTCACCATGGGCTATAGCCCATCTCAGACGGCATACTATAGCACGCCGTTTTCCATCATTTTTGAGGATTCGAAAAAAAGACGAGAATCACTCGAGACAATGGACTATAGCCCATGGTCTCGGACGACATACTATAGCATTCCGTTTTTCATCATTTTTGAGGATTTGAAAAAAATACGAAAATCACTCGAGACAATGGATGGTCTTGGAGTGATTTTCGTCTTTTTCCTCAAATCCTCGTTTTTCATCATTTTTGACCATGGGCTATAGCCCATCTCAGACGGCATACTATAGCACGCCGTTTTTCATCATTTTTGAGGATTTGAAAAAAGAAGAAAATCACTCGAGACAATGGACTATAGCCCATGGTCTCGGAGTGATTTTCGTCTTTTTCTCAAATCCTCGTTTTCCATAATTTTTGACCATGGGCTATAGCCCATCTCGGACGGCATACTATAGCACGCTGTTTTTCATCATTTTTGAGGATTCGAAAAAAAGACTAAAATCACTCGAGACAATGGACTATAGCCCATGGTCTCAGACGGCATACTATAGCACGCCGTTTTTCATCATTTTTGAGGATTTGAGAAAAAGACGAAAATCACTCGAGACAATGGACTATAGCCCATGGTCTCGGAGTGATTTTCGTATTTTTCTCAAATTCTCGTTTTTCATCATTTTTGACCATGGGCTATAGCCCATCTCAGACGGCATACTATAGCATGCCATTTTTCATCATTTTTGAGGATTTGAAAAAAATACGAAAATCACTCGAGACAATGGACTATAGCCCATGGTCTCGGAGTTATTTTCGTCTTTTTCTCAAATCCTCGTTTTTCATAATTTTTGACCATGGGCTATAGCCCATCTCGGACGGCATACTATAGCATGCCGTTTTTCATCATTTTTGAGGATTTGAAAAAACGACGAAAATAACTCGAGACCATGGACTATAGCCCATGGTCTCGGAGTGATTTTCGTCTTTTTCTCAAATCCTCGTTTTTCATCATTTTTGACCATGGGCTATAGCCCATCTCGGACGGCATACTATAGCACGCCGTTTTTCATCATTTTTGAGGATTTGAAAAAAAGACGAAAATCACTCGAGACAATGGACTAAGCCCATGGTCTCGGAGTGATTTTCGTCTTTTTCTCAAATCCTCGTTTTTCATCATTTTTGACCATGGGCTACAGCCCATCTCGGACGGCATACTATAGCACGCCGTTTTTCATCATTTTTGAGGATTCGAAAAAACGACGAAAATCACTCGAGACCATGGACTATAGCCCATGGTCTCGGACGGCATACTATAGCATGCCGTTTTTCATCATTTTTGAGGATTTGAAAAAAATACGAAAATCACTCGAGACAATGGACTATAGCCCATGGTCTCGGACGGCATACTATAGCATGCCGTTTTTCATCATTTTTGAGGATTTGAAAAAAAGACGAAAATCACTCGAGACCATGGACTATAGCCCATGGTCTCGGAGTGATTTTCGTCTTTTTCTCAAATCCTCGTTTTTCATCATTTTTGACCATGGGCTATAGCCCATCTCAGACGGCATACTATAGCACGCGGTTTTTCATCATTTTTGAGGATTCGAAAAAAAGACTAAAATCACTCGAGACAATGGACTATAGCCCATGGTCTCGGACGGCATACTATAGCATGCCGTTTTTCATCATTTTTGAGGATTTGAGAAAAAGACGAAAATCACTCGAGACAATGGACTATAGCCCATGGTCTCGGAGTGATTTTCGTATTTTTCTCAAATTCTCGTTTTTCATCATTTTTGACCATGGGCTATAGCCCATCTCAGACGGCATACTATAGCATGCCATTTTTCATCATTTTTGAGGATTTGAAAAAAATACGAAAATCACTCGAGACAATGGACTATAGCCCATGGTCTCGGAGTTATTTTCGTCTTTTTCTCAAATCCTCGTTTTTCATAATTTTTGACCATGGGCTATAGCCCATCTCGGACGGCATACTATAGCATGCCGTTTTTCATCATTTTTGAGGATTTGAAAAAACGACGAAAATAACTCGAGACCATGGACTATAGCCCATGGTCTCGGAGTGATTTTCGTCTTTTTCTCAAATCCTCGTTTTTCATCATTTTTGACCATGGGCTATAGCCCATCTCGGACGGCATACTATAGCACGCCGTTTTTCATCATTTTTGAGGATTTGAAAAAAAGACGAAAATCACTCGAGACAATGGACTAAGCCCATGGTCTCGGAGTGATTTTCGTCTTTTTCTCAAATCCTCGTTTTTCATCATTTTTGACCATGGGCTACAGCCCATCTCGGACGGCATACTATAGCATGCCGTTTTTCATCATTTTTGAGGATTTGAAAAAAATACGAAAATCACTCGAGACAATGGACTATAGCCCATGGTCTCGGACGGCATACTATAGCATGCCGTTTTTCATCATTTTTGAGGATTTGAAAAAAATACGAAAATCACTCGAGACAATGGACTATAGCCCATGGTCTCGGACGGCATACTATAGCATGCCGTTTTTCATCATTTTTGAGGATTTGAAAAAAATACGAAAATCACTCGAGACAATGGACTATAGCCCATGGTCTCGGAGTGATTTTAGTCTTTTTCTCAAATCCTCGTTTTTCATCATTTTTGACCATGGGCTATAGCCCATCTCAGACGGCATACTATAGCATGCCGTTTTTCATCATTTTTGAGGATTTGAAAAAAATACGAAAATCCCTCGAGACAATGGACTATAGCCCATGGTCTCGGAGTAATTTTCGTCTTTTTCTCAAATCCTCGTTTTTCATCATTTTTGACCATGGGCTATAGCCCATCTCGGACGGCATACTATAGCATGCCGTTTTTCATCATTTTTGAGGATTTGAAAAAACTACGAAAATCACTCGAGACCATGGACTATAGCCCATGGTCTCGGAGTGATTTTCGTATTTTTCTCAAATCCTCGTTTTTCATCATTTTTGACCATGGGCTATAGCCAACCTCGGACGGCATACTATAGCACGCCGTTTTTCATCATTTTTGAGGATTTGAAAAAAAGACGAAAATCACTCGAGACCATGGACTATAGCCCATGGTCTCGGAGTGATTTTCGTCTTTTTCTCAAATCCTCGTTTTTCATCATTTTTGACCATGGTCTACAGCCCATCTCGGACGGCATACTATAGCACGCGGTTTTTCATCATTTTTGAGGATTCGAAAAAAAGACGAAAATCACTCGAGACAATGGACTATAGCCCATGGTCTCGGAGTGATTTTCGTCTTTTTTCTCAAATCCTCGTTTTTCATCATTTTTGACCATGGGCTATAGCCCATCTCGGACGGCATACTATAGCACGCCGTTTTTCATCATTTTTGAGGATTTGAAAAAAAGACGAAAATCACTCGAGACAATGGACTATAGCCCATGGTCTCGGAGTGATTTTCGTCTTTTTCTCAAATCCTCGTTTTTCATCATTTTTGACCATGGGCTACAGCCCATCTCGGACGGCATATTATAGCACGCCGTTTTTCATCATTTTTGAGGATTCGAAAAAAAGACGAAAATCACTCGAGACAATGGACTATAGCCCATGGTCTCGGAGTGATTTTCGTCTTTTTCTCAAATCCTCGTTTTTCATCATTTTTGACCATGGGCTACAGTCCATCTCGGACGGCATACTATAGCACGCCGTTTTTCATCATTTTTGAGGATTCGAAAAAAAGACGAAAATCACTCGAGACAATGGACTATAGCCCATGGTCTCGGACAGCATACTATAGCATTCCGTTTTTCATCATTTTTGAGGATTTGAAAAAAATACGAAAATCACTCGAGACAATGGACTATAGCCCATGGTCTCGGAGTGATTTTCGTCTTTTTCTCAAATCCTCGTTTTTCATCATTTTTCACCATGGGCTATAGCCCATCTCAGACGGCATACTATAGCACGCCGTTTTCCATCATTTTTGAGGATTCGAAAAAAAGACGAGAATCACTCGAGACAATGGACTATAGCCCATGGTCTCGGACGACATACTATAGCATTCCGTTTTTCATCATTTTTGAGGATTTGAAAAAAATACGAAAATCACTCGAGACAATGGATGGTCTTGGAGTGATTTTCGTCTTTTTCCTCAAATCCTCGTTTTTCATCATTTTTGACCATGGGCTATAGCCCATCTCAGACGGCATACTATAGCACGCCGTTTTTCATCATTTTTGAGGATTTGAAAAAAGAAGAAAATCACTCGAGACAATGGACTATAGCCCATGGTCTCGGAGTGATTTTCGTCTTTTTCTCAAATCCTCGTTTTCCATAATTTTTGACCATGGGCTATAGCCCATCTCGGACGGCATACTATAGCACGCTGTTTTTCATCATTTTTGAGGATTCGAAAAAAAGACTAAAATCACTCGAGACAATGGACTATAGCCCATGGTCTCAGACGGCATACTATAGCACGCCGTTTTTCATCATTTTTGAGGATTTGAGAAAAAGACGAAAATCACTCGAGACAATGGACTATAGCCCATGGTCTCGGAGTGATTTTCGTATTTTTCTCAAATTCTCGTTTTTCATCATTTTTGACCATGGGCTATAGCCCATCTCAGACGGCATACTATAGCATGCCATTTTTCATCATTTTTGAGGATTTGAAAAAAATACGAAAATCACTCGAGACAATGGACTATAGCCCATGGTCTCGGAGTTATTTTCGTCTTTTTCTCAAATCCTCGTTTTTCATAATTTTTGACCATGGGCTATAGCCCATCTCGGACGGCATACTATAGCATGCCGTTTTTCATCATTTTTGAGGATTTGAAAAAACGACGAAAATAACTCGAGACCATGGACTATAGCCCATGGTCTCGGAGTGATTTTCGTCTTTTTCTCAAATCCTCGTTTTTCATCATTTTTGACCATGGGCTATAGCCCATCTCGGACGGCATACTATAGCACGCCGTTTTTCATCATTTTTGAGGATTTGAAAAAAAGACGAAAATCACTCGAGACAATGGACTAAGCCCATGGTCTCGGAGTGATTTTCGTCTTTTTCTCAAATCCTCGTTTTTCATCATTTTTGACCATGGGCTACAGCCCATCTCGGACGGCATACTATAGCACGCCGTTTTTCATCATTTTTGAGGATTCGAAAAAACGACGAAAATCACTCGAGACCATGGACTATAGCCCATGGTCTCGGACGGCATACTATAGCATGCCGTTTTTCATCATTTTTGAGGATTTGAAAAAAATACGAAAATCACTCGAGACAATGGACTATAGCCCATGGTCTCGGACGGCATACTATAGCATGCCGTTTTTCATCATTTTTGAGGATTTGAAAAAAAGACGAAAATCACTCGAGACCATGGACTATAGCCCATGGTCTCGGAGTGATTTTCGTCTTTTTCTCAAATCCTCGTTTTTCATCATTTTTGACCATGGGCTATAGCCCATCTCAGACGGCATACTATAGCACGCGGTTTTTCATCATTTTTGAGGATTCGAAAAAAAGACTAAAATCACTCGAGACAATGGACTATAGCCCATGGTCTCGGACGGCATACTATAGCATGCCGTTTTTCATCATTTTTGAGGATTTGAGAAAAAGACGAAAATCACTCGAGACAATGGACTATAGCCCATGGTCTCGGAGTGATTTTCGTATTTTTCTCAAATTCTCGTTTTTCATCATTTTTGACCATGGGCTATAGCCCATCTCAGACGGCATACTATAGCATGCCATTTTTCATCATTTTTGAGGATTTGAAAAAAATACGAAAATCACTCGAGACAATGGACTATAGCCCATGGTCTCGGAGTTATTTTCGTCTTTTTCTCAAATCCTCGTTTTTCATAATTTTTGACCATGGGCTATAGCCCATCTCGGACGGCATACTATAGCATGCCGTTTTTCATCATTTTTGAGGATTTGAAAAAACGACGAAAATAACTCGAGACCATGGACTATAGCCCATGGTCTCGGAGTGATTTTCGTCTTTTTCTCAAATCCTCGTTTTTCATCATTTTTGACCATGGGCTATAGCCCATCTCGGACGGCATACTATAGCACGCCGTTTTTCATCATTTTTGAGGATTTGAAAAAAAGACGAAAATCACTCGAGACAATGGACTAAGCCCATGGTCTCGGAGTGATTTTCGTCTTTTTCTCAAATCCTCGTTTTTCATCATTTTTGACCATGGGCTACAGCCCATCTCGGACGGCATACTATAGCATGCCGTTTTTCATCATTTTTGAGGATTTGAAAAAAATACGAAAATCACTCGAGACAATGGACTATAGCCCATGGTCTCGGACGGCATACTATAGCATGCCGTTTTTCATCATTTTTGAGGATTTGAAAAAAATACGAAAATCACTCGAGACAATGGACTATAGCCCATGGTCTCGGACGGCATACTATAGCATGCCGTTTTTCATCATTTTTGAGGATTTGAAAAAAATACGAAAATCACTCGAGACAATGGACTATAGCCCATGGTCTCGGAGTGATTTTAGTCTTTTTCTCAAATCCTCGTTTTTCATCATTTTTGACCATGGGCTATAGCCCATCTCAGACGGCATACTATAGCATGCCGTTTTTCATCATTTTTGAGGATTTGAAAAAAATACGAAAATCCCTCGAGACAATGGACTATAGCCCATGGTCTCGGAGTAATTTTCGTCTTTTTCTCAAATCCTCGTTTTTCATCATTTTTGACCATGGGCTATAGCCCATCTCGGACGGCATACTATAGCATGCCGTTTTTCATCATTTTTGAGGATTTGAAAAAACTACGAAAATCACTCGAGACCATGGACTATAGCCCATGGTCTCAGACGGCATACTATAGCACGCCGTTTTTCATCATTTTTGAGGATTTGAGAAAAAGACGAAAATCACTCGAGACCATGGACTATAGCCCATGGTCTCGGAGTGATTTTCGTCTTTTTCTCAAATCCTCGTTTTTCATCATTTTTGACCATGGTCTACAGCCCATCTCGGACGGCATACTATAGCACGCGGTTTTTCATCATTTTTGAGGATTCGAAAAAAAGACGAAAATCACTCGAGACAATGGACTATAGCCCATGGTCTCGGAGTGATTTTCGTCTTTTTTCTCAAATCCTCGTTTTTCATCATTTTTGACCATGGGCTATAGCCCATCTCGGACGGCATACTATAGCACGCCGTTTTTCATCATTTTTGAGGATTTGAAAAAAAGACGAAAATCACTCGAGACAATGGACTATAGCCCATGGTCTCGGAGTGATTTTCGTCTTTTTCTCAAATCCTCGTTTTTCATCATTTTTGACCATGGGCTACAGCCCATCTCGGACGGCATATTATAGCACGCCGTTTTTCATCATTTTTGAGGATTCGAAAAAAAGACGAAAATCACTCGAGACAATGGACTATAGCCCATGGTCTCGGAGTGATTTTCGTCTTTTTCTCAAATCCTCGTTTTTCATCATTTTTGACCATGGGCTACAGTCCATCTCGGACGGCATACTATAGCACGCCGTTTTTCATCATTTTTGAGGATTCGAAAAAAAGACGAAAATCACTCGAGACAATGGACTATAGCCCATGGTCTCGGAGTGATTTTCGTCTTTTTTCTCAAATCCTCGTTTTTCATAATGTTTGACCATGGGCTATAGCCCATCTCAGACGGCATACTATAGCACGCCGTTTTTCATCATTTTTGAGGATTCGAAAAAAAAGACTAAAATCACTCGAGACAATGGACTATAGCCCATGGTCTCGGAGTGATTTTCGTCTTTTTCTCAAATCCTCGTTTTTCATCATTTTTGACCATGGGCTATAGCCCATCTCGGACGGCATACTATAGCACGCCGTTTTTCATCATTTTTGAGGATTCGAAAAAAATACTAAAATCACTCGAGACAATGGACTATAGCCCATGGTCTCGGAGTGATTTTCGTCTTTTTCTCAAATCCTCGTTTTTCATCATTTTTGACTATGGGCTATAGCCCATATCAGACGGCATACTATAGCATGCCATTTTTCATCATTTTTGAGGATTTGAAAAAAATACGAAAATCACTCGAGACAATGGACTATAGCCCATGGTCTCGGAGTGATTTTCGTCTTTTTCTCAAATCCTCGTTTTTCATCATTTTTGACCATGGGCTATAGCCCATCTCGGACGGCATACTATAGCACGCCGTTTTTCATCATTTTTGAGGATTTGAAAAAAAGACGAAAATCACTCGAGACAATGGACTATAGCCCATGGTCTCGGAGTGATTTTCGTCTTTTTTCTCAAATCCTCGTTTTTCATAATTTTTGACCATGGGCTATAGCCCATCTCAGACGGCATACTATAGCACGCCGTTTTTCATCATTTTTGAGGATTCGAAAAAAAGACTAAAATCACTCGAGACAATGGACTATAGCCCATGGTCTCGGACGGCATACTATAGCATGCCGTTTTTCATCATTTTTGAGGATTTGAAAAAAATACGAAAATCACTCGAGACAATGGACTATAGCCCATGGTCTCGGACGGCATACTATAGCATGCCGTTTTTCATAATTTTTGAGGATTTGAAAAAACGACGAAAATCTCTCGAGACCATGGACTATAGCCCATGGTCTCGGAGTGATTTTCGTCTTTTTCTCAAATTCTCGTTTTTCATCATTTTTGACCATGGGCTATAGCCCATCTCGGACGGCATACTATAGCACGCCGTTTTTCATCATTTTTGAGGATTCGAAAAAAAGACGAAAATCACTCGAGACAATGGACTATAGCCCATGGTCTCGGACAGCATACTATAGCATTCCGTTTTTCATCATTTTTGAGGATTTGAAAAAAATACGAAAATCACTCGAGACAATGGACTATAGCCCATGGTCTCGGAGTGATTTTCGTCTTTTTCTCAAATCCTCGTTTTTCATCATTTTTCACCATGGGCTATAGCCCATCTCAGACGGCATACTATAGCACGCCGTTTTCCATCATTTTTGAGGATTCGAAAAAAAGACGAGAATCACTCGAGACAATGGACTATAGCCCATGGTCTCGGACGACATACTATAGCATTCCGTTTTTCATCATTTTTGAGGATTTGAAAAAAATACGAAAATCACTCGAGACAATGGATGGTCTTGGAGTGATTTTCGTCTTTTTCCTCAAATCCTCGTTTTTCATCATTTTTGACCATGGGCTATAGCCCATCTCAGACGGCATACTATAGCACGCCGTTTTTCATCATTTTTGAGGATTTGAAAAAAGAAGAAAATCACTCGAGACAATGGACTATAGCCCATGGTCTCGGAGTGATTTTCGTCTTTTTCTCAAATCCTCGTTTTCCATAATTTTTGACCATGGGCTATAGCCCATCTCGGACGGCATACTATAGCACGCTGTTTTTCATCATTTTTGAGGATTCGAAAAAAAGACTAAAATCACTCGAGACAATGGACTATAGCCCATGGTCTCAGACGGCATACTATAGCACGCCGTTTTTCATCATTTTTGAGGATTTGAGAAAAAGACGAAAATCACTCGAGACAATGGACTATAGCCCATGGTCTCGGAGTGATTTTCGTATTTTTCTCAAATTCTCGTTTTTCATCATTTTTGACCATGGGCTATAGCCCATCTCAGACGGCATACTATAGCATGCCATTTTTCATCATTTTTGAGGATTTGAAAAAAATACGAAAATCACTCGAGACAATGGACTATAGCCCATGGTCTCGGAGTTATTTTCGTCTTTTTCTCAAATCCTCGTTTTTCATAATTTTTGACCATGGGCTATAGCCCATCTCGGACGGCATACTATAGCATGCCGTTTTTCATCATTTTTGAGGATTTGAAAAAACGACGAAAATAACTCGAGACCATGGACTATAGCCCATGGTCTCGGAGTGATTTTCGTCTTTTTCTCAAATCCTCGTTTTTCATCATTTTTGACCATGGGCTATAGCCCATCTCGGACGGCATACTATAGCACGCCGTTTTTCATCATTTTTGAGGATTTGAAAAAAAGACGAAAATCACTCGAGACAATGGACTAAGCCCATGGTCTCGGAGTGATTTTCGTCTTTTTCTCAAATCCTCGTTTTTCATCATTTTTGACCATGGGCTACAGCCCATCTCGGACGGCATACTATAGCACGCCGTTTTTCATCATTTTTGAGGATTCGAAAAAACGACGAAAATCACTCGAGACCATGGACTATAGCCCATGGTCTCGGACGGCATACTATAGCATGCCGTTTTTCATCATTTTTGAGGATTTGAAAAAAATACGAAAATCACTCGAGACAATGGACTATAGCCCATGGTCTCGGACGGCATACTATAGCATGCCGTTTTTCATCATTTTTGAGGATTTGAAAAAAAGACGAAAATCACTCGAGACCATGGACTATAGCCCATGGTCTCGGAGTGATTTTCGTCTTTTTCTCAAATCCTCGTTTTTCATCATTTTTGACCATGGGCTATAGCCCATCTCAGACGGCATACTATAGCACGCAGTTTTTCATCATTTTTGAGGATTCGAAAAAAAGACTAAAATCACTCGAGACAATGGACTATAGCCCATGGTCTCGGACGGCATACCATAGCATGCCGTTTTTCATCATTTTTGAGGATTTGAGAAAAAGACGAAAATCACTCGAGACAATGGACTATAGCCCATGGTCTCGGAGTGATTTTCGTATTTTTCTCAAATTCTCGTTTTTCATCATTTTTGACCATGGGCTATAGCCCATCTCAGACGGCATACTATAGCATGCCATTTTTCATCATTTTTGAGGATTTGAAAAAAATACGAAAATCACTCGAGACAATGGACTATAGCCCATGGTCTCGGAGTTATTTTCGTCTTTTTCTCAAATCCTCGTTTTTCATAATTATACTATAGCATGCCGTTTTTCATCATTTTTGAGGATTTGAAAAAACGACGAAAATAACTCGAGACCATGGACTATAGCCCATGGTCTCGGAGTGATTTTCGTCTTTTTCTCAAATCCTCGTTTTTCATCATTTTTGACCATGGGCTACAGCCCATCTCGGACGGCATATTATAGCACGCCGTTTTTCATCATTTTTGAGGATTCGAAAAAAAGACGAAAATCACTCGAGACAATGGACTATAGCCCATGGTCTCGGAGTGATTTTCGTCTTTTTCTCAAATCCTCGTTTTTCATCATTTTTGACCATGGGCTACAGTCCATCTCGGACGGCATACTATAGCACGCCGTTTTTCATCATTTTTGAGGATTCGAAAAAAAGACGAAAATCACTCGAGACAATGGACTATAGCCCATGGTCTCGGAGTGATTTTCGTCTTTTTTCTCAAATCCTCGTTTTTCATAATGTTTGACCATGGGCTATAGCCCATCTCAGACGGCATACTATAGCACGCCGTTTTTCATCATTTTTGAGGATTCGAAAAAAAAGACTAAAATCACTCGAGACAATGGACTATAGCCCATGGTCTCGGAGTGATTTTCGTCTTTTTCTCAAATCCTCGTTTTTCATCATTTTTGACCATGGGCTATAGCCCATCTCGGACGGCATACTATAGCACGCCGTTTTTCATCATTTTTGAGGATTCGAAAAAAATACTAAAATCACTCGAGACAATGGACTATAGCCCATGGTCTCGGAGTGATTTTCGTCTTTTTCTCAAATCCTCGTTTTTCATCATTTTTGACTATGGGCTATAGCCCATATCAGACGGCATACTATAGCATGCCATTTTTCATCATTTTTGAGGATTTGAAAAAAATACGAAAATCACTCGAGACAATGGACTATAGCCCATGGTCTCGGAGTGATTTTCGTCTTTTTCTCAAATCCTCGTTTTTCATCATTTTTGACCATGGGCTATAGCCCATCTCGGACGGCATACTATAGCACGCCGTTTTTCATCATTTTTGAGGATTTGAAAAAAAGACGAAAATCACTCGAGACAATGGACTATAGCCCATGGTCTCGGAGTGATTTTCGTCTTTTTTCTCAAATCCTCGTTTTTCATAATTTTTGACCATGGGCTATAGCCCATCTCAGACGGCATACTATAGCACGCCGTTTTTCATCATTTTTGAGGATTCGAAAAAAAGACTAAAATCACTCGAGACAATGGACTATAGCCCATGGTCTCGGACGGCATACTATAGCATGCCGTTTTTCATCATTTTTGAGGATTTGAAAAAAATACGAAAATCACTCGAGACAATGGACTATAGCCCATGGTCTCGGACGGCATACTATAGCATGCCGTTTTTCATAATTTTTGAGGATTTGAAAAAACGACGAAAATCTCTCGAGACCATGGACTATAGCCCATGGTCTCGGAGTGATTTTCGTCTTTTTCTCAAATTCTCGTTTTTCATCATTTTTGACCATGGGCTATAGCCCATCTCGGACGGCATACTATAGCACGCCGTTTTTCATCATTTTTGAGGATTCGAAAAAAAGACGAAAATCACTCGAGACAATGGACTATAGCCCATGGTCTCGGACAGCATACTATAGCATTCCGTTTTTCATCATTTTTGAGGATTTGAAAAAAATACGAAAATCACTCGAGACAATGGACTATAGCCCATGGTCTCGGAGTGATTTTCGTCTTTTTCTCAAATCCTCGTTTTTCATCATTTTTCACCATGGGCTATAGCCCATCTCAGACGGCATACTATAGCACGCCGTTTTCCATCATTTTTGAGGATTCGAAAAAAAGACGAGAATCACTCGAGACAATGGACTATAGCCCATGGTCTCGGACGACATACTATAGCATTCCGTTTTTCATCATTTTTGAGGATTTGAAAAAAATACGAAAATCACTCGAGACAATGGATGGTCTTGGAGTGATTTTCGTCTTTTTCCTCAAATCCTCGTTTTTCATCATTTTTGACCATGGGCTATAGCCCATCTCAGACGGCATACTATAGCACGCCGTTTTTCATCATTTTTGAGGATTTGAAAAAAGAAGAAAATCACTCGAGACAATGGACTATAGCCCATGGTCTCGGAGTGATTTTCGTCTTTTTCTCAAATCCTCGTTTTCCATAATTTTTGACCATGGGCTATAGCCCATCTCGGACGGCATACTATAGCACGCTGTTTTTCATCATTTTTGAGGATTCGAAAAAAAGACTAAAATCACTCGAGACAATGGACTATAGCCCATGGTCTCAGACGGCATACTATAGCACGCCGTTTTTCATCATTTTTGAGGATTTGAGAAAAAGACGAAAATCACTCGAGACAATGGACTATAGCCCATGGTCTCAGAGTGATTTTCGTTTTTTTCTCAAATTCTCGTTTTTCATCATTTTTGACCATGGGCTATAGCCCATCTCAGACGGCATACTATAGCATGCCATTTTTCATCATTTTTGAGGATTTGAAAAAAATACGAAAATCACTCGAGACAATGGACTATAGCCCATGGTCTCGGAGTTATTTTCGTCTTTTTCTCAAATCCTCGTTTTTCATAATTTTTGACCATGGGCTATAGCCCATCTCGGACGGCATACTATAGCATGCCGTTTTTCATCATTTTTGAGGATTTGAAAAAACGACGAAAATAACTCGAGACCATGGACTATAGCCCATGGTCTCGGAGTGATTTTCGTCTTTTTCTCAAATCCTCGTTTTTCATCATTTTTGACCATGGGCTATAGCCCATCTCGGACGGCATACTATAGCACGCCGTTTTTCATCATTTTTGAGGATTTGAAAAAAAGACGAAAATCACTCGAGACAATGGACTAAGCCCATGGTCTCGGAGTGATTTTCGTCTTTTTCTCAAATCCTCGTTTTTCATCATTTTTGACCATGGGCTACAGCCCATCTCGGACGGCATACTATAGCACGCCGTTTTTCATCATTTTTGAGGATTCGAAAAAACGACGAAAATCACTCGAGACCATGGACTATAGCCCATGGTCTCGGACGGCATACTATAGCATGCCGTTTTTCATCATTTTTGAGGATTTGAAAAAAATACGAAAATCACTCGAGACAATGGACTATAGCCCATGGTCTCGGACGGCATACTATAGCATGCCGTTTTTCATCATTTTTGAGGATTTGAAAAAAAGACGAAAATCACTCGAGACCATGGACTATAGCCCATGGTCTCGGACGGCATACTATAGCATGCCGTTTTTCATCATTTTTGAGGATTTGAGAAAAAGACGAAAATCACTCGAGACAATGGACTATAGCCCATGGTCTCGGAGTGATTTTCGTATTTTTCTCAAATTCTCGTTTTTCATCATTTTTGACCATGGGCTATAGCCCATCTCAGACGGCATACTATAGCATGCCATTTTTCATCATTTTTGAGGATTTGAAAAAAATACGAAAATCACTCGAGACAATGGACTATAGCCCATGGTCTCGGAGTTATTTTCGTCTTTTTCTCAAATCCTCGTTTTTCATAATTTTTGACCATGGGCTATAGCCCATCTCGGACGGCATACTATAGCATGCCGTTTTTCATCATTTTTGAGGATTTGAAAAAACGACGAAAATAACTCGAGACCATGGACTATAGCCCATGGTCTCGGAGTGATTTTCGTCTTTTTCTCAAATCCTCGTTTTTCATCATTTTTGACCATGGGCTATAGCCCATCTCGGACGGCATACTATAGCACGCCGTTTTTCATCATTTTTGAGGATTTGAAAAAAAGACGAAAATCACTCGAGACAATGGACTAAGCCCATGGTCTCGGAGTGATTTTCGTCTTTTTCTCAAATCCTCGTTTTTCATCATTTTTGACCATGGGCTACAGCCCATCTCGGACGGCATACTATAGCATGCCGTTTTTCATCATTTTTGAGGATTTGAAAAAAATACGAAAATCACTCGAGACAATGGACTATAGCCCATGGTCTCGGACGGCATACTATAGCATGCCGTTTTTCATCATTTTTGAGGATTTGAAAAAAATACGAAAATCACTCGAGACAATGGACTATAGCCCATGGTCTCGGACGGCATACTATAGCATGCCGTTTTTCATCATTTTTGAGGATTTGAAAAAAATACGAAAATCACTCGAGACAATGGACTATAGCCCATGGTCTCGGAGTGATTTTAGTCTTTTTCTCAAATCCTCGTTTTTCATCATTTTTGACCATGGGCTATAGCCCATCTCAGACGGCATACTATAGCATGCCGTTTTTCATCATTTTTGAGGATTTGAAAAAAATACGAAAATCCCTCGAGACAATGGACTATAGCCCATGGTCTCGGAGTAATTTTCGTCTTTTTCTCAAATCCTCGTTTTTCATCATTTTTGACCATGGGCTATAGCCCATCTCGGACGGCATACTATAGCATGCCGTTTTTCATCATTTTTGAGGATTTGAAAAAACTACGAAAATCACTCGAGACCATGGACTATAGCCCATGGTCTCGGAGTGATTTTCGTATTTTTCTCAAATCCTCGTTTTTCATCATTTTTGACCATGGGCTATAGCCAACCTCGGACGGCATACTATAGCACGCCGTTTTTCATCATTTTTGAGGATTTGAAAAAAAGACGAAAATCACTCGAGACCATGGACTATAGCCCATGGTCTCGGAGTGATTTTCGTCTTTTTCTCAAATCCTCGTTTTTCATCATTTTTGACCATGGTCTACAGCCCATCTCGGACGGCATACTATAGCACGCGGTTTTTCATCATTTTTGAGGATTCGAAAAAAAGACGAAAATCACTCGAGACAATGGACTATAGCCCATGGTCTCGGAGTGATTTTCGTCTTTTTTCTCAAATCCTCGTTTTTCATCATTTTTGACCATGGGCTATAGCCCATCTCGGACGGCATACTATAGCACGCCGTTTTTCATCATTTTTGAGGATTTGAAAAAAAGACGAAAATCACTCGAGACAATGGACTATAGCCCATGGTCTCGGAGTGATTTTCGTCTTTTTCTCAAATCCTCGTTTTTCATCATTTTTGACCATGGGCTACAGCCCATCTCGGACGGCATATTATAGCACGCCGTTTTTCATCATTTTTGAGGATTCGAAAAAAAGACGAAAATCACTCGAGACAATGGACTATAGCCCATGGTCTCGGAGTGATTTTCGTCTTTTTCTCAAATCCTCGTTTTTCATCATTTTTGACCATGGGCTACAGTCCATCTCGGACGGCATACTATAGCACGCCGTTTTTCATCATTTTTGAGGATTCGAAAAAAAGACGAAAATCACTCGAGACAATGGACTATAGCCCATGGTCTCGGAGTGATTTTCGTCTTTTTTCTCAAATCCTCGTTTTTCATAATGTTTGACCATGGGCTATAGCCCATCTCAGACGGCATACTATAGCACGCCGTTTTTCATCATTTTTGAGGATTCGAAAAAAAAGACTAAAATCACTCGAGACAATGGACTATAGCCCATGGTCTCGGAGTGATTTTCGTCTTTTTTCTCAAATCCTCGTTTTTCATCATTTTTGACCATGGGCTATAGCCCATCTCGGACGGCATACTATAGCACGCCGTTTTTCATCATTTTTGAGGATTTGAAAAAAAGACGAAAATCACTCGAGACAATGGACTATAGCCCATGGTCTCGGAGTGATTTTCGTCTTTTTCTCAAATCCTCGTTTTTCATCATTTTTGACCATGGGCTACAGCCCATCTCGGACGGCATATTATAGCATGCCGTTTTTCATCATTTTTGAGGATTCGAAAAAAAGACGAAAATCACTCGAGACAATGGACTATAGCCCATGGTCTCGGAGTGATTTTCGTCTTTTTTCTCAAATCCTCGTTTTTCATAATTTTTGACCATGGGCTATAGCCCATCTCAGACGGCATACTATAGCACGCCGTTTTTCATAATTTTTGAGGATTCGAAAAAAAGACGAAAATCACTCGAGACAATGGACTATAGCCCATGGTCTCGGACGGCATACTATAGCATGCCGTTTTTCATCATTTTTGAGGATTTGAAAAAAATACGAAAATCACTCGAGACAATGGACTCGAGTGATGAAGAAAAACGAGGATTTGAGAAGAAGACTAAAATCACTCCGAGACCATGGGCTATAGCCCATGGTCTCGGACGGCATACTATAGCATGCCGTTTTTCATAATTTTTGAGGATTTGAAAAAAATACGAAAATCACTCGAGACAATGGACTATAGCCCATGGTCTCGGAGTGATTTTAGTCTTTTTCTCAAATCCTCGTTTTTCTTCATTTTTGACCATGGGCTATAGCCCATCTCGGACGGCATACTATAGTACGCCGTTTTTCATCATTTTTGAGGATTCGAAAAAAATACTAAAATCACTCGAGACCATGGACTATAGCCCATGGTCTCGGAGTGATTTTCGTCTTTTTCTCAAATCCTCGTTTTTCATCATTTTTGACCATGGGCTACAGTCCATCTCGGACGGCATACTATAGCACGCAGTTTTTCATCATTTTTGAGGATTCGAAAAAAAGACGAAAATCACTCGAGACAATGGACTATAGCCCATGGTCTCGGAGTGATTTTCGTCTTTTTTCTCAAATCCTCGTTTTTCATAATTTTTGACCATGGGCTATAGCCCATCTCAGACGGCATACTATAGCACGCCGTTTTTCATCATTTTTGAGGATTCGAAAAAACGACGAAAATCACTCGAGACAATGGACTATAGCCCATGGTCTCGGAGTGATTTTCGTCTTTTTCTCAAATCCTCGTTTTTCATCATTTTTGACCATGGGGTATAGCCCATCTCGGACGGCATACTATAGCACGCCGTTTTTCATCATTTTTGAGGATTCGAAAAAAATACTAAAATCACTCGAGACAATGGACTATAGCCCATGGTCTCGGAGTGATTTTCGTCTTTTTCTCAAATCCTCGTTTTACATCATTTTTGACTATGGGCTAAAGCCCATATCAGACGGCATACTATAGCATGCCATTTTTCATCATTTTTGAGGATTTGAAAAAAATACGAAAATCACTCGAGACAATGGACTATAGCCCATGGTCTCGGAGTGATTTTAGTCTTTTTCTCAAATCCTCGTTTTTCATCATTTTTGACCATGGGCTATAGCCCATCTCGGACGGCATACTATAGCATGCCGTTTTTCATCATTTTTGAGGATTTGAAAAAACGACAAAAATAACTCGAGACCATGGACTATAGCCCATGGTCTCGGAGTGATTTTCGTCTTTTTCTCAAATCCTCGTTTTTCATCATTTTTGACCATGGGCTATAGCCCATCTCGGACGGCATACTATAGCACGCCGTTTTTCATCATTTTTGAGGATTTGAAAAAAAGACGAAAATCACTCGAGACAATGGACTATAGCCCATGGTCTCGGAGTGATTTTCGTCTTTTTCTCAAATCCTCGTTTTTCATCATTTTTGACCATGGGCTACAGTCCATCTCGGACGGCATACTATAGCACGCCGTTTTTCATCATTTTTGAGGATTCGAAAAAAAGACGAAAATCACTCGAGACAATGGACTATAGCCCATGGTCTCGGAGTGATTTTCGTCTTTTTTCTCAAATCCTCGTTTTTCATAATTTTTGACCATGGGCTATAGCCCATCTCAGACGGCATACTATAGCACGCCGTTTTTCATCATTTTTGAGGATTAAAAAAAAAGACTAAAATCACTCGAGACAATGGACTATAGCCCATGGTCTCGGACGGCATACTATAGCATGCCGTTTTTCATCATTTTTGAGGATTTGAAAAAAATACGAAAATCACTCGAGACAATGGACTATAGCCCATGGTCTCGGACGGCATACTATAGCATGCCGTTTTTCATAATTTTTGAGGATTTGAAAAAACGACGAAAATCTCTCGAGACCATGGACTATAGCCCATGGTCTCGGAGTGATTTTCGTCTTTTTCTCAAATTCTCGTTTTTCATCATTTTTGACCATGGGCTATAGCCCATCTCGGACGGCATACTATAGCACGCCGTTTTTCATCATTTTTGAGGATTCGAAAAAAAGACGAAAATCACTCGAGACAATGGACTATAGCCCATGGTCTCGGACAGCATACTATAGCATTCCGTTTTTCATCATTTTTGAGGATTTGAAAAAAATACGAAAATCACTCGAGACAATGGACTATAGCCCATGGTCTCGGAGTGATTTTCGTCTTTTTCTCAAATCCTCGTTTTTCATCATTTTTCACCATGGGCTATAGCCCATCTCAGACGGCATACTATAGCACGCCGTTTTCCATCATTTTTGAGGATTCGAAAAAAAGACGAGAATCACTCGAGACAATGGACTATAGCCCATGGTCTCGGACGGCATACTATAGCATTCCGTTTTTCATCATTTTTGAGGATTTTAAAAAAATACGAAAATCACTCGAGACAATGGATGGTCTTGGAGTGATTTTCGTCTTTTTCTCAAATCCTCGTTTTTCATCATTTTTGACCATGGGCTATAGCCCATCTCAGACGCCATACTATAGCACGCCGTTTTCCATCATTTTTGAGGATTTGAAAAAAAGACGAGAATCACTCGTGACAATGGACTATAGCCCATGGTCTCGGAGTGATTTTCGTATTTTTCTCAAATCCTCGTTTTTCATCATTTTTGACCATGGGCTATAGCCCATCTCGGACGGCATACTATAGCACGCCGTTTTTCATCATTTTTGAGGATTCGAAAAAAAGACTAAAATCACTCGAGACAATGGACTATAGCCCATGGTCTCAGACGGCATACTATAGCACGCCGTTTTTCATCATTTTTGAGGATTTGAAAAAAAGACGAAAATCACTCGAGACAATGGACTATAGCCCATGGTCTCGGAGTGATTTTCGTCTTTTTCTCAAATCCTCGTTTTTCATCATTTTTGACCATGGGCTACAGCCCATCTCGGACGGCATACTATAGCACGCCGTTTTTCATCATTTTTGAGGATTCGAAAAAAAGACTAAAATCACTCGAGACAATGGACTATAGCCCATGGTCTCGGACGGCATACTATATATAGCATGCCGTTTTTCATCATTTTTGAGGATTCGAAAAAAAGACGAAAATCACTCCGAGACCATGGGCTATAGTCCATTGTCTCGAGTGATTTTCGTCTTTTTTTCAAATCCTCAAAAATGATGAAAAACGGCATGCTATAGTATGCCGTCTGAGATGGGCTATAGCCCATGGTCAAAAATGATGAAAAGCGTGACGAAAAAGCGTGACGAAAAAGCGTGACGAAAAAGCGTGACGAAAATCTCCAGGCTAAAAAATGATGAAAAACGGCATGCTATAGTATGACATCTGAGATGGGCTATAGCCCATGGTCAAAAATGATGAATAGACAGGTGCAATTATGGTTTGACCCTAAACAAATTGCAACAGAAGGTTTCTCAACTGTTTTGTGTAGCATTAGGTGTCCTTAATAACATACTAAAAGTTTACCAAAGTTTGACCATGCGAAAGGTGTCATTTTCAAGATGGCGGCCGGCAGTTCTTAAAAGACCATTACTCATCCATTATTCATCCTAGACAAGTAATTTTGGTGTCTAACCCTATGTTTTAGTTGTGTAGGAATGCAATTAGCTTATATAAATTAGAGTTATGATTATAATAACTAGTGTATTTGAAAAAGTGGTTATAAGGTGGTTATAAGTGGTTTTAAAGGTTCAAAATGAACGCTTTCCAATATAAATTTACATTTATCCTTTTTCCACGTGCCATAATGCCCATCATTGGTGATTTTACTTGTAATTCAAATTATGTTGAAGCTTTCAACAATTTACTTAAGGAATAAATGCATTATTACTGTGTGGTACTGTGAAATTAGTCAAAACAGGGCCGCCACGTGAAGGCTCAGTACCGCTAACCCCTATTTTTTGTTGTTGCTTTTTTCATACTACACCGTTCTATTTCATGGTTTCTGACCATGAGAGACTCAATGGAATACCAATGGAATAATTTTATTATTGGGTGTGTCTGGACCCTTATTGTGCATATTTACAAGATGGTGGCTACCCGAAATAGTGCTTTACCATGATTTCTACCATGATTGTTGTTTTGGCAAACACAAGCAATATTAATCCATTGGCTAAGATTCATGGCACAGAAGGAACATATTTTCTTGAGCTTGCATATTGTTCCGCTGGATATGGTAATCAGCGTTTGGTTTCTATTAATAAATATGCACTGTGTAAACTTCAATAATTTTAGTACTATAACTATGGTCGGAGAGCCTTTCACCCCAAAGCAGGCTAAGTTAACAGGAAGGTGTGAAATGTGACACCTCCGTCTCCCTCTAAGGGAATGTCAGAAACAGGCCAGAGCATAGCGGGGGAGCTCTGATAAGAGGTGAATAGCCAGCAGTTGTGTAAACAAGAGTTCCTCAACCACTTCTCCCTCCAGCATGCTTCTCCCATGCCAGACATGGCTAGCACATGTCAGTGGGAAATGTACTTCCTGATCTCTCAACCAATAGTAAGGTTAAGGACTGTTGCCACAGTGCCCAGCAGCCAATTGAATGTTAGCTGATGTGAACCTGCCCACAGGGCAGGTCTAAGGAAACAGAGGGTTTAAATGGCCTGGCGCCAGTTTCAATAAGTCAGATTCAAGCCAACTAAGAAGAATCCACACCTCATGTAACCACATGGACATGAAGAAAAACAACTCACATTAGACCAATGGTAATTATTGATACAATGCAAACTATTAATAATCAATGAATAATGTGTTATCCATGTGTTGTAACCTGCCTGTAATTGACGAATGCTATGTATATTGTCTCATTTATGCAGGTTTTTTACCTAACTAACCAACTAGTTAAAACTAACTAAACGTCTAACCTAAACTGGGTTAAAACTAACCCTTAAACCAACCCTAGATAAATAGTTCATGTGTTTAAATGTATGTTTGTTAAACGACAATAAAAGTATAAAAGACACCTGAGTTATATTATTTAGACAGTTTGAGTAAAGACATACTCTATGTGCAGTTGTGGCCTTTCAGTAGGCGTAGCTATGGACCATGATGCTATCATCTTAGCAAGTTAAATCGTGGATAGCTATAATCTGAACAGTAAAAAACCATAGCGTGCGATTACTATCGTAATCGCGGTAAACTTTACTAAAACAAAAACTCCAAATCAGTAAAAAACCATTACGGTGTAATATAAGACTATATTACGGTTCCTTTTTACTCCAAACGTAGTAAAAAACCATAGCGTGCGATTACTATCGTAATCGCGGTAAACTTTACTAAAACTGTGCAATTATCAACTTAATCGCGGTAACTTTACTAACAATTAAACCAGTAGCCTTGTAACTAAAATAGCCTGGTAACTAAATAGTTCAAAGCACGGTTAATAGATGCCACGGCTAGACTCAAAAGTCTCAAGCGTAGATGGTAAACAGCCTGATGTAACCACAGGCCTTGTACTAAATGTACAAACAAAAGTAACTCCAGCGTAAAACAGTACACCAGCTAAAAATCCAGTTTAGCACAGAGCTCGGAAGAAGCCAGCAAACCATAGGATAAAAAGCGTTACTGTAGGCTAAAAGGTTGCTAACCTAAACACAGGCGACAATGTGATCCAAGTTCTGGGTTTTAATGGCTACTCCAGAGTCAACGTCTATTCCAGCCTCTGATTCCAAGCAAGCTGAAATGTCATTTGATTCAGGAGTGATTATTGTAACTAAGAGCTGGGCCATTATTGTTCCCAGTTTCCTCCTGGCTTTCAACCAGGGGAAAATGGCCGCCAGAGCAAAGCTAATTTGCTAAAACCATTAGCCTATTGTCTGGTGCCTTCTACTCTGAGACACTTCTAAACCTAGCCATGAGCGGGGGAAGGGCAGAGTAACCAGGCAGAGCAACAAGGCTCAAATAATGGCAACTATTGCCTCCTCACTCTAAACACTTCGGGGGAAGGGTAGAGTTTGGTCAACAGGCAACAACTCCTGTTATCAGCAGGGGTGGGGGAAGGTCGTAAAGACAACCCAAATGCTAATTGCAGCACCAGAGGATGCATGCAGTCAGGGAATGACACAGACCACTAAGGCTAAAACTAATTGAGTAAAATAAGGGAGGCAGGTATTATTAGCAATGAAATGTGAAACCACTTTTAACTATAATTCCCAGCTTAAATTAGACCAGAACCGTAACAGAAGGAAAAATACTGTAAACGCTAAACTGGCTAAAATCCCCTGTGTCAATGCTATAAAACTATAAAACCGTGATAATATGGCCCTTGCTGAGATCCCCAAGATGGCTGATTTATTAATCAACGAGTTAAAAGTTAAAGGCGAGCAGGCACTCTCAATATTTGATTATTTAGCAACTGAATGTGAAGGGTGTCTGTCACAAAATACTGCCGTCATCAGAAAAGCAAATGCATTTGTTAATCTTAAAACGGCTTTCGAGAATGTAGTGGACACTTCTACAGATTATTCCGAAATGTTAAAAGAAACTGGTTTAACAGAATATTCTTTGCAAATGGAAGGGGACCTTCAGGTCTGTGTAAAGAAATACCATGACATGAGGCAGTTATTGGTAACTGCCGTCTGGGTAAAACTAAGGCCAGAATGGGCCCAGTTAATTGACAGAGCGTATGTATTGCTTTGTTCCGGACCAATGGCATCAACAGAGTTAGAAAAAGCTCTCAACGTTTTGAATTTAATATTACAGGACACCAAATCCTTAATAAGTCCGAAAAGGTCAATTCAAATGCTCTCTGACTATAAAAAGCTTGTCCGAGGAAGAGACAGGCTTAACCTGCAAGCCGCTCAGGCTGACCACGATCTAGGGCCGATAAAAATAGGGTCACTAACACAAAAGATCCAGGTCACAGCAGCGGAGGAGGAGGTCAGCGGGGTCAAGGAAGACGATACCGGAGACGTCACCTCCGGACCAGCGGGGGAGGAAACGGACGGGGGGCGACAGACGCCTGACCGCCCTCTAACCCCAACAGATGACGTCACCTCGATGGGGGAAGAAACGGCAGGGGGGCGGCAGGAACCGGTCCGCCCTCCAACCCCAACAGCAGACGTCACCTCGCGAGCCCCAGGGGGGCTTGCCACTAAGTCAGCGGGGGAGAACCAGGCTCTCAACGGGACACCAGAACGGCAGGGAACCTGCTGTGTCCTACCAGAAGACTACGCCAGGTCAGCAGCACCGGAGGCCAGGGTGAGTCCAAAGGAAGAAACCACCCAGAGAGCTGCCGGGGCCAGCACAGCGCACGCTGTCACGGCGTCCGTCGCGGGAGACAACAGGAAGTCGACCGCCACAGAACAGTGGCACACGCCACAGCAATCCCTCGCCTCGGAAGGGCGAGATGACATCAGAGCGGCAGACCTAGGTGAGACGAAACCGTCCTCCACCAGTGCAAGCAGCGGCCTGACACCCACAGAATCCACCCTGTCAAGGCATAAGCCCTTGAGTTTCACCAGGGCGGAGTCTGCGACGATCGCCCTGCTATGCCTACCCATGCCAGCAACCACTGCAGTAGTCCACCCCACAACAGCGACCACAACGTATCCCCTCCCGTCCGGCGAGGGTAAAGGTGGTCAGCTGGGGGGACCGCCCACAGCCAAACCACGTGGAAGCTGGGGAAAGCTTTGCAAAGCAGCGCTCTCCATCACAAGCCCTGCAGCCATCGGTAAGGTCACAATAAAACCTGCCGATGGCACCGATGGCAGAGGGAAAGTTAAGATGAAATTGTGCAATGTCTGCGAATTACGTCATGAATGACGAACGCACACACACATGCCTCCCCCCCCCCCCTAACACAGGGAGGGGGGCCAGGACGCGCACCAACCCCCCCCCAACACCGGCGGGCCCAAAAGGATGACCGCCAGGAGGAATGTTGGCACAATTGAGCGTGCGCGCACGCGCACACGCGCACACACACACACACACACACACACACACACACACACACACACACACATGCTTCCCCCCCCCCACACAGGGAGGGAGACCTCCAGGCTGTCACCAAGGCAGAGAAGGACAGTGACAACTTCATGTGTGTTTTTAACAAAAAGTGTATTGTGTGATTATTATTGTGTGATACAAGTTAACATTACAGAATACATAAACATTCCCCGGTTAACGAGTACAAACCAGAAAGTATAAAGTAACTCATAACTAGGGTAAAATGGTAAATTAATGTGTGGTATAAAATAATGTTAATCCTTCCTTTCCAGCAAGGGAAAAGCCTGGGTGGAAGGTGTGAATCGTGACACTTACTAGTTGCCACGCACACGAACAACAGCCCATGTCAATGACAGGGGCAAATGTATCAATGTTTGAAATGTGATGACTTTGTTAAGTTTGCAGGCCAGTGAAGTGCCATGCTAAATTACACATTAGTTACTAAACACACAAAATCCAAGGGCTTTTACGAAAAAGACAGTAAAGTAAACCAGAACCCTTGTGAAACGTGACACTTACTTAGTTGCCACACACAAACTGACAGCCCATGTCAATGACAGGGACAAAATAGTGTGTAGTAACACTTTTGAAATGTAATGACTTTGTTAAATTGCAGGCCAGTTTGAAATAATTGCCTAAAAAATCCTGAAGGTAATAAAAGTGCCATGCTAAATTACACATTAGTTACTAAACACACAAAATCCAAGGGCTTTTACGAAAAAGACAGTAAAGTAAACCAGAACCCTGGTGAAATCTTATCTCCAATCTGCTCAGGACCAAGCAAGTTTATGAGGGGTAATAAATGGCAGGAACCAACCTGCTTCTAAAATGTAACAAATTAAGTAGTGATCCACGAAGATATCACAAGTCAAGGGATTTGTTTGAACAAAGTGGAATCAAATTAAACAGAATTATAAGTAAGGAAACAAACAGGAACCTTAGAATGAGTAACTAATTCTGAAAAGATAAAACAAAGAACAATATTATAATTCCTTAACCAGTCAGTTCAAAGGCATGTTAAGATAATCATAGTATAACTACTCCAAAGTCAATGTCTATTCCAGCCTCTGATTCCAAGCAAGCTGAAATGTCATTTGATTCAGGGGTGATTCCCATTTTCCTCCTGGCTTTCAACCAGGTGAAAATGGCTTTGTGTTTATCGAACCCTCTCCCGGCACATATGGTCAATTATGTGTTGAACCAAACCGGCATAACGGATATCGGAAAACCACTCTATAAGTTATAGATTAGTTTTGGCGGGAGGTGTTCCGCTGGATATGGTAATCAGCGTTTGGTTTCTATTAATAAATATGCACTGTGTAAACTTCAATAATTTTAGTACTATAACTATGGTCGGAGAGCCTTTCACCCCAAAGCAGGCTAAGTTAACAGGAAGGTGTGAAATGTGACACCTCCGTCTCCCTCTAAGGGAATGTCAGAAACAGGCCAGAGCATAGCGGGGGAGCTCTGATAAGAGGTGAATAGCCAGCAGTTGTGTAAACAAGAGTTCCTCAACCACTTCTCCCTCCAGCATGCTTCTCCCATGCCAGACATGGCTAGCACATGTCAGTGGGAAATGTACTTCCTGATCTCTCAACCAATAGTAAGGTTAAGGACTGTTGCCACAGTGCCCAGCAGCCAATTGAATGTTAGCTGATGTGAACCTGCCCACAGGGCAGGTCTAAGGAAACAGAGGGTTTAAATGGCCTGGCGCCAGTTTCAATAAGTCAGATTCAAGCCAACTAAGAAGAATCCACACCTCATGTAACCACATGGACATGAAGAAAAACAACTCACATTAGACCAATGGTAATTATTGATACAATGCAAACTATTAATAATCAATGAATAATGTGTTATCCATGTGTTGTAACCTGCCTGTAATTGACGAATGCTATGTATATTGTCTCATTTATGCAGGTTTTTTACCTAACTAACCAACTAGTTAAAACTAACTAAACGTCTAACCTAAACTGGGTTAAAACTAACCCTTAAACCAACCCTAGATAAATAGTTCATGTGTTTAAATGTATGTTTGTTAAACGACAATAAAAGTATAAAAGACACCTGAGTTATATTATTTAGACAGTTTGAGTAAAGACATACTCTATGTGCAGTTGTGGCCTTTCAGTAGGCGTAGCTATGGACCATGATGCTATCATCTTAGCAAGTTAAATCGTGGATAGCTATAATCTGAACACATATTGTCAAAATGGCTGCAAACATGAAAAAGAAAAGAGACATTACATTTCCTGTCAGATCCTATTACCCAGGGGGGCAAACCACCCCTTTTTGGATACCTGCATTTGCCATAACATCAAAGGTTGACCACCAGAAATATCTATGACCCAATAGAATCACAACCTATATGGACACACCGGTCAATTTCTTTGCTGGAAATGCAATATGGCCACCACAATATTAGCCCCCATTAGCCTATAATGCAGGTGAATAGGGCAACATGTTTAACTGAGGGATATTTCCACGAAACTTCACAGGTTGATCAATGATATGAATACCATAATGGTTTGTATTGGAAGTTTCCATGATATCCAATATGGCCACCACAATACTAGCACCCAGAAAATAGGTTTGGCTTCTGAACCAGATGAGCTATAAATACAAACTCATGGTTTCTAACCACAAAAGATATTATTGTTCTGGGGTGTTTCTTTGCAGAAAGACATCCCTCTGGCTGTATTTTGGTTTTGTTCTACTGTTTGTTGGAATTTCCTCTGTTTATGTTGACAATCATCCCTGGCAGGGACGTGCATCGCTGAGTATGGATGGTCTCTCAGTGACGGGAATGCAGTCCCCTGTCCATCTACAGAGCCAGCCTGGCCTATGTCAATGAACAAGACAATATCATGTAGCTGTATCAAAGGCTGCCAGAAAATCTGTTCATGTGCCAGGGACTGGAGACAAGATGCAGCAGGAGCTTCACTCCATTCCTGACTTGGAATGTCTCAGATGCATGCATCATTCTGTGTGCTCTTTATGGGCCCAAAACCACTGGCTCAACTCCAGTCCACTCCTCTGACAAGTGTCCTGCTCACTGACAAGAGTGACATCCTAGCACACTGGGAAGAGCACTTCAGTGAGGTGTTGAGAGTCCTCAATTTCCGAAGAGGATATTGCCACGATACCCCAGATGCCAATCAAAGCTGATCTGGCTGACCCCCCCCCACCAGTGCAGAGACAGTGAAAGCACTCCAACAACCCACTTCTGGAAAGGCACCAGGAGGTGATGGGTTGCCTGCAGACATCTACAAGAATGGAGGCATGGCACCTGTACCAGGTAATCTGGATAGGGGGAAGTCCCTCCAGACTTCAAGGACGCATCCATAGTGCATGTTTACAAGAGGAAAGGGGACAGGGCATACTGCGATAACCATCATGGTATAGCCCTCCTGAGTCCTGAACATCACAGTAAAGATCTTAGCAAGAATCATCCTCAACCGGCTAATCAGCCATGCTGAGAATGTTGTCCCTGGATCCCAATGTGGTTTCCACGGAGGCAGAGGTACCTGTAACATGATCTTTTCCATTTGCCAGCTGCAAGAAAAGTGCAGAGAGCAGAAGGGTCTCTATATGGTGTTTGTCGACCTCACCAAGGCCTTTCACACAGTCAATCGTGAGGGCCTGTGGCAGATCCCTGGCAAGTTTGGCTGTCCAGGGACATTGATCTCTCTCATCGCGTCCTTTCATGACAGGATGCCAGCCAGAGTCCAAGATAATGGTGATGCATCCCCAGTCAGGAATGGAGTGAAGCTCCTGCTGCATCTTGTCTCCAGTCCCTGGCACATGAACAGATTTTCTGGCATAGGCCAGGCTGGCTCTAGATGGATAGGGGACCATCACTGAGAGACCATCCATACTCAGTGAAGGGATGTCCGGCTTGGCGATGCACGTCCCTGCCAGGGATGATTGTCAACATAAACAGAGGAAATGCCAACAGAAACAGTAGAACAAAACCAAAATACAGCCAGAGGGATGTCTTTCTGCAAAGAAACACCCCAGAACAATAATACTTAATAGAGGGAAATTATGGCTAAAATATTTACAGTATATATCTCTCGTGGTTAGAAACCATGAGTTTGTATTTATAGCTCATCTGGTTCAGAATTTAGAGCCAAACTTTTTTTCTGGGTGCTAGTATTGTGGTGGCCATATTGGATATCATGGAAACTTCCAATACAAACCATTATGGTATTCATATCATTGATCAACCTGTGAAGTTTCGTGGAAATATCCCTCAGTTAAAAATGTTGCCCTATTCACCCGCATTATAGGCTAAAGGGGGTTAATATTGTGGTGGCCATATTGGATTTCCAGCAAAGAAATTGACCGGTGTGTCCATATAGGTTGTGATTCTATTGGGTCATAGATATTTCTGGTGGACAACCTTTGATGTTATGGCAAATGCAGGTATCCAAAAAGGGGTGGTTTGACCCCCTGGGTAATAGGATCTGACAGGAAATGTAATGTCTCTTTTCTTTTTCATGTTTGCAGCCATTTTGACAATATGCAAGCTCAAGAAAATATGTTCCTTCTGTGCCATGAATCTTAGCCAATGGATTAATATTGCTTGTGTTTGCCAAAACAGTCAACAATCATGGTAGAAATCATGGTAAAGCACTATTTCGGGTAGCCACCATCTTGTAAATATGCACAATAAGGGTCCAGACACACCCAATAATAAAAATAGGTATTCCATTGAGTCTCTCATGGTCAGAAACCATGAAATAGACACCGAGTTTGCATTTCTAGCTCATCTGGTTCAGAAGTTAGAGCCAAAACCTATTTTCTTGGTGCTAATATTGTGGCGGCCATATTGTGGCGGCCATATTGGATTTCATGGAAACTTGCAATACAAAAAATGTTCGTATTCATATCATTGATCAACCTGAAGTTTCATGGAAATATCTCTCAGTTTAAAATGTTGCCCTATTCACCCCCCATTATAACTAATAGGGGCTAATATTGGGGGCGGCCATATTGGACTTTCGCAACAAAATTGACCGAGTTGTCCATATAGGTTGTGATCCTAGGGGGTCATAGATATTATTTCTGGTGGACAACTTTGTATGTTATGACAAATGCAGGTCAACCCCCTTTGCCCCCTGGGTATATCCTTTTAACTTGAAATGGGTGTCCATTTCAGAGAGTTTTAATAGAGTCGAATATAAAATATTGGATTTCACAATGATCCTATTCTAAGTCCAATGGATTCACAGGCCTCAAAAACATAGGGTTAGACACAAAAAATACTTGTCTACGATAAATAATGAAGGAGTTAGGCTATTTTAATGATTTTTTGGCCATCTTGGACGCCATCTTGAAAATAACACCTTTCGCATGGTCAAACTTTGGTAAACTTTTAGTATGTTATTAAGGACACCTAATACTACACAAAACAGTTGAGAAACCTTCTGTTGCAATTTTTTTAGGGTAAGGTGCCTTTTTTTCATATATGCCCTCACCTAGAAAAGCATTGATGAAAAGCATTAAGAAAAAAAGCATTAAGAAACACCCCTTTTCTGTTGATTTTATTCTATTTATTCATAATCAGTCTACATTGATTTTGCAAAAAAATACTCATTGGGCTAAAAACGGCCAATGCCGTCATCACAAATGCACATTTGGGGCACAAGTGGGCATGGCTGTTTTAAGCCCAATGAGTGTTTTTTTTGCAAAAATAATGCTTGGAATGGATTCAGCATCATGAAAACCCCCTAGTTTGACACATCACATGCTAGATAAAGCGTTTGAATATTTTGCCTTCTATAGGTTGTTAATAGTATGGTCACATATTTTGCCAATTATGAAAATTGCTCAACATATGCAAGTTAGCATCCGGCAGTTTCTACATGCTGGGGACCCATACTCAACATTTATAACATAAAACCTTGGTGTACTCAACATGTCCGGGTTCACTTTTTGGCTACTAGACTAATATACTGTATGACACACCTAGTTACGGAACCCGGGGTGATCGGGCCTTTGCTGCCCGTCCCGCCCGAGGGGTGCATGTGTTTGGACTCTGCGTCACTGTCTCTGTGTCACTCTCTCTGCGTCACTGTCATTTACTAGTCTTATGAAGGTCATTTATACTGGTCATGCTCCATTGTCTCGATTGATTTTCGTCTTTTTTTCAAATCCTCAAAAGATGAAAAACGGCATGCTATAGTATGCCGTCCGAGACCATGGGCTATAGTCCATTGTCTCGAGTGATTTTCGTCTTTTTTTCAAATCCTCAAAAATGATGAAAATGGTGAAGGTCATTTATACTGGTCAAGGTCATTTATACTGGTGAAGGTCATGTACGAGTCTTATGAAGGTAATTTATACTGGTCAAGGTCATTTATACTGGTCAAGGTCATTTATACTTGTCAAGGTCATGTATACTGGTCAAGGTAATCTATACTGGTCAAGGTAATCTATACTGGTCAACGTCATTTATACTGGTCAAGGTCATTTATACTGGTCAAGGTCATTTACTAGTCTTATGAAGGTCATTTATACTGGTCAAGGTAATCTCTACTGGTCACGGTAATCTATACTGGTCAAGGTAATTTATCCTGGTCAAGGTCATTTACTAGTCTTATGAAGGTCATTTATACTGGTCAAGGTAATCTATACTGGTCAAGGTAATCTATACTGGTCAAGGTAATTTATACTGGTCATGGTCATTTACTAGTCTTATGAAGGTCATTTATACTGGTCACGGTAATTTACTAGTCTTATGAAGGTCATTTATACTGGTCATGCTATAGTATGCCGTCTGAGATGGGCTACAGCCCATGGTCAAAAATAATGAAAAACGAGAATTTGAAAAAAAGACAAAAATCACTCTGAGACCATGGGCTATAGTCCATTGTCTCGAGTGATTTTCGTCTTTTTTTCAAATCCTCAAAAATGATGAAAATGGTGAAGGTAATTTATACTTGTCAAGGTCATTTATACTGGTGAAGGTCATGTACGAGTCTTATGAAGGTCATCTATACTGGTCAAGGTCATTTATACTGGTCAAGGTCATTTATACTGATCAAGGTCATCTATACTGGTCAAGGTAATCTATACTGGTCAAGGTAATTTATACTGGTCAAGGTCATTTATACTGGTCAAGGTCAGTTACTAGTCTTATGAAGGTAATTTATACTGGTCAAGGTCATCTATACTGGTCAAGGTAATCTATACTGGTCAATGTCATTTATACTGGTCAAGGTCATTTACTAGTCTTATGAAGGTAATTTATACTGGTCAAGGTAATTTACTAGTCTTATGAAGGTCATTTATACTGGTCCTGCTATAGTATGCCGTCTGAGATGGGCTACAGCCCATGGTCAAAAATGATGAAAAACGAGGATTTGAAAAAAAGACGAAAATCACTCCGAGACCATGGGCTATAGGGTCCATTGTCTCGAGTTATTTTCGTCTTTTTTTCAAATCCTCAAAAATGATGAAAAACGGCATGCTATAGTATGCCGTCTGAGATGGGCTATCGCCCATGGTCAAAAATGATGAAAAGCGTGACGAAAAAGCGTGACGAAAAGCTCCAGGCTAAAAAATTATGAAAAACGGCATGCTATAGTATGACATCTGAGATGGGCTATAGCCCATGGTCAAAAATGATGAAAAACGAGGATTTGAAAAAAAGACGAAAATCACTCCGAGACCATGGGCTATAGTCCATTGTCTCGAGTGATTTTCGTATGCCGTCTGAGATGGGCTATAGCCCATGGTCAAAAATGATGAAAAGCGTGACGAAAAAGCGTGACGAAAAAGCGTGAAGAAAAGCTCCAGGCTAAAAAATGATGAAAAACGGCATGCTATAGTATGACATCTGAGATGGGCTATAGCCCATGGTCAAAAATGATGAAAAGCATTGACGAAAAGCATTAAGAAAAAAAGCATTAAGAAACACCCTTTTTCTGTTGATTTTATTCTATTTATTCATAATCAGTCTACATTGATTTTGCAAAATAATACTCATTGGGCTAAAAACGGCCAATGCCGTCATCACAAATGTGATGATGTCAGCACATTTGGGGCACAAGTCGGCATGGCTGTTTTAAGCCCAATGAGTGTTTTTTTTTGCAAAAATAATGCTTGGAATGGATTCAGCATCATGAAAACCCCCTAGTTTGACACATCACATGCTAGATAAAGCATGATGAAAATTTGAATATTTTGCCTTCTATAGGTTGTTAATAGTATGGTCACATATTTTGCCAATTATGAAAATTGCTCAACATATGCAAGTTAGCATCCGGCAGTTTCTACATGCTGGGGACCCATACTCAACATTTATAACATAAAACCTTTGTGTACTCAACATGTCCGGGTTCACTTTTTGGCTACTAGACTAATATACTGTATGACACACCTAGTTACGGAACCCGGGGTGATCGGGCCTTTGCTGCCCGTCCCGCCCGAGGGGTGCATGTGTTTGGACCGACGCACAAACAGTCCTACAGGCATTAGTCTGACACCCTATAACCCAAACCCAACCCAGCTAAACCTAAACTCACAGGAAGCGACGGGTTATACTTTTAACATGCCACGGGTGAGTTTTAACCTGCCACGGGAGGGATTTAACCCGCAGCACAGGTTAGTTGTAACCTGTTGCGCTTGTCGGGAGCCATGGGTTAGTTGTAACCTGCCATTGTAAATCGGCTATAGGTGAACTATTTTAAAAGGTTTTTTTTAAGAAAGCATGTATGTTTGTTAGGTTTCAGGACGATGGAGAATATGACCACACCTGCTGTTCATCACAATGACTGGATGGATCTGTCTGGGAGCGGCTCGGGAGACGGGGTGGATGAAGAGGATGAAGGATACGACTGGATTAAAATCATCAAATCCCTCCACATCACGTCCGTGGTCATCTACAGTGTGGTGTGTGTGCTCGGCGTGTTGGGGAATGGCGTGGTCATCTGGGCGACGGGCTTCAGGATGAAGAGAACCGTCAGCACCGTCTGGTACCTCAACCTCGCCGTGGCCGACTTCCTGGTCACAGCCTTCCTGCCGCTGAGGATCACATGGAGAGCTCTCGACTACCGCTGGCCTTTTGGCTGGTTCATGTACAAGATGGACGGTATGGTTTTCTTCATGAACATGTACGCCAGTATCTACACTCTGGCGGTCATCAGCGTGGACAGATGTGTCGGTGTGGTGTGTCCACTGTGGGCTCGGTGCAGTGGTTACCGCACCGTCAGAAAGGCGTCCTGCATGGGTCAGTCTGGGTGTCTGGGTTCTGGCCTTGGCTCCCGGCATCCCTCACTTCATCTTTAGGGACTTGGAGCCCTACGATGATGATAAGGTCCTGTGCTACAACAACTATGCACTCAACACCGAGTTGCATAACTTTCGATTTGGGGCCCTGCACATAATGAACATCCTTGCAGGATTCGTGGTTCCTTTCTCCGTCATCGTCTCCTGCTATTCCGTCATCATCTACCGGCTCAGGAATACCCGCCCGCTGGCCAGGCAATCAGGTTGCTCCTCCTACAAAATCATAGCAACTGTCATCGCCGCGTTCTTACTGTGCTGGATCCCCTTCCACATTACATCTGATTCATGTTGTGATAGAGCCCAGTGACACACTGGAGCTTGTGCTCCGCTTTGGGATCCCCATAACCCTCACCCTGGCTCTGGTCAACAGCTGCCTGAACCCGCTGCTGTAAGTGTTCAGTCAGGGTTCCCGCCCGGAACCCAAGACCCGTCAGGAGACTGCCCTGTCTGAGACACTAGTTTAGGGTGGTCTTTGGATGTACTTTAATTTGTGTAGAAGACTGAAACGATAATGACAAATATCCCTGCTGTTGGGAATAAACCCCCTAACTCCAAAATGTTCATTGTTTTTCAGGAAATTAAAAATATACATTTTTCAAGAGATTATGAAGACCTTATATTTTTAAAACAATGCAATACTGCCTCATCAAAGTTGTTGTTGTGACTGTATATATTGTCAATTACTTGGATGAAATGGGGAGAGGTGGTGGAGTTTGCTGCTTTAGCAGACAGTTTGAGAGGGGGAGAGGTGGTGGAGTTTGCTGCTTTAGCAGACAGTTTGAGAGGGGGAGAGGTGGTGGAGTTGGCTGCTTTAGCAGACAGTTTGAGAGGGAGAGAGGTGGTGGAGTTAGTTGCTTTATCAGACAGTTTGAGAGGGGGAGAGGTGGTGGAGTTAGCTGCTTCAGCAGACAGTTTGAGAGGGAGAGAGGTGGTGGAGTTAGTTGCTTTATCAGACAGTTTGAGAGGGGGAGAGGTGGTGGAGTTGGCTGCTTCAGCAGACAGTTTGATGGACCAATGGAGTTAAGAGGTTTAGTCCGGAGTGATATTTACTACTTTTCATTGGTTCAATATTATTTTAACCAACACACAGGGTGTTAAAAAAAAATCAAAAACCTAAAAAATTGAGTTAGGTGGTTTCCTCCCGACAGCAACGATATAAGGTCAAATATTTTTAGAAGAAAAGTTCATTATACATGTTGTACTGTTCCTTTATACTGCCATATGTAGCACCCAGCCAAGACCCGGCCCACAACAGCCATGTAGCCCCTCCCCCCCAGCCAAGACCCGACCCACAACAGCCATGTAGCCCCTCCCCCCCAGCCAAGACCCGGCCAACAACAGCCATGAAAATCCCCACTCCTGTGCATCACTACACATACACTACACATACACATCACTACACATACACATCACTACACATACACATCACTACACATACATATCTTACTGTGTTGAAGTATGGGAAAAAAAACACACCCACAACCAATACAAAGTCAATATTCATCCTTAAAAAAAAGCAAAAGATTAGTAAATAAAACTGCCTACAGAGAACCACCTAACCAACTCTTTATCAAACTAAAAGCACTACAATTCAAATAACTGGAACAGAGCGTGAGATGGAATGGGTTCAAGCGGATGTTTAAAATGGACATAATAAATAAATATAGATTAGAAGAATATCTTGTTGAGAACAGGTGTAGATCTGGAGCATCATTTCATTTTTTAATTATTATAACATTATTATACGTTAGTGTATTTATAGATTCAGTTGTATTCTCGTATGCTTGATTGTTTTGGTTTATCTGTATTTTTGTGTTCATCATTAATTTGATTGTGAGTGTGTGAACACTGGGGCGGAAATCTAAAACATCTATCTGATGATTTACATTTGATGTATTGAGATACACAAAGAAGGGGTATAGGACCCGATACGATTTTCACTAAACGTCTTCCTACTCCTTTTTCAAACACAAACACAAGTAATTGTTTTGGTGCTTTTTCCCTTTCTCTTTTTTTAAATAATATTTTAGTCTAGTCTTTTCATTGTTTTAATATGTTTGAAATAAATTAATAAATGAAAAATGGGTGTATTTGGTTCCATTTTGTACACTCTCAGAGTTAAGGGTGTCCTTGCAAATAAAACATTTGAGAACCACTAGTACTACTTTGGACTCCTAATGTACCATACATAGTGTCATAGTTAATCAGTACTAGTTGGACTCCTAATGTACCATACATAGTCATGTCATAGTTAATCAGTACTAGTTGGACTCCTAATATTCCATACATAGTGTCATAGTTAATCAGTATTAGTTGGACTCCTAATATTCCATACATAGTGTCGTAGTAAATCAGTACTAGTTGGACTCCTAATGTACCATACATAGTGTCATAGTTAATCAGTACTAGTTGGACTCCTAATATTCCATACATAGTGTCATAGTTAATCAGTACTAGTTGGAATCCTAATATTCCATACATAGTGTCGTAGTAAATCAGTACTAGTTGGACTCCTAATGTACCATACATAGTGTCATAGTAATTTATCCTTAGGAGTCTCCTACAGGTCCATTTGGTTTAATTTGTACACTCTCAGAGATCGACCCATAAGCATCCATTTGGTTCCAAACTATCATTTAGCTGGGGGGATCCCCTGGAACTCCCTGGGGGTCCCCGGACACGGATTTTATATTGAATCCACGTTAGGAATCAATTTTTATTCAATCATCGAATTTTAGATTAAAATATCCAACTTTATTACTATGAAACACATTTATTACTATGAGAAGTCCACTGGAAAAGGTTAGTTTCTTGATTCAGTTCTGATTCCGTCAAAACACACCATCAAATATTGTTGACAGACGATAGCTGTACAAAATTCTTACATTACCATATTTCTCCAAATGTGTGAAAACAAACTTAAAAATGACAACACATGGTATTATTAGATTTTATTTTGGGAAACAGGTCAAACAACTATTACTTTCTGAACTGTCCACATGCCTCCCAAGACACAAACCAAGTAGAGAAAAACAATGAGTTGTAGTCAAATGATAGGAACCAAATGGACCCGTTCTCAGTTACATTAACATTGATATTACAATATAAACTGGGGTCAGAATAGAAATGCCATTAAATGTTTGTCTGAGTCCCAAAAAACGTCAAACTGGGGTTACAACACCGCCATACTACAGAAATATAAATTAAACACTAATAGATGTGCACTTGCTCTATCCAGAGCCTTGTCTGTATCACGATAGATGTGAGATCTCTGAAATGGTCCATCGTGGAGACATTGTATCGTCTCAACGATATGTATGTATCACCATAGCTCACACCTAGCTCGTGCCCTTACCCATTGGGGACTGGAACCCATTTGGTGTTTTAAGCATTATGTTATACTTTAGCTATTGAAAAATAGCAGATCTACAATATCATAGCGCGGCACCGAATGCCGCGCTACGAGCTTGTAGATCTGCTATTTTTTTGAAAGATCGTGAAAATGTGTCTCAAAAAGGAACTATACTTTCAGATGGGCGTCGGCAGCCAATTACAAATAAAAATACACAGGGGAGCTAAAGAAAACACCAACAAAACTGAAAAAGTTGAATTTTATGTTATATGTCCTTTAATACTTTTAATAACTGGTCTCAATATGGACCCCATGTTTTGCCATAATCATGCAGCTCTATAACAGTAACACAGGCATGACAGCAATAGTACAAAAATGTTATATTCGTACTCTAGTATCTGTATTTTTTTGTATTATTATTGTAATCACTTTAGGGCTTTTGGTGCATGGGCAGTGCATCAATATTATAGTCTGTGATTTAGGATAATATACTATTGTGATATGTCATAAGTGTTGTATAAAATGATAGGCTACATATCGGATCTGGAAAAATTGGTATTGGCATTTCTCAAAATCAAATGATCGGAATAGGATCGGGAGCAAAGAGACGTGATCGGGACACTTTAAACTGATTGCTGTAAGAGGTGAAAGGTTGAAACTTCTGTTCACAGAAGCAGCATTTGTATTGATCAACTCCCTCACACCATAGAGCCGTTTAATTTGATCCACCCGGTGAGGTAATTTAAAGTTATGTCATTTATTAACTTTTCCCCTTTGGTTGGTCACATTGTTAACATTGTGACAAGTGTTTTCTCCAGTGTGGACATCCCTTCAGCTGACGTGACTTTTTCTCAAGTGTGTGTGGATATACTGGTGAGCCTTCAGACTAGATGACTCACTGAAACTCTTATCACACCGTTTACAGTGGAAAAAGGTTTTTCTACAGTGTGTGGATATGCTGGTGGTATTTTAGAGAAGTTAACTGACAGAAACTCTTGTCACAAATTTTACACTGGAAAGGTTTCTCTCCTGTGTGGATACGCTGGTGTGTCTTCAGCTCCCTGTTGTGAATGAAACGTTTGTCACAATGTGTACAGTGGAATGGTCTTTCTCCAGCATGGTAACGCTGGTGGAACTTCAGATAACCTGATCTACTAAATCTCTTGTCACATTGTTTACACTGGAAAGGTTTTTCTCCTGTGTGGGAAACCTGGTGTGACTTCAGTAGGTTTAACGCAGTGAAACTCTTGCCACAATGTTCACACTGGAAAGGTTTTTCTCTGTAACTGTGAATACTCTGGTGCAAACTCAGAGCACTTGCCCGGGTGAATCTCATGTTGCAACGTTTACATTGGAAAGGTTTGACTCCAGTGTGGATATGCTGGTGACTACTCTGGTGCTTATTCAGAATACTTGCATATCTGAACCTCTTGTCACAATGTTTACATTGGAAAGGTTTTTCTCCATTGTGAATAAGCCGGTGTCTCTTCAGGTTATCTGCAGTACTAAACCTCTTGTCACACTGTTTACATTGGAAAGGTTTCTTATTGTGGTGGATAAGCCGGTGTCTCTCCAGTTTATCTGCAATACTAAACCTCTTGTCACACTGTTTACATGGGAAAGGTTTCTTATGGTTGATACGCTGGTGTCTCTCCAGGTCAGCTGACAAATAGAAACTCTTGTCACAATACATACATTGGAAAGATTTTCCTCCTGGGTGGAGACGCAGGTGTTCCCTCAGGCCAGATTTGTGAAGGTAACTCTTGTCACAATACGTACAGTGGAAAGGTTTTTCTCCACTGTGGATACGCTGGTGTATCTTCAGGTGTTTTGACCAACTGAAACTCTGGTCACAATGTCTACATTGGAAAGGTTTTTCTCCAGTGTGAATAATCTGGTGCTTCTTCAGATAACCCTCATATCTGAATCTCTTGGTACAATGTTTACATCGGAGAGGTTTTTCTCCAGTGTGGATACTCTGGTGCTTCTTCAGAGAACCTGCAAGGCTGAATCTCTTGTTACAATGTTTACAGTGGAAAGGTTTCTCTCCAGTAGTGTGAATAATCTGGTGCTTCTTCAGAGAAACTTCACAGCTGAATCTCTGGTTACAAGGTTTACAGTGGAAAGATTTCTCTCCAGTAGCGTGAATAATCTGGTGCTTTTTCAGAGAACCTGCAGAGCTGAATCTCTTGTTACAATGTTTACACTGGAGAGTTTTTTCTTCCGTGTGGATACTCTGGTGCTTCTTCAGAGAACCTGCATAGCTGAATCCCTTGTTACAAGGTTTACAGTGGAAAGGTTTCTCTCCAGTGTGGATATGCTGGTGTCGCCTCAGGTCAAAGGCAGTATTGAAACCCTTTTCACAATGTGTACAGCTGTGGGTCTCTGAAGATCGGGACCTCACCCCTGAGAGAGAGAGAGAGAGAGAGAGAGAGAGAGAGGTGTGAATATGCAGGTTATAAACAGAGTACAGGTACAACTTGAAAAGCTTCCATCATCAAACAAGCTCCTAGAGAACTAAGGCTTCCCTTTCAAAGGGAAGGGCGTTTTTATTTTTTTACTGAATTCTGTTGATAATGTGTATGCATATGAACCACTGTTATGGCACTGTATTGGTCCTTAAAGAAACCGTAGGCAGACCTAACGCTGGATGACGTGGATGTGAAAGTAGTCAAACAACAACACTCCATAGAATCGTTTTCCACATCATCTAGAACATGACATACCACACCTGTGGTCCATCAACCATCAGTCCCAATCACTGTCACCGGTCAGGTGACATTGACAGAAGTGAGTCAAGTACTCAAGTCTCAATGTATATAGTTATTGGGACTGATGGTTGATGGGCCACAGGTGTGGTATGTCACACTATAAATATGTATTGTGGTCTACTCATTCCTTGAAGGTTTGAGGAAGGGCTGCGGCCCGAAACTTCAGTAAAGACATATTTGGGAGCATAAAATGGTGTGCAGATTTTTTTTTTTCCATTTCTTGATTTGTGACTTTATTTTGATCCAGCACATATAGGTCACTCATTCTTGAGATGAGGGACAAAAGTGGAAAAAACATGTCCCACACATAAGAGCCTTATTTATGTTAAAAATAAATTAATTCATAAAAATAAAAGCACTTGCAAAGTTAAATGTAATACAGTTGTGTATTATTATGCCATTAATTTCATTATATATTTTTTCATATGCCATCTAAATTAGTTAAAAGCAGGCACTGTACCCAAAAAGGCCTGTATTTAGCCTGTCCCCAGCAAGTTGTCACAATTTCAAACTGCCAAAAAAGTGTCTAATACTGTCACAATCACATAAATATACATACTAAATGAAAGTAGATTGTCAACAACATAGCAAACAATATACACAGTTAATTTTATATTTATATTTTAAATTAAATATCTCATATCAAATGTGTGTCCCACGTCTCCGTCAACTCCGTCAGGTTTTTTGAAAGTCTTAAATTAATCAGAAAATATTGTCGACAGATTTAGCCTGAAGACTCCTTTTCCAAGTCCTGTTTATATTTGTTGCAACAGTGGAGCACCTGGTCTGACAAGCATTCAATTGTTTGATATTTTAAACAAACAATGTTGATATCAATGTGGTCACAGCTTTTACATGTCAACTCCGACATTATTATGATCTTTGTTAAGAATTCCAAAATAATGTTTAGTATTTTAGTTTAGGGTTAGGTTTAGCTAACAACTGAAGAAAAACGAAATGGATAAATTGTACTACAGAGGGTTAAGATGAAAACAAATGCCATTTTGTCAACTCCGTCAGACGTCAACTCCATCAGGTTTTGTGTCTGACGGAGTTGACATGTATCTGACGGAGTTGACAAAAGTGTTCCCAAAACAATAAAATGATAGTTTTTGAATAATGGGAAGTATTCTAATTTGCAGTTTGACAGTTAGAGCATGCCTTAAGGAACATTTTTGGCTATAGGGCCATCACAGATTTGTCTCGTGGTGACCATGGCAGCCATCTTCCAAAATGGCCGCCACCTGATGTTATTTTACAATAACTCAAGTTCTACACCACCTAGGATCTTGATTCTGGTGACTAATATTACATTTTCAAGGATGAGGGATACAGTGGTACAATTTAGATTTTCCCTATGACCATGCCAGCCATTTTTCAAAATGGCCGCCACCTGCTGTTATTTTACAATAACTCAAGTTTTAGACCACCTAGGATCTTGATTCTGGTGACTAATCATACATTTTAAAAGATGAGGAATACAGTGGTACTATTTAGATTGGTCCTGTGACCATGCCAGCCATTGTTTTTCAAAATGGCCACCAACCTGCTGTTATTTTACCAATAACTCAAGTTTTAGACCACCAAGGATCTTGGATCTGGCGACTAATCATTACATTTTCAAGGATGAACTTTCTCTGGGAGGGGTCAGGGCTTATTTCAGGTGCAGGTTGAGTTGCTACTGACAGGACATTACAGTAGGTGGGCTTTATGGCCTTTGACTTGTCCCTTTCAGGCACAGACGCACAGTTTGACTTCACTGGCCACTGCAGGGAACTGTGGGGGAGAAACTTTGGTCTCTTGACACCCCGATTAGGTTCAGGGGTTTTTTGGTAGAGACTTGCCTTTCATGACATCGTTGCTGCAGCAGTTGATCTCCTTACTGCGAGCGGTGGCACACTCTGGGTCTCTTGGGCGTTGCATCTTGGTGGCCTCCTGCCAGTGTTTCTCCGTCCTCATGAGCTCTGTGTTCTGGGGCTCTTACATTGTCTTGGCTGGAGATTGCTTTCCTGCAGGGTCCAGCCCAGTCTTGTGCAGATGGCTGCTGGCCCACCTGGAGGCCCCAACCTCAATTGTTCGGTTGGTGTGATTAGGTGGGGTGGTCTTCCCAAATCAGGATGAGGGGTTTGACCCTTTCAAACCGTTGTAGCGGCAGTCTGGCCAAGTGTCTGTATTTAGTTATGATGCTAGATACAGGATACGATTGCTCACCCAGCCCCAGGTGACTTGAGGTGAAGGCTCCTTTGATTTGGTAACATTGCTTTGGTTGACATGCTGGGGACACAGAGAACGACACTGATGCCTTCAGTGTCTGCACATCCTGCCTGATAGTTCTGAAGGCAGATCTTCAGGTTTTCCGTTGAGGCAGAGTCTTTCGCTCACTGTTCACCTCAAGCAGGACTTCAAGGTGTTTGCCTTTGCACAGGCTATATGGCTAGGACTCGTGCTTCAACCACTCCGAGAACTCCAACAGGGTGTTGGTTGCTCCTGGGCCGCAGAGCATTGTGCGGCGGAATTCAACTCTTATCTCTGGTGGCAGCTTGTTGAGGAGTCGTGCAACTTGTGAGCCGCATCTAAGTGCTGTGTCTCCCTCTGGGCCTAGGGTTGTTAGCATGCCTACCAGCGACTGTACTTGAAGCGCAAACTTCTCAAAGGCCACCCCATCGCCTCGACAGATGTTGGCTGCCTCCAAGACACTTGCTATTTTCCATAACACTAATTTGTGGGGCTGTCCAAACTTGTTGTTTAGGTGTCACCCGGGTCTCTGTTGGTGAAGTCGGGTCTATAGGTGGTCTAGAACATTATTAGAACGTTATTTAGTATGGGGATATTAATAAAATCTGGTAATAAATTCCTTACCAAGAATTTTCTTCACCAATGTGTTTGGAAGGGTGTCTACTAACATATCCCACATTGCTTTATATTCAACCACCCTAGGGGAACTTTTGACAGCTGCTGAAAGTTGGGGTACCATCAACAACCAATATAAGGCAAAATGTTCATTATGCTTATAGCATGTGACATGTCAAACTAGGGGGTTTTCATGATTCTAAATGCATTCCAAGCATTAGCTATGCACGAAAAACACTCATTGGGCTGAAAACGGCCATAGCCGTCATCACAAATGTGATTAGGTCAGCACATTTGGGCACATTTGGGAAAGTGGATATGGCCGAATTTAGCCCAAGGAGTTTGACCCCTAGTTTGGCCATAGACCCCCTAGTTTGGCCATAGCCACTTGCCCAAATGTGCCCAAATGTGCTTACCTCATCACATCTGTGATGATGGCTATGGCCGTTTTTAGCCCAAGGAGTGTTTTTCGTGCAAAACTAATGCTTGGAATGGATTCAGAATCATGAAAACCCCCTCGTTTGACATGCCACATGCTACTTAAAGCATAATGAAAATTAGAACATTTAGCCTTATATTGGTTGTTGATGGTACCCAACTTTCAGCAGCTGTCAAAAATTCCCCTAGGGTGGTTCAATAGAAAACAATGTGGGATATGTTAGTAGACACCTTTACAAACAAGAACATTCTTGGTAAGAAATGTATTCCCAGATTTGTCATTCTGATAATATTCCCTGACTAATTGGTAAAATAATAGCAGGTCCGCCATTTTTGAAAATGGCTGCCATTGTCACAGGATAAATCTAAATAGTACTACTGTATTCCTCATCCTTGACAATGTAGTATTAGTCACCAGAATCAAGATCCTAGGTGGTGTAGAACTTGAGTTATTGGGAAATAACAGAAAGTTGGCGGCCATTTTGAAAAATGTCTACCATGGTCACAGGACAAATCTAAATAGTACCAATGTATCCCACATCCTTGAAAATGTATGATTAGTCACCAGAATCAAGATCCTAGGTGGTGTAGAACTTGAGTTATTGTAAAGTAACAGCAGGTGGCGGCCATTTTGAAAAATGGCTGCCATGGTCACAGGGCAAATCTAAATAGTACCACTGTATTCCTCATCCTTGAAAATGTGGGATTAGTTACCAGAATCAAGATCCTAGGTGGTCTAGAACCTAAATCAGTTCAACTTGTCAACTCCGTCAGATGTCCGTCAACTCCGTCAGACGTTGGTCACATGATGTTTTTGTTAATTTCCAAAGAAATAGATGATTCAATGTCAAATATTTTGTGCTTATGTATTGAAACACCAACTGAAATACTACTTAATGATGCTTTTTATTTTTTTAACATGGTTTTTATGTTATAATATTGAAAGTAAAGGTTGAAAATGAAGGATATGAGAAATGGGATATTTCATAATAGTGTGATATTGGAATAAAACAATATTAAATTAATTGTATTACTTAACTTGACTCCTAAAAGCCATTATAAGATAACTGAGGACTTTATAGTATTGTTGAAATTATCAAATTAAAATAAAAGGGATTTTAGTGTGTCTGACGGAGTTGACATAAATCAGTTATAAAGTGCATAAATGTCCCATTTTAGAAATAAATGTTATGCGAAAAACCTGTTCCTTCTCAAGATTGGTAGTTGAGACCTGTGTCTACAAATACATCCATTTCATTTTAATGGTTCTTAAAATAAAATAAAATCTGATTTGAAAAAGGTTTTGTCCCTTATCTCAAGAATGAGTGAGGTATAAACGTGCGTGTCCTTTTTGGCTGTTTGTTCAGCCTCCTCTAGTATACCCGTCCCTGTGTTTAACACTGACTGACCTCCACTGGACTCCTCCCGATAATCACTGTCCTCACTGTCAGCTTCAAGTTCAACTTTAACGTGCGGAGAGATGTCTTCATCCTTATCTTCACTTTTCACTGCTAGTAATGTCAACGTTGACCCATCAGGTTCCTCTGGTCTTTGAAGTAGCTCCTCCTGTTCCTCTTTAATCCCTGGAGGCTCTGGTTCCTCCTGAAGCAGACTGGGGCAACTCTCCCGTTTAGGAGACAACTCCTCTTGGATGTCTAAGAGCAGAAAAACAACATGATAGTCATTAACACTGGATTCCGTTTTCTGTCCTTTCCATGTAGAACATTAGCTATTACCAGTTACGAAGTAGACATTATAAATTATTATAAATTACATTCTGGAAATGTTACTTCTGAAAAAGTTAATTAGTACGATTAGCAACATACATATTTTCTATATAAGTAAATTGAATTGATGTATTTAGTATGAAAAAAAGTGAAATTAAATGTTTAATTTGAATGACATTCATAAAGAATATTAAAACAATACTTCATATGCGAGCTCTGATTTGGGAGTAAGTTAGGCTGTAGGCCAATCATGTACAACAGGACTCTTTCTGTAGGTAGGCCACCTCCAAAGTAGACCAATCATAGCTCATGCCTTCAAGTGCATGACGTTATGCAAGACACACCTCCAGACAGGAAAGCTTGACATGTCTGGTGAAAGTTAATCGTTGTAGTTTAAAATCTATATAAACTGATGTTTATGGCTCTAAATGTCTAGAAATAAGTCTGTGAATGTCTGTGACTGGTGCAAATGTCAGAAACCACTGTATCGATAATAGCAACATTTATTGTGCATGCTATTGTGCGTGGATCCATTATTTCATACCATGTTCCAATATGTGAAACGTTGTGATAGAGAAATCCCCCCCCCCCCACCCCACAGGGATACAAGTCGTAAAAAGATTACACACAAATAGCATGGCGTGTGCAGCGCGCAAAAATAATTGTCATGGTGAAATGTTGTTCCCCTAAGTTCTAACTGCCAGTCGCTGTGAGCGTCCAATCACACACATTTTATAGAAGTAGCTTATAGTATTGCTAGTTTGGCCAATTGAAATACTCATCTTAAAATTAATACTTGTAGGGCTTGACTTTACAGCGACATGGTGCATAACAGCAGTGTGTTAACCCATTTTGGGCGGGAACCCCCCTTTGGTGTTTTAAACATTATGTTATAATTTCCCACTGAGCAATAGCCGGCTATTAGACGTGCGTCTAAAAATGGGATAAAAAACGTCTAAAAATGAAAAAAATGTAGACGTCTATTCTTAGATTAGACGTTGATTAGTCTATTAGACCAAAAAATGCTCAGTGGGTTAGCTATTGAAAAATAGCATATCTACAAGCTCATAGCGTGCCACTGAGTGGCGCGCTACGAGCTTGTAGGTCTGCTATTTTTGAAAAATCGTGAAAATATTTATTTCAGAAAACTGGAGGATTTAGAAGATTTTTTTTTTAATTTTGAGGTCAGGCCTCAATGGGTTAAAGTTAACAAAAAACCCACAGGAAGACACATTTATTACATGGCTTGGTTGAATGCTTGATTCTGATTGGTCAATCGCTGAATTCAGTGGTCTGTTATTTCTGGATAATGACCACTCCGCTCTATAACATACCGCTGGCTAATCAAACCCTCTGAGCACCAGCTGCGCCCCGCTTGATTTACACAATTAATTTATGTTAGGTAGCCATGTAATAAGCGGGATAGGTCATTGTAATTCACCTTCAGGGTGATTAACCAAGGGTTTGCCTTGGTGGTTAAACTCCCTGTCGATGAATTATCTCCCGACAATGACCACCTAGCCAGATATTATCCCTTACGTAGCCATCAGTAGATATGTAAAACATAAGAGAGGAGGAAAGGTTGCAATTGAGAACAAAAGTCAATTACAAGTGACAGATAATTAACATGTATTTCATGAAATCCCAGGTGGCCAGGCACACTTTTAACATGTTTTTGAGCTTTTGCATTAATTAATAATCATCTCCCTCATATTTATGCTTTACGGGGTGCCCCCTGTGCTCACTGTGGTTTTGCCCGTAGAAGATGGCAGCCCGCACACAATGCTGGGGCCGCCGCTCGACCGGCCAGCTCAATACTAAATCCTGGTTACCATGCGGTTAAAATATTAATGCTTCTAAACACTTAAATAGACGGTGATGACATTAGCTTTAGCTGATTTCCGCTAGCTGTTTGTTTTAGTTTTTTTTCTTTTCTTTCTCCAAGCAATAGAACGAGAGTCTGTGGAAGAAGATAGTGTCATTCACACTGTGGCCATCGCTCCACCCCCCTTATTCTTTTTTGCGGATCTGCACTTATCTCATAAATAGCCCAGCCATGGAATCGCAACGACAGAAATCGGGCCTCCGTACGGAGAACTTTGATGCATGTGTACTTCCATATATTTTTTTAAATATACATTTTGATGACAAATATTTTTTATGGGATATTTTACAATCATAATATTAATCATTTCACAGCTGGAATAAACTGCAGTCACTCAATGTTATTGTATTTGTAGTAGATAACAGTAGCACAATTTGAAATGTGCACCCTATGGCCAGAAATATAATGCAGTCTGTGTGTTTGACTGGATTACTGAATTCCATAATGCCTTGTGGAGAGGGGGGAGGCTGCATGGAGGTGTGATTTATAGTCCAGGAAGGAAGTGAGACCACATTTGCATGGCTCGCATGCAAGCTTCAGTAGATCCGTCGTTCTTCCGGGGTTCTTGCAAACACCCCCAGAGTTTTATAGTTTTACTGAGGTTAGGGTTAATGTTAGGTTTAGGTTTAGCTTCACTGAGGTTAGGTTTAGGGTTAGGTTTAGGCTGTCAATCACAGCGACTGGCCAGTCACAGCACAACATTACTCAAACACGCAGAAGATCCTATGCTCGCATTTTCATGACAAATGTTGGTCATGAACATGGTGACATGACTAGAATATATGAAAAAAAAACATACATTAACACTCCCATCGCCCAGGACAAAGTTTTGTCCTTTCTATTAGTAACGCCCGACGCCCAGGATGAAGTATTGTCCAAAAGACGAAGTTTATTGATATGAGAACGGATCGCATGGATCCATAGCCTGGGAGCGACTGTTGGGCAATCCTCGGTGACGCGCAAGAGTGAGACGTCATCGAAAATCTCCCTCCCCTGTTTAGCTGATGAAAACGAAAATCTTAAAACGTTCATAACTCTAGACTGTGTTAGATGGCGCTCCGCGGTCCAGTCGCTAGTAGCGATAGATTTATTCTTGTCTCCCGTTGTTGTCGGTCGACTCTAGAGTGGTGTGGCTATTGTTAGCCGCTACACACACATCAACAACTTCCGCCGGTCCGTCCGGAAAAGGGGTCCGTGTTTATAAATCGAATGGGCACATGAATGTAATGGATTAAATAACTCTGAGCGATTAAAGTGTTAAGGGGTGAAGAAGCTAATTAATATATAATTAAAAAGATAATTAAGGTCCCTTTGTCCAGATTTTTTTCTGCCAAAAATAGCAGTTTTGGCTGAACTGTGCAGTCGACAATATAAGGGCTATTGACCTCATACACACAGCTGCCATCTTGCCAGCAAGGTGCAACTTCCCATAGACAGCCCAGATTCATCCAAACAGAAAGGTCTTATCTAATTGTATTAAACGTCAAACTCACCAACATTGCAGCTGTACGAAAAGCTTGAATTTCCAATTTTCCATTGGCCAAAGGGGGGCGCAATAGCACTCAATTGAAAATGCAAACTTTGAACAGGCATTGCTCATGAACCGTTTGACCGTCAGCAATAAAACTTCGATACGCACATGCGTCTCCTGATGCTGAACAACATTCGTGTATTACGTGATTTACGTGAAATGTTCTACACACAATCTATGGACCATAACTGAAATCCCAGTTGAAGAGAAGTTTGTGCGTGAAGATGTGTACAAAATAATATAGCTTTGAATAGTACTTTGAACAGGCAGAACTCATGCCTCGTCTGTCTGTCTGTTTGGAGTACGGACAGCTGCAATACCGCTGGGTGACCGAAAGTGGCACTGTTGAGCAGCCTAAAAGGGCTTATTCCTTGGTCCCGTCCTATCGCTGCTTGCAGCTATATTATATGATTATTATTTTCCATAATCGAGCAGCCCCAAACTTGTATAAAAAAAAAAATCACACCCGTGTGAAGTGAGGGGCACTAATATATTAAAGTCTAAGTCATGTTGATTAGGTGATGTAATGGTGATGTAAAACAAACGGTGCCAACACAAACATTTAAATGCCATTAACAATAAAGAGACAATATGACGTAATGAGGTATATTATGACGTACATTTTCCCTTCATTGTCAATGGCGTTTACAAAACAAACATTGAACTAAAGACAAACATTAAACCTGTGTATAGGAGGGGCCCAGCTGCAAAAACGTTTTTGCAGGCCGGGCGGGTTGTTGATTAATTTGTTTGGCGGGGCAAGTTGGCTCCCGGGGCACGCATCATCTGACCCACGCATCACTATTACATACCTATCCTGTACAACTTCACTACAGGTCTCATCCTTGCATCAATCAGTCCACATCTCTGGTCCATCTCTCTCGGTTCCTCTTTGGAAGCCATGTGTTGCTCCAGTAGATCTCTCCCTGTGGTGATCTGTAGAAATAAAATACCTTTTAGTTCTCATTCAGTAACCTTACATACATACATACAGTATTTCATAGAACAGTGGTTACATTCAGTAACCTTATAGAACACATAACAGATAGGAAGAAGATAATTTAACACATTCACCGCAGATGACGTAGATCTAGGTCAAGTCTAAATCGCAGTAAGGCAATGTCTTCTCCGAGTGTGAAAAACAAAGTACAGGGGTCTGTCACAAGTTAATTCTACATCTGGTTCCGGTTTTCAGATTCTGGTGGAACCGGTCTACCGAGAATCTTCGTTCCTACTCTCCCGAATGGTCATGAATTGTGGGTCACCGAAAGAATAAAGTCGTGAATACAAGCTGCCAAAATGAGTTTGTGGCTGGCATCTCCCTTAGAGATAGGGTGAGAAATTCAGCCAAAAGAGAGAGACTCTGAGTAGAGTCGCTGCTTCTTCGCCTGGAAAGGAGCCAGCTTAGGTGGTTCGGGCATCTGGTTAGGATGCCTCTCGGGCGGCTCCCTAGGGAGGTCCTCGACGCACGTCCCACTGGGTGGAGACCCCGGGGCAGTACAGGCCAAGGCGCAGTTGGAGGAAACACATCGACTTACTGGCCTTGGAATGTCTCGGGATCCCCCAGGAGGAAGTCACTAATGTTGCTCTGGAGAGCTCTGGAGAGCTCTCTGGTGGAGCTGTTGACCCCGCGACCTGACTACGAAAAAGCGGTTGAAGATGGATGATGGTGGAACCTTCAAAATAAGGGTTTCACTGAAAAGTGCTGGTGGTTAAGTGAGAATTTCAACAGATAAACTGGTGAGCCCAGAGTGGATGGTAACACTAACGCTGGTAATCAGACCCACAGCTTCAGGGATTCCTGCAGGAAAACCTATTTCTAGGGCCATATCTTGCCTTACCCTTTATCCCTAAAGTTTAAACTTGTTAGCCATATTTTACCATTAAAAAGAGATGATCTATCGACACATTGTGAGCTTGTAGATTGGCTATTGAACTATTTTAAGATGTTTTTCAAAATAGTAAAAAAATGATAAATACATTTAGGGATAAGGTGTAAGATTTGTCTTCGTCTATATCAGTGTAGTCTCGCGTTGCCAGACTGTTGCCTCTCGAAATTTCCAAATGCTTCCGTCATACCGTCTGGAGCAATGGAAAAGCTATCATGAGTAAATATAAAGCGGAAGTGGAGCCTCCTCCCCACTTCCGTTTAGTTTTTACAGTTGCGCAAATGTATCCTAATATAAATAGAAAACATCTAAGAATAGATAGCTTGTTGCTTAGCAGAAAAGGAAATAAAATAAAAATAAAATGTAAAGATTTTAAAATATATTTTTGTGAACGGAAATAGCAGCTTCTTTACTCAGATCTGAGGAGGAGCGTCTGAAGCCTGTCCTGGACGGGGTATCCGGGCGTAAAAATAAATCCATGCTCTCATTTTAAACATTTAATTTTTGGTGCTCGGAGGTGTTCCTAGCCACACGCAACCATACAACCGATATTTAATTTCTCCTGGGGGTCCCCTGGCACTAAACCTTTTCAGATGGGGGTCCCTGGCATTCAACATTTTCAGATGGGGTCCCTGGCACAGCACATTTTCAGATGGGGGTCCCTGGCATTAAACATTTTCAGATGGGGGTCCCTGGCACAGCATATTTTTAGATGGGGGTCCCTGGTACAACATTTTCAGATGGGGTTCCCTGGCACAACAAATGTTCTATGGGCCATGGGGGGTCCCTGGTACATCATTTTCAGATGGGGTTCCCTGGCACAAAGATGGGGGTCCCTGGCACAACATATCTTTAGATGGGGGTCCCTGGCACAACATTTTCAGATGGGGTTCCCTGGTACAGCATATTTTCAGATGGGGGTCCCTGGTACAACATATTTTCAGATGGGGTTCCCTGGTACAACATATTTTCAGATGGGGTTCCCTACAACATATTTTCAGATGGGGTTCCCTGGTACAGCATATTTTCAGATGGGGGTCCCTGGTACAACATATTTTCAGATGGGGGTCCCTGGTACAACATATTTTCAGATGGGGGTCCCTGGTACAACATATTTTCAAATGGGTGTCCCTGGCATTAAACATTTTCAGATGGGGGTCCCTTTTTTGATTGAGTACATTTCAAGCACAAACTCAATACCAAGACTGTTAACTGTGAGTGGACGACCCAATTAAGCATTACACTTGTTTACTAGAGGGTCCACCATGTTCAATTCATCAAAACATTTAGAGACGTACAAATAGACACTTATATATAGACAAAGGGGGTCCCTGGCACAGCATATTTTCAGATGGGGGTCCCTGGCATTAAACATTTTCAGATGGGGGTCCCTGGCACAGCATATTTTCAGATGGGGGTCCCTGGTACAACAAATGTTCAGATGTGGGGTCCCGCACAACAAATGTTCAGATGGGGGTCCCTGGCACTACATATTTTAATTTCAGATTGGGATCCCTGACACAATATTATGTTCAGATGTAGCAGTTCAGATGGTGATGCCTGATCTCCATGTGGGACACAGACAGATAGTTAAAACAGGTGCTAAATACACTGACAAATGACAAGTTGCATCGTTCTCAAGTAGGCCGGCCCGACGGGTTTTTTTTTTGGCAAATCTAAGCTAGCAAATATAAGACTTCCGGTGGACGATCTCTTCAAAATAAGAGTACCCTCTAGAGTATTGAAAAAAAGATTAATTTGCACATTAAAACTATAAATTAAGCATTTAAACGATGCTATAGGACACACATTATGTTTCTGTGTAAAAATAAGTAATAAGTAATGTTTGTGTAAAGATAAGTAATTAAAAAGTTATCTAAATGGATAAATGCTATTCACTGGAGTGCATGGACTTTATAAAGTGGACGCTGGACAAAAATCCCTGCTATGTATCGACTAGTGTGACATACGCACATGTCTGGGGAGACCTCCTCTACAACACCACACTGTCTGCTAAGCAGCAGAGGTGTAAAACAAAAATTGGCACACCATACAGCGAGGTGAAAGGTAAAAAAATATCCCATTTCAGGACTAAAGTGAACTAAAGTGGACACTGGACAAAAATCCCTGCTATGTATCGACTAGTGTGACATACGCACATGTCTGGGGAGACCTCCTCTACAACACCACACTGTCCGCTAAGCAGCAGAGGTGTAAAACAAAAATTGGCACACCATACAGCGAGGTGAAAGGTAAAAAATATCCCATTTCCAGACTAAAGTGAACTAAAGTGGACACTGGACAAAAATCCCTGCTATGTATCAACTAGTGTGACATACGCACATGTCCGGGGAGACCTCCTCTACAACACCACACTGTCCGCTAAGCAGCAGAGGTGTAAAAATGTAATTGGCACTCCATACAGCGAGGTGAAAGGTAAAAAAAATATCCCATTTCCAGACTAAAGTGTCCGGGGAGACCTCCTCTCCCCGGACATGTGAGTATGTCACACTAGTCGATACATAGCAGGGATTTTTGTCCAGCGTCCACTTTAGTCTGGAAATGGGATTTTCTTTTTTACCTCTGATCTCGCTGTATGGCGTGCAATTTTTTTTTTACACTTCTGCTGCTTAACGGACGGTGTGGTGTTGTAGAGGAGGTCTCCCCGGACATGTGCATATGTCACACTAGTCGATACATAGAAGGGATTTTTGTCCAGCATCCACTTTATAAAGTCCATGCACTCCAGTGAATGGACTTGGGCACTCCAGTGCATGGACTTTGGCATTTATCCATTTAGATAACTTTTTTACGTTATTTCATTACTTATTTTTACACAGAAACATAATGTGTGTCTTCACAATAACTGTAATGTAATAATAATACTAATAATGTAATGTAATAATTATTTAATTAACTTCGCTTTTATTCTGAAAGCAACCGGATGTCTTACATTTGCTAGCTCTCAAACAGGACGTTCTAGATTTGCTAAAAAGACGGAGCCCCCGACGGGCACGTACAGATCCAGTGGTTACATAAAGAATACCAAACACTGAACAGCTCGACCATTTACCAACTCGGCTCGGGCGTACTAGGCCTACAGCCGGCGGAACTGCCTGGTATTCCTAGGGTGCGTTCGGAAATGCGCACCGGGAGCACACTCGCCTATTAGTTTGCATTGCACAGTGCGCTCAGTGCGCTATTTCCGAACGCGCCCCTAAAGTAACCACACAATGCAGCTGCAGCCAAACCATGTATTACTGCTGCTAGTAACTGGTTGTTAAATAATCACATTTATAACGAAGAAATAGATGAAAAACACAACATGAATCAGTTCATCTTTTCACCTGTAGCTGTTTCTTTCAGTTGGTTGAGCTGCTAACAAACGTCCTCCTGCGGCTTAACGACGACACTGTTTTAGTTTTATTTGTATATGAATTAAAGCGCCAACAGTCTGGAACACTCACTCACAGGTTTGTGCACATGCGCACTAGCGCGGCGCTGCTGGAGTAGGCTACGGTGCAGGCAGAGCCACAGAGTTACGACATTTAGGGGGCAGAAAACCAGCCTGGTCACGTGGTTCATGTACTCGCGCGAGCCCGTAGACTCCAATGCTTTCCGTAAACTTCCGGTTGTCCCATTTCAATAGAAGTCTATGTAGAAGAGCCGCCATTGGACTGGACTGGCCCCATGAAGTGAACGAAGTTCTCGTCGTAACTCTCTCTTATTACTCTGGGTGCACGTACCCCCAGCAGCACGTCACTAGGGGGAGCCACGGTACAGTGTAATACAGCTATGGAACAGCTAGATACTGTGATCGTCTCAACAAAGTCTACACTAACCTTCACTAACAATTCAATCTAACAATTAAATGCCTTCCACTCTTACCCATACACCACACATACACTTTTTTCCCCTACTAATATGTTGTTGTTTTTTTTTTTACCTTCTTTCATAGGCCTACTGTGTATCCTTCCATTGTTGTACAGTTGTATTATATAAATGTTGCCAAATGATTTATGGTTGGTGCATAGGTATTAAAGTTGTGACAATGAGGATGAATACATTAATAGGCTTGCTTTTATTTATTTATTTGTTCTATATTAAATACAATGCATACATGTACTATGGGCGACTTGAATGCTGACATTTCGGATTGCAACTCAATGTTTGGCCAACATGGGCAACAAGGTTATTCTGCTGCCAGTAGGCAGCTACACTTATATTAGTGAAGCGGTATACGACATCCTGGTTGAATCATTGGCATCTACAGCCGATGCTCAACAGTATAGAGATGATTGAGATCCTACATGGTTTGGCCACAGCAGATAACATGCCGTTCTCTGTGACTGTAAATGTTAAAGGTGTACAGGCCAAGGGGGCAGGCAGACTTTCCAACGTTGAAGCTCTGGGTCCTAGTGGTAGGAGGAGGGACTACAGGCGGACCCGTGGATTCATGACCGGGAAACCCCGTGCAGCTGGGCTTTAACGTTGAGCGCTCGGTTGCCCTACGTCACTCAGTACCTCAAAGTTGAGGTCCTGGGAGGGACTTCCGGCAGTCTTCCGGGTGCTTCAAAACGCCACTGAGCAACTTCCACTGACATGAATAGCTGGGGGGGCGGAGCTTCGCGCCAGTTCAGTCTCTATTATATATATACTCTATACTATGGGTGTACTGTATTGATTGATTGAAATATTTATTAACAGTTTGCAGAATTACAGTACATTTCAAGCACAAACTCAATACAAAGGCTGTTAACTGTGAGTGGACGACCCAATTAAGCATTACACTTGTTTCCAATAGGGTCCACCATTTTCAATTCATCAAAAACTTTTAGAGACGTACAAATAGACACTTCTATATAGACAAAGAACAGAACAGGAATTCATCATAATGGAGGTAAAAAGGGAAAAGAAACATATACAGTGAGGGAAAAAAAGGGATGGGCGGTGGGGGGGATTCACGTTCAGCTCCGTTCATTTGCTTGTTTTCCTTGGAGGAGCTGCGTTGGGTCCCCAAGTCGGCTCCGTGGCCGTACCTTGAGTTGGCTGTGTGGCCGTGACCTGTAACTATAGCCAGCTATGATAACCCAACAAAGATTTACAAACTGGACTGGGCAAACCTCACAGAAAATGAGTTACAGCGGTACAAGGCACTGACTGATCACTGATGGCCTACTTAAATAATATTGATTTACCTAGGTGCTATTGTAAGGATGGTGGCCATTATAATTAATGACCTGTAAATGGTAAATGGTGCATTTATATAGCGCCCACCCATTCACACACACATTCATACACCGATTGCGGTGGAAGCCATGCAAGGTACCAACCAGCACATCGGGAGCAATATGGGGTTCAGTGTCTTGCCCAAGGACACTTCGACATGTAGACAGGAGGAGCCGGGATTCGAACCGCCTGCTCTACCTCCTGAGCCACAGCCGCCTTGGAGTGCGCCAGGGGGATAACCTTATCAATCATATGATTAAGCAGACAATCTAGTTATACTGTCTCCATAAAGTGAAGCTACTACGAGAAGCTACTACGGGTCTGTACCAAATATGGCTTTTTATTTTATATTAAAGGGGAATTTCTCCCCAACACTTTTTTTTTTTACAAAAGTAAGTTGATAATTATGTATATTGACCAAATATATATATATATATAAAAAAAAAATATATAGGGGAGCTGAAGCTGGAGCTGCTCCTGGAGGGGTCAGCTCACGTAGACCAGGAAGAGTGCAGTGTCAACAATGCATGGAGTGTTGCTGTCACATCATCTAGAACAGATGTAAACAAAAAACAATTGCGTGATTGCATAGGAGTTCTAGCGTTAGACCCCTCCAGGAGCAGCTCCAGCCCCAGCTTCAGCTTCCCCTATATCTTTATTTTCTTTTTAATTATTATTTTTGGTCAATATACATAATTATCAACTTACTTTTGTAAAAAAAGGGTTAGGGAGGAATTCCCCTTTAAGTGCAACTCTAAAGAGTCGTTATGATCTGTAAAACAAAGGACGACCAGAAGCTTACCTTTCCCTCTTTCTCTTTGGCAGGTGAAGTATTAGAGGTTGTAAAGAAATTCAAATACCTGCGTCACATAATCAGGGATTATCTCTGTGATGATATTGTGCAGCGTCAGTGCTGTAAACTATATTATGGCCAAGCAAATATGCTGGAACGAAAGTTTCACATGTGTAGGCCTACAGACAATGTTAAAATAGCACTTTTTAAAACATATTGCACTCCACTATACACAGCTCACTTGTACTTTACTTTACTTTATTCGTTTATTTAGTCGGGACAGTGTATATTGATGAACATTACATTACAAATCCAGTGTAAATATACCAGATTTAGCAAAACATGCAAATTTCCATCTGCAGGCATCAAACAATACAAACAGGACTGACATACAGGACATAGCATACAAATACCTAGTACATTTCAAATACCTAGTACATTTCAAACATAATACGACTAGTAAGAATACAAAAATAAGAAAAGATTAAACTATAATTAGGGTAGGTTTACTCTGTTTTGGACTAAGCGTCATACATGATCACAAGACTGGTTATGTTTTAACCATTGTTTCAATTGTCCTTTAAAAGCTGTGAAAGTGGGGATCTCCCTCAGTGTGGGAGGGAGCTCATTCCAGTATTGACAACCTTTTATGGACAGTACATTTTGACTGAAGGTAGACTTTCTGCCAGGGACTTCACAGTCACCCCTGGATGCAACAGCACTTGTGGTGCCGTTATAGCAGTGCAAAAATGAAAAATAAACTTCAGGTGGCATATAATGATGCTTTTAGAATCTTTCTAAAACTCCCAGGATGGACCAGTGCAAGTGAAATGTTTGTGACTAGTAATGTACCCACTTTTCATGCTGTACTGAGGAATCAATTATGTTCAGATTTATGTGTAGATTGAAGGAGTCAAAGAATGTATGAATTATGGCCTTAACAGGGATCACACAGAGTGATACAAGGTTCTCCTCTTGCTTTTGGGATCACTGGAGGAAATGTTTTTTAATTGATATGGACTGTATGGACTGAAAATAGCCTGATAGGCTATCTCTATGTTTTATTGTTTGTTTTTGTTTCTTGTTTTCTTGAGTATGCAGGGGTTAAAGCCAAAAAAATAAATCCCAAGACCTTGCATCGATCTAGCGGGTAAATTAATAACAGGGCGCGTGCAGCACGCACCAATTTTTGGGGTGGTAAAATGGTGTTTTCATTAAGTTGCCTTTACTGAATGTGTGTGCCATCCCATGCTTCATTTTATAGAAGCAGCTTTTTGAAGTTCTGACTAGTATTATATATCTAGTCTGGGCAATCAATTCAAATACTGTTATCTTGAAATGATTACTGTAGGGCTTGATTTTACAGCCACATGGTGGCGCTGCTACATAGCAGCAGTGTGTTAATGTTAAAAAGCCCAGAGGAAGACACTTATAGTCAAATCTGAATCCCCACCCTCACTGTACGTTTTATTTTCCCTTTTTACCTCCTTTATGATGAGTTTTTTGGCTATATAGTAGTGTATATTTGTATGTCTCTAAATGTTATGATGAATTGACCATGGTGGACCCTCTTGTAAGGTGCTTTATTGGTCGTCCACTCACAGTTGACAGTTTTTGTATTGAGTTGTGCTTGAAATGTAGGCTACTGTAATTCTGCAAACTGTTAATACATACTTCAATCAAACAATCAATAGGCATGTACCCTTCAGTAGTCCATTATGCACCTTGCATAAGGTTGCAACTGAGAACAACAGTCAATTTCAAGAGAGACAACCCATTGGTTTGGCAACAACAATTAGATACAGGATAGGTGGGCAGTGGGCACTAGGGGCATCTGGGCATGGTACCATTATCAGATTTAATTTGGCCCTTCAATGTATTGTTTATTATATACTACTGTACAATGGGTCACAGACGACAGCTAGCCGCATACACAGCATTTTACATTAAAACAACGTCAAATGTAACCTGCATGTGCAAAACATCCAGCCGCGATTTTTCATTAGTTCACTGCGATGACACGTTATGTTGAAACCTTCACGTGAACGGTGAAACCACACGTGCCATTGAAATGCTTTGATTTCACAATTTGTTCTAATGTTGATCCTACTAACACTTCTCACTGCTAGACAGCAGACAGGGCAGGCTGAGGCGGGAAGGAGGGGCTGCTTGTTGTGCTTGAGCCCTGAGCCCTGCAGCATACATGCAACTAGAGGAGCAGACGCGTGCATGCGGGCGCTCGGTTATTAAGCAGCGGAGCCGCGGAGAAAATTATTATTATAAGTTTTTTTTTTGTTTGGCACATATTGTTGCCCCCATCAAATCACTTGACTAGCATAGCAAGCCTGCCTGCTGCGTTGTGACTGCTTCGGTCATGTCATTGTCCTTTACACCACATCCATTCTACACTGTACACATACGCCCCACCCCCATTCATTTTCTTTTGCGGATCTACACCGATCTCAATTATGGTCCCGATGAAATCCTCAAGACGGAAATCCGTCCCCAGGACGGAGCACCTTAAACCCTGAGTATGTTAAAACAGTTTAACATATAGTATACACTTGACCATATGCAGACCGCGGCCATCTTGCCAGCAAGGTGCAAACTAGATGCAATTTCCCATTGACAGCCCATTCATGCAAACAGAAAAGTCATATATGATTGTATTAAACAACATCTAACGCACGGACGGAGTGCAAAACATACTGGGCCTGGTGGGGACAAAAGAAAAATCATAATTCATAGGAAAATACATGTAATTTCCCCTCGGTTAACTGCTATACAAGTAAAGTAATTTAAATAGTGCCCCATTGGGAATGTGAGCACACACGCACATGGTAGTTTACGTATAGTATAAATTAATTACACCAAAATATTTTGCATTACCTCTAGAGAAAAAGAAAGATATAAAAAGAAGAGGAAAGGTAGAGAGGTACTGTAAACTTTAAACTGATTGCTGTAAGAGGTGAAACGTTGAAACTTCTGTTCACAGAAGCAGCATTTTAATTGATCAACTCCCTCACATCATACAGCTGATTAATTTGATCCAACCGGTGAGGTAATTTAAAGTTACGTCATGGTATTTACTTTTCCCCCTTTGGTTTTCAACGAACTGAAACTCTTTCCACATTGTTAACATCATGACAAGGGTTTTCTCCAGTGTGGACATCCCTTTAGCTGACGTGACTTTTACAGTGGAAAAGTGTGTGTGGATATACTGGTGAGCCTTCAGACTAGATGACTCACTGGTCACAGGTTTTTCTACAGTGTGTGGATATGCTGGTGGTATTTTAGAGAAGTTAACTGACAGAAACTCTTGTCACAAAGTTTACACTGGAAAGGTTTTTCTCCAGTGTGGATACGCTGATGTGTCTTCAGCTCCCTTTTCTGTTTGAAACGTTTGTCACAATATGTACAGTGGAAAGGTCTTTCTTTAGAGTGGTAACTCTGATGTACCCTCAGATAACCTGATGTACTAAAACTCTTGTCACATTGTTTACACTGGAAAGGTTTTTCTCCTGTGTGGGAAACCTGGTGTGACTTCAGTAGTCTTAACAAGGTGAAACTCTTGCCACAATGTTCACACTGGAAAGGTTTTTCTCTGAAACTGTGAATACTCTGGTGCGACTTCAGAGTAGTTGCACGGGTGAATCTCATGTTGCAATGTTTACATTGGTAAGGTTTTTCTCCTGTGTGGACATGCTGGTGTGTCTTCAATCTAACTGAATTACTAAACCTCTTGTCACAATGTTTACATTGGAAAGGTGTTCCTCCTGTGTGGTTACGCTGGTGTTTCTCCAGGTCAGCTGAAAAATAGAAACTCTCGTCACAATACTTACATTGGAAAGGTTTTCCTCCTGGGTGGAGACGCAGGTGTTTCTTAAGTTGAGCTTTGTGAGAATAACTCTTGTCACAATATATACAGTGGAAAGGTTTTTCTCCAGTGTGGCTACGCTGGTGTGACTTCAGATAACTTGCTTTGCTGAATCTCTTGTCACAATCTTTACACTGGAAAGCAGGGTGAATACTCTGGTGCTTCTTCAGAGAACGTGCATCGCTGAATCTCTTGTCACAATCTTTACACTGGAAAGGTTTTTCTCCTGTGTGCGTAAACTGGTGTTTCTTCAGAGAATATGCCCGGGTGAATCCCTTGTTGCAATGTTTACATTGGTAAGGTTTTTCTCCTGTGTGGACATGCTGGTGTGTCTTCAATCTAACTGAATTACTAAACCTCTTGTCACAATGTTTACATTGGAAAGGTGTTCCTCCTGTGTGGTTACGCTGGTGTTTCTCCAGGTCAGCTGAAAAATAGAAACTCTCGTCACAATACTTACATTGGAAAGTTTTTCCTCCTGTGTGGAGACGCAGGTGTTTCTTCAGGTGAGCTTTGTGAGAATAACTCTTGTCACAATATATACAGTGGAAAGGTTTTTCTCCAGTGTGGCTACGCTGGTGTGACTTCAGATAACTTGCTTTGCTGAATCTCTTGTCACAATCTTTACACTGGAAAGCAGGGTGAATACTCTGGTGCTTCTTCAGAGAACGTGCATAGCTGAATCTCTTGTCACAATCTTTACACTGGAAAGGTTTTTCTCCTGTGTGGGTAACCTGGTGTGTCTTCAGATTATATGCCTGGGTGAATCTCTTGTTACAATGTTTACATTGGAGAGGATTTCCTCCAGTGTGAATAAGCCGGTGTCTCTTCAGGTTATCTGCAACACTAAACCTCTTGTCACAATGTTTACATTGGAAAGGTTTCTTATGGTGGTTACGCTGGTGTCTCTCCAGGTCAGCTGAAAAATAGAAACTCCTGTCACAATACATACATTGGAAAGGTTTTCGTCCTGGGTGGAATCGCAGGTGTTTCATCAGGTCAGATTTGTGAGAGTAACTCTTGTCACAATATATACAGTGGAAAGGTTTTTCTCCAGTGTGGCTACGCTTGTGTGACTTCAGGGAACTTGCTTTGCTGAATCTCTTGTCACAATCTATACAGTGGAAAGGTTTCTCTCCAGTGTGGATATGCTGGTGTCGCCTCAGGTCACAGGCAGTATTGAAACCCTTTTCACAATGTGTACAGCTGTGGGTCTCTGAAGACCGGGACCTCACCCCTGAGAGAGAGAGAGAGAGAGAGAGAGAGAGAGAGAGAGAGAGAGAGACAGAGAGAGGGGTGAATATTTAGGTTAAAACAGAGTACAGGTACAACTTGAAAAAGCTTCGATCATCATACTAGTTCCTAGAGCACTAAGGCTTCCCTGTCAAAGTAGTTCTGCACTAGCCGTTTTTCTTTTTTCTTTACTGAATTCTGTTGATAATGTGTATGCATATGAACCACTGATATGGCCCTGTATTGGTCCTTAAAGAAACGGTAGGCGGACCTAACGCTGGATGACGTGGATGCGGAAGTAGTCCAACAACAACAAAACTCCATAGAATCGTTTTCCATCTAGAACAGATGTGAACAACAACAACAAAAAGGCTGCACACGCAGGACCCACATCCTGTTTTGGGCGTCCATCTAAATGCTAAATAAATAGCGTCAATGCTAGCGAGTTAAAATGAAGCCATCCTTGCTCTAGAAAGCGCCAATGTTTCCATCTAGACCAGGGGTTCTCAACCTTTTTGGCTGGGGACCCCCGGAAATGCTTTGGCCATGTCTCGCGACCCCCGTCCGGCACACACACTGCAGAAATAACCTTATAATAGAGAAAATATATCATAAATTAATTTTGAAACCAGATATAATCATTAAGGAATGTTTATGCATGTACTTTTTTTTTTTTTTTTTTTAATAATTTGGGGACCTCCCAAAATAATGTGGCGACCCCCAGAGGGGTCGCGACCCATGGGTTGAGAACCCCTGATCTAGACCACCGGATAATCAGCAAAGACCTCCGAACATCGCACGTTTTATCCAAACCACGGAGAGCTCCGTAGATTTCGAGTTATTCAGCTTTTTAGTCAGCCTGTATAATGAAAGGTGGACGGGAGCGCGGTTGCGCAACCCGGTCTAGGATCGCTAAAGAAGGAAAGGCCAACCCAAAATAATAATGAAAAAATAGAAATCAGTGATCCGGTTTGATATCAATAATAAAGCTTAACAGACGGAGTATTAAGCCAGAAGCAGTTGCTAGTTGGATTCCTTCTGGCGGAACGTTCCGCCACGAGCAGCTAATCTGTTAACTGTGCAGACTCTGTTTTCCACACAAATGTAGTTCCCGTCCTCGTGTTTCAAATCAAGAAATGAAAAAAATCCGCTCATCATTTTAAGTGATAAGTACAAGTCTCAATGTATATATAGTAATTGGGACTGATGGTTGATGGGCCACAGGTGTGGTATGTCACACTATAAATATGTATTGTTGTCTACTCATTCCTTGAAGGTCTGAGGAAGGACTGCGGCCCGAAACGTTACCACTTCAGTAAAGAAATATTTGGGAGCATAAAATGGTGTGCAGAAGTTTTTTTAATTTCTTGATTTGTGACTTTATTTTGATCCAGCACCCAGCCTATATAGGTATATAGATGTGCGTGTCCTTTTTGGCTGTTTGTTCAGCCTCCTCTACCGTGTTTAACACTGACTGACCTCCACTGGACTCCTCCCGATAATCACTGTCTTCAGTGTCAGCTTCAAGTTCAACTTTAACGTGCGGAGAGATGTCTTCATCCTTATCTTCACTTTTCACTGCTAGTAATGTCAACGTTGACCCATCAGGTTCCTCTGGTCTTTGAAGTAGCTCCTCCTGTTCCTCTTTAATCCCTGGAGGCTCTGGTTCCTCCTGAAGTAGACTGGGGCTCCTCTCCCGTTTAGGAGAAACCTCCTGTTTGATGTCTAGGAGCAGAAAAACAACATGTAAGTCATTAATACTGGATTCCGTTTTCTGGCCTTTCCATGTACAACATTAGCTATTACCAGTTACGAAGTAGACATTATAAAAGGTGGTTTTGGAAACGTAACTTCTGAAAAAAACAAGTTAATTAATACGATTTAAAGGACCTATAACATAAACTTCAACTTTTTCAAAAAACAAAAAAAATTTTTTTGAGCTCCCCTGTGTATTTTCTATCCCCACAAATATGCAATTTTGAACAATCAGGATTTCTCATCATATAGGCGCTTTTATGGAAATTGCTCTCAGGAACAGCTCAACTGATTTGGTCGTATTTGTGTTGTCATCAATGTCACCCTACTTTGTATAATTCCTCCCTATCTTCAGTCTTCAGTTCCAAATTTGCATTTCCACTTTGTTTACAATGTCCGCCATTGTTGATTTTCCAAGCTGGCATGGAATGGAAACAAGCCTGGGTTTTTCTAGCATCAGTATTATAATGACTCAAATATTAAATAAGTTGCATATCAGCACCCCCACCACCTCAGGACATTGTGGTACTGCAGCTAAAACAGCTTCAGAAGCACAAAAGAAATGGTGCAACTCCCCTCTCCCCCTGCCTCTCTCTCACTCTCTCTCTCTGTAATTAGCAGGCAACAGTGCAACACTATCTCTCTCTCTGTTTCTGGCACAACAGCGCCACTTTTGCCTCTACTGGTACTCAGTCACATAGTGGTACTCATAGTCACATAGGTGAAGACGGACATTGCTGTTCCTTGGAGTGGTTGCACCACTCAAAAATAAATGTCATGGACTGGTTATATCAGAGTGGTGATTGAGGCTCAAACCATTACAAATAAGTTTGAGGGACATAGACAATATGATATAAACCATTAAAAACCATTACAATTCATGTTATAGCTGCTTTAAGCGAAATACATATTTCTTATTAGAAAAGGTTAGAGCAAAATGGTTAATTTGAATCACACTCATAACAAAATATTAAAACAATACTTCATATGTGAGCTCTGATTTGGGAGTAAGTTAGGCTGTAGGCCAAACATGTACAACAGGACTCTTTCTGTAGGTAGGCCACCTCCAAAGTAGACCAATCATAGCTCATGCCTTCAAGTGCATGATGTTATGCAAGACACCTCCAGACATGAAAGCTTGACTGGTGTCTGGTGAAAGTGAATCTGTCATACTGATGTTCATGATGATGTGGCTCTATATGGTGTAGAAATAAGTCTGTGAATCTGTCTGTGACTGGTGCAAATTTCAGAAACCACTGTATCGATAATCGCAACATTTATTGTGTATGCTATTGTGTGTGCATCCATTATTTCATCTAAAGAGTTAAGTCTTAAAAAGAGAAATAGAGTGGCCGCACACACTGATAGCCAAAGTGCCGATTATTTATTAGGATGCAGAGTAAGAACCAAACTTTCAAAACCGCCCTCAAGACCCACCTCTTCAATATTGCCTTCCCTAGCTAACCCTTCTCACTATCTTTCTTTTTAATGTTTTTCAGCTTTGCGTTTTTTCCTTTTTCTAATAAAGTTGTTTTTATTTTGTTGTTACCTCTGTAAAGCCCCCCCATGTAAAGCGTCTTTGGGTACTCTTTGGGAAAAGCGCTATATAAGTTTGAGATATTATTATTAGAACCAACGTTTTGGCAGATACAACTGCCTTCTTCAGGGTATCTGAAGGCAGTTGTATCTGCCGAAATGTTGGTTCTTACTCTGCATCCTAATAAATAATCGGCACTTTGGCAGTGTGTGTCTTTTTAAGACTTAACTCTTTAGATGTTTCTGCCGTGAGCTGGCACCACTACTAAGACTGGTGTGCGTTTAGCATCCTCCTGCACATCCATTATTTCATACCATTTCGTCCTAATATGTGATTTGTGAAACGTTGTGATAGGGAATCCTGTGATAGGGAACACCATATGCACGCATAGGCCTAGAATATAGGACAGTAACGACCAGAGTATTGGACTCGAGTCATGATGACTCGACTCGAGTCCGACTCGAGTCATTGATTGGACGACTTGCAACTCGACTTGGACTTTAGGGTAAAAACTTGAGACTCGACTTGACTTGGAAGACAATGACTCCAGACTCGACTCGACTTGAGACAAGCTAACTCGGACAACTTGTAGCATTATGTTGTTTTTTCATTGTATGTTTTTTTGTCCAGGCAGGGCGGTCGTGAACGTCACGTTACGCCCCGCACCAGAGCGAACGCCACGCTATAGGTTTACACTTGTATTGGTTTGATTGATTGATTGATTGGAGACAGGCATGTAAGCGAGAGAGCACGCAAACAGCCATGACTCTGATCAGTGTGGGCACACACAACAGTGCGGCTGTTTCTGTTTGTATCTACTAGGCTAGGCTAGCTAGCAATGGCGACTGCTCCCGAGCCTCCTTCTGCAATTCCACCAAAAGTGATTCAGTTCGCTTTTAAAAACTTCCATTCTGATGGAAAACGCAGGAAGGCTCAATGCAAGACATGCGACGCTAAAATCAATGACAAAGAAGGAACCACATCCAACTTTGTCCGCCACTTGAAGACGGCGCATGAAGCCAAGTAAGTGAAACCTAGTAACCTACTGCCAATATAACTAAAGCTAACATTATTAGAAGTGTGTCCGGGTGTGCATGTGTGTGTTGGTGGATATATATGTCGTTAATAAGACAAACAATGCCACTCACCACTGTCGCGAACGTTGATGATATGTGACTGCACTGCATAAATAATAATATCCATCCATGGTAGCAAGCCCTCCGTTTTCCAACACTTTCTCACTTTTCATTAGATATATCCAGTTGTCAGCAGGATTAAGAACTTCATTAACTCCCACGCAAAACCTCTATTCCTTCCACTTTTCCTCCGATACGTTTTCTCTAACTATAGTTGCATTTAGTCCACTCCGTGTTATTCTTTTGGAACGTGGAGGATTAGGACCCCATGCCGGCAAAACAAATGCACGTGGAGTACTAGTAGGCAGCTAAATGTGTGCCTGATGGAGTGACGTAATATTAAAATACTACAAAACAAACGTGCATGCACGTTAAGAGATTATTTTGTGCTTTAGGCCTGTAGGCACTGCTGCAGTAAATTAATGTGTGTGCAATGAGTGTGTGTGCATGCATGCATTTGCTACACAAAAATGACAACTGTATAATATTTCTTGTTTTCCTTCTGTTTCAGATATGCAGAGTATATGAGATGTAAGCAGCAGCCAGTCCCTGGTCCCAGCCAGCCAGGAATTGGACAGTTTGCTGCTCTCTCTCACCCAGAGTTTTACAGACAGAATCATTCCAAACAGAGGGCCATGACTGACTCCATCATTATGGACCTAATAGTGGGATGCAGCCTTCCCCTGACTCTAACAGAAAATAAAAAGTTCTGCCACTTTCTCTCCATAGCAGACCCCAAGTACAAGGCCACTGATTATCGTTCTGTAATCAAGCACGTAGAATCCTCTGTTACAGCGACCCGCACTAAGATCAAAGGGATCCTTGCAGAAGCAGAACATGTTTCTCTGACTGTAGACATCTGGTCAGATCGTAGGATGCGAGGCTTCTTGGGTGTCACTGCCCATGTCCTGACTACAAACAAAGAGCTGTGTCTGAATTCCTACTTGCTGACCTGCAGTAGGTTCCGAGGATCACATACAGGAGAGAGGATCGCTGAGGCGTTTGAAGCTATCTGTGATGAATATGACATCAGACACAAAATGGACTTTGTGCTCTGTGACAACGCAGCTAACATGAAGAAGGCCTTCTCCATCTGCTTCCCCCAAGAGGAAGAAGATCAAGTAGATGATGAAGAGAGCCTGGACGACCCAGAGATATGGGAAGATCTGTCGGTGACCGACCAAGAAACTGTTGATCAGGTGAATGAGTGGCAGTAAAACATCTTTGCTTATGGTTGTGCACAAATACCATAAAATAATAACCTTTTATTGTAGTAGTTTTGTAATCTACAGGGCAGCCTTGTTTTGTCTACTCATCGTTAACTATTTCTGTCATGTGCTCTCTGACAATACTGTTATGTGAAGAAAACCATAATTGAATTGTTTGAATTCAACAGGCACTAACCAGAGGAAGCCCCAAACGCCTACAGTGCTTCGCTCATACCCTACAGTTGACTATAGGCGATGGCCTTAAGGAAGCTAAGGTTGCAAGAGGTGCCATGGCAAAATGCTGCAAACTCAGTTCTCTTCTGCACACATCTACCTCCTTCCATGATGCTTTTGAAGAGAAGTTTGGTGAGCGAGGGATCCCTGCTGCTGTGACCACACGATGGGGTTCAACCTACCGCCAACTGAAAGCAGTGCTCTCATTCAACCAGCAGGAACTGAGCGATGTTGTGCAGGCCACAGGTTGGTGCTTGTCTGTTACTGCCCCTGCTGCTGTGTAGATCATGGCTGTAGCTCAGGAGAATGGGTTGTCTGATCACAGGGTCACATTCTATTCCTGTGTCATCAAACACACAGGGCTTGTTGAGTAGTATCCTCAACAAGCCTGAGTTTTAGAATGCTATGCTGTATCTCTTTCTCTATCTAGGTCACCAGGAGCTGATCTTCTCTACGAGAGAGTGGAGTCAACTGAAAGAACTGTGTGATATCCTCAAGCCCTTTTCAGAGGCCACTGATCTTACGCAGGGCGAGAAGTGTGCAACTATCAGCGCTGTTCTTCCCAGTGTCTTGTCCCTAAACAACCACCTGGAGAAACTCAAGCAGAAGGTTGGTTATTGACTCACTCACTCACTCACTCACTCACTCATTTATTCATTTGTTCAGGTTCGCTTCCTGGGAAGCATGGTCAGGTGCCTTCAGACCTCCCTCAAAAAAAGATTCCGTGGCATCCTGGTCAATGTGAAAATGGAAACTGCAGCACCAGACGAACCACAGCCTCTACCTTTTGCGGACCCTGTGTATATCAGAGCAGCTGTCCTGGACCCAGAATACTCAATGATGTGGCTGGAACAAGATGTCCTTGTCAACGATGACATCAAGAGGGAGGTGTCTGACATGGTGAAAGGTCAGTGAATGTACATCTATATTAATGTGCTCTAATACACACTAAAAGTATGGCACTGTATAAATGTACTCTCACACACCACTCAGTCACTTCTCAAACAAACTTGGTTCACTTTATTAATGTTGACTGTCAGGGTGATCATTTGTTGTCCATTAGAACTGATCCTACGGGAGGTGCCAGCTGACCAGACACCTGAGAATCCAGAGAGAGAGGAAGAGCTGTTGGAGGAGAACACTCAGAACAGTGCTGGGCTCTTCGCAGGATACAGGAAGCGTCGCAAGCAGGACACAATGAGGCCAGAAATTCAGCTGAACAACTACCTTAGCCTTGATACTGATCAGAAATGTCTCAGCTTTTGGGAGGCAAACAGAAACTCCCTCCCTGCACTTTATAAGATTGCCATTAGAGCACTTGCAGTGCCCGCAACTAGTGCTCCAGTCGAGAGAATCTTTAGCCACGGTGGCATCATTTTGAGACCACATCGTTCTCGGATGAAGGGCACCAATCTCTCGAACCTTGTGTTTCTCAAGTGCAACAATCTGTGAATCTACTGTATGTAATACAGGCACTACTTGACTCTGTAACATAGGGTTAGGTTTAAACAGGATGTTAACTTGCACACATTTTACTTTGGAAAGGTTTCATTTATCCAGCTCTTATTTTCTTTTATAACTCTTACATTTAAAATGTTTATCTCTTTAGAATTGTCAAAATAATACTCATGGTGGAGTGAGTTTATGCAAACATCTTGACAAAAAAAAAATCCCTTAAATGGATGGTTATTTATGTTTGTAAGCACTGCTGTCTGTGTGCTGTTTAGTTTACAAAGCACCTTGTTTGCACTTTGCACTGATAATTTTGCCTTTGTAAAGGTAGCTACCTCGAATGTAAAACAAATAATGATACACTTGCAATTTAAATGTTGTTGCAAAATGTTAAAAATAAACATCTTTGTGTCAAACATGCCATTTCTTTAATGGAATGTAGCCTTTCCCATCTACCTAGGCCTAAATGATCAAACATGTAATGGATAAATGTATAGCTTTTAAGCTTGATGCTGGTTTAATGCATGCAGAGTTGCAGACTAGTCTGCATGGTATTTTTGACATTGACTTTAGGAAGATAAGCTTCCTCCAAGATATACACCTGAGATATAACCTGTGACTTGACTTGACGACCTTGTGACTTGACTCGACTTGACAACCTTGTGACTTGACTCGACTTGACTTGACACCTTGTGACTTGAGACTTGACAACCTTGTGACTTGACTCGACTTGACTTGACAACCTTGTGACTTGACTCGACTTGACTTGACAACCACGTGACTTGACTCGACTTGACTTGACAACCTTGTGACTTGACTCGACTTGACAACCTTGTGACTTGACTCGACTTGACAACCTTGTGACTTGACTCGACTTGACTTGACAGCCTTGTGACTGGACTCGACTCGACTTGACTTGACATAACCTTGTGACTCGACTTGACTTGACTTGCCCACAACAGAAAAACTTGAGACTCGCTTGAGACTTGGACCAAATGACTTGCTACTCGACTCGGACTCGGATCAGAGGGACTCGTGCAATTGTCTGGCGACACCAGTGTGTTAAAGTTAACAAAAACCCCACAGGAAGACACTTTTATACATGTAGTCTTCAGTAGTTATGTAAACCATGCACCTTCCTTGCATATACAGTAAGGGAGTTAAGGTACGTTAACTGTGTTAGATTCCAATGGTATACTACATTTTGAATTAATTTCATTATACTCTAAATATTTTTTTCAAATGGGATTTGGCCGTACAGATGTGTAGAATGTGTTCTTTAATATGTATTTTTACGTGCGCTCTTTCTTGAGTCTCTCCCCTCCTCTCTCTCTCTCGTCTTCTCTCTCTCTCCTCCTCTCTCTCGCTCTGTCTCCTTGTAATCTGTACTCTTCTGTGCTTTTTAAACATGCACGAAACGTTGACGGTGCTTTAAACTGCTGCTGTTGGCAGTGGCACTTGGCAGAGCAGTAGGCTGATGATCGAAAAGTTAGTCTAAAAACTAACATGACCAGACAGAAAATTTTAGTGTACACCCGACAAATAACATATTGGATGTGTAGATTCTAGAGATCTCTTATGATCTCCACCTGTCTGCGACGTCTGATGATGTGATATGATATCACCGTGTGAGTGATAATGAAATGACACGAGTCTTGGTTATATTAGCCTATGCGCAGCGTCCCGCTGCTGAGTGCTCCTGCACACTAGACTGTAAAGACGCACACATACCATAGGGTAAACTTGATATAGACAGGGGAGTAAAACACTATGAGAAAAAAAAAAGAATCGAAACAACAATTACAAAATTAAACAAATTAAAGTTATTTGGTTATTTGGTCTTATCGCTGCTTGCAGCTATATTATATGATTATTATTTTCCATATTCGAGCAGCCCCAAACTTGTGTAAAAAAGTACCACATTTGGCCTGATGGTGAAATATAGGTTCATTGGGTCACATAGTTAGGGTTCATCTTCCAGGTACCCCCTCACCCCTCCTCTCTCTCTCGAAAGCAATTTTATGGACTGGACCTTGGGTGTTGAAAAGCCGATCGGTAGGCTACTTTTTGTTTTTGCAGAGCAGACGGGTTGTTGATTAATTTGTTTGGCGGGCCGAGTTGGCTCCCGGGGCACGCATCACCTGACCCGCGCATCACTATTACATACCTATCCTGTACAACTTCACTACCGGTCTCATCCTTGCATCAACCAGTCCACATCTCTGGTCCATCTCTCTCGGTTCCTCTTTGGAGGCCATGTAGATCTTTGGAGGCCAGTAGATCTCTCCCTGTGGTGATCTGTAGAAATAAAATACCTTTTAGTTCTCATTCAGTAGAACAGTGGTTACATTCAGTAACCTAATAGAACACATAACAGATAGGAAGAAGATCACTTAATTCTACATCCGGTTCCGATTCTGGGGGAACCTGTCTACCGAGCAATCTTTGTTACTACTCTCACCAATGGTCATGAATTGTGGGTCATGACCGAAAGAATGAGGTCGCGAATACAAGCTGCCGAAATGAGTTTTTTCTATGGGTGGCTGGCATCTCCCTTAGAGATAGGTGAGAAGTTCAGCCACACGAGAGAGACTGAGTAGAGTCGCTGCTTCTTCGCCTGGAAAGGAGCCAGCTTAGGTGGTTCAGGCATCTGGTTAGGATGCCTCTCGGGTGTCTCCCTAGGGAAGTCCTCGTCCCACTGGGAGGAGACCCCGGGGCAGACCAAGGCGTATTTGGATGAAACACATCGACTCGCTGGCCTTGGAACGTCTCGGGATCCCCTAGGAGGAAGTCACTAATGTGGCTCTGGAGAGGGAAGTCTGGAGCTCTCTGGTGGAGCTCCAGCGACCTCGCGACCCGACTACGGATAAGCGGTTGAAGATGGATGGATCATGGATGGATGGATGGTGGAACCTTCAAAATACGGGTTTCACTGAAAAATGCTGTCGGTTAAAGGGACACTTCACCCTTTTTGCAAAAGAATATATGTCAATGACGAAAGTGTTCTAAATCTTCTAAACCTCATTAGCATATATTTTTTTGCAAAAAGGGTGAAGTTTCCCTTTAAGTGATAATTTCAACAGAGATAAACTGGTGAGCCCAGAGTGGATGGTAACACTAACACTGGTAATCAGACCCACAGCTAAGCTCAGGGATTCCTGCAGGAAAACCTAGTCCTAGGGTCATATCTTGCCTTACCCTTTATCCCTAAAGTTTAAACTTGTTAGCCTTATTTTACTATTAAAAAAAGATGATCTATCGACACATTGTGAGCTTGTAGATTGGCTATTGAACTATTTTAAAATGTTTTTTTTTTTTTTAAATAGTACAACAATGATAAATACGTTTAGGGATAAGGGGTAAGATTTGTCTTTGTCTACATCAGTGTAGTCTCTGTTGCCAGACTGTTGCCTCTCGCAATTTCCAAATGATTCCGTCGTACAGTCTGGAGCAATGGAAAAGTGGAGCCTCCTCCCCACTTCAGTTTCGTTTTTACAGTTGCGCAAATTTATCCTAATATGAATAGAAAACATCTAAGCGTAGATATCTATTTGCTTAGCAGAAAAGGATATAAAACAAATTAAATGTAAAGATATTTTAAAAATATATTTCAAACTTTCCTTATGCTAAGTTTAAGTAGCATGTGACATGTCAAACTAGGGGGTTTTCATGATTCTGAATCCATTCCAAACATTAGTTTTGCACAAAAAACACTCCTTGGGCTAAAAACAGCCATAGACACACAAATGTGCTGAGCTCATCACATGTGCTGACGTCTATGGCCGTTTTTAGCCCAACACTAATGCTTGGAATGGATTCAGAATCATGAAAACCCCCTAGTTTGACATGTCACATGCTACTTAAAGCATAAGGAAAGAACATTTTTGCCTGCCATAGGATGTTAATGGTAGGGTCACAAGAAACCCCTATAAAAACATTGCCCAATAGTGACAGCCGGTCAGCAAGTGGATTCATGAATGTATATGCAATATTGCCTATTGCCTACACAATATTTTAGGCCAATAAAAAAGACTATATACCAAAACAAAAGAAGCCTGTCGGCTGCCGGACTAAAGGGCAAATAGAGATTGTGTGAGGACAAAAGCTGTATATAGGAGGGGCTATTTTATCATGAACATTAGTGAGGACCTATTCTATGAAGACAGGTTGAAAAGCGGTGAAGTTGTCCTTCACAGCTGTGTGAAGTGATCGAGGGGCGCTAACATATTAAAGTCTAACTCATGTTGATTAGGTGATATAATGGTGATGTAAAACAAACAGTGCCAACACAAACATTAAATTATCTTTATTGTTAATGGCATTTAATGTTTGTGTTAGGGACAAGATGACATAAATTCTCCCTTCATTGTCGACGGCGTTTTTAAAACAAACATTGAACTAAAACAAACATTAAACCTCAAAAACAGCAAATTACAGGTTTCATACTCTCATTTTAAACGTGGGCCTCCCTAGTGTAGTGTTTAGAGAATATGGTTGTGGGTTCAAACCCTGCCGGGGTCGACGTCAGCAGAAAGGGCATGCGGTTGCAAAGGCTTCCTATAACGCCAAATCAAATGGGTTCAGATCTGAGGAGACGCGTGTGAAGCCAGTACTGGACGGGGTATCCGGACGAAAAAACAAATCCATGCTCTCATTTTAAACATTTAGTTCTGACATTTATTGTTGGTGCTCGGAGGTGTTCCTAGCCACAAGCAACCATAAACCCATACATCATCTCTCCTGGGGGTCCCTGGTACTAAACCTTTTCAGATGGGGGTCCCTGGCACTAAACCTTTTCAGATGGGGGGTCCCTGGCACAGCATATTTTCAGATGGGGGTCCCTGGCACAACAAATGTTCAGATGGGGGTCCCTGGCACAACAAATGTTCAGATGGGGGTCCCTGGCACACCATATTTTCAGATGGGGGTCGCTGGCACAAAACCTTTTCAGATGGGGGTCCCTGGCCTGACACAATATGTTCAGATGTAGCAGACATTCAGATGACGATCCCTGGCACAACACCTTTTGAGATGGCCGGGTGTCCCTGGCACAACTACAGATGGGGGTCCGCGGCCAAATACATATATATTTGGGGGTCCTTGACTTTATTAAGTTTTAGAAGCACAGTAACGTTATGGTTACATAAATAATAGAATGCCAAAACAACTCGCCCCGGGCGTACAGCCGGTGGAACTGCACGGCATGGTATTCCTAAAGTATAACCACACAATGCAGCCAAACAATGTATTACTGCTGCTAGTAACTACTGGTTGTTTATAATCACATGTATAACAAACAAATAAACACAACATGAATCAGTTCATCTTTTCACCTAGCTGTAGCTGCGTTTCTTTCAGTTGGTTGAGCTGCTAACAAACGCCCTCCTGCTGCTTAACGACGACACTGTTTTCAAACGAAACGTTTAATTCAGTTGTCTTTGTATATGAATTAAAGCGCCAACAGTCTGGCGAACACTCGCTCATAGGTTTGTGCACATGCGCACTAGCGCTGCTGGGGGTACAGCGCATAGATATGGTACAGCGCACGAAGAGCCATATAGTAAGACAGAGTTACGACATTGAGGGGGCAGAAAACAGCATGGTCACGTGGTTCATGTACCCGCGCGAGCACATAGACTCCAATGCATTCCGTAAACTTCCGATTGTCCCTTTTCAATAGAAGTCTATGCATGAAGTGAACGGAGTTGTCGTAACTCTGGCTCTGGGTGCATGCAGAGTAATCTAGTAAGAGAGTGGCGACACGCTTTGATGATCTCGCCGCAAAGCGGGGTGCTATAGTTCCAAAACATTGGAAGTATCCCATTGAGATAGAATGAGCACTTCCGCATTCCATTGTCACCATGGGAGTCAACGCTAGTGTCGCCACTCCTACTAGATTACTCTGGGTTCACGTACCACCAGCACTAGGCAGACTCCAGGTAGACTTTGTTGAGACGATCACAGTATCTAGCTGTTCCATAGCTGTATTACACTGTACCGTGGCTCCCCCTAGTGACGTGCTGCTGGACCAGCAGCACGTCACTAGGGGGAGATTTATTCACATTCGTGTATGCATTTTATTTAAATAGGCATGCTTGTCAACGGGAGGTAAATAAACCATGTCAAAAGGACATCCATTGTGTGCTAGCTGCTTCCTCAGTTCTATTGTCTTATTGAGCCGTGGCGTGCAGCTTTCAACATTCAACTAATCTGGATTGTTGTGAGCCTTCAGCTCTGCCAATATTATGGGCAAGGGATGCATATATAAGGACGCCACAACTTTTAGAGGGCTAAACTAATACTTCCAGACTAGGAACATGTTCTGTGCACAACTCCAAGTCATCAATATGCTATATATGCTATAATATACTATAGCTAGGGTACACCAGAAATTAAACATCAAAGATGAGTGCATGCACCCTTATTGCCATTGACTCGTCGTGGCTCTATGAGAGGTAGTTTTGCATACAACACAAAGAAAGGACTCCCAAATTAGGAACAAGATCAATATCAATGTCGGAGATCCAATTGGGCCCTATATTTCGGTTTTTGGGCTTCCTAAATTAATTCATTTGGAGGCCCGTTTGCAATTTTAATAGTTTCAGTGAGAACTGGAATTATTAATACATTAATTCAATATGTAATATTATTTATTTTGACAACTTTGGCAAAATGATTTGTCAGTTTCACCACAAGATAAATCAATTACACTGCTGAGTTGAAGAGAACCACTAGATTCCGGGCACAGACAAACTCTGCATTATCCAGATAGCTCTGCTGTAATGGTACTTGTAATAGTCCCTTTAAGATTCTGCCGTTCTGCAGTCACTGCGTGTGATGACTAGGACACATTTCCTTGTATCTCCGGGGAATACATTATTTTAATGGATTTCACCACATTTCTGACCTAACAGTAATGGGGTGGCAGTAACGAAGGCGGCTGCTTGTTCGATCCTGGGCTCCCCCAGAGTATTAGACTAGTCTAGAAGTTTCCTTGAGCAAGACACTGAACCCCTAATTGCACGTTGTGAACTTGTAGATCTGTTCTTTTGGTCACGTCCGGTGCAGATTAGGCTGCAATCACACAGCCCGTTAGGCAAAAAAAAGTAGATAAGTTACATATCTTGCGTAATGTTATAGCCTACATGTTTTGGAAAGGTTTTTGTTTATTAACTAAATCAATAGCAAAAACTATGAATAGCCAAATATTTTCCCAGGACACCTTTATAAATTCCAAGCCAAGGAACATGACTTAAATGTACAAAATCATAGAGAGATGCCTCTCGAGCGTCTCCCTAGGGAGGTCCTTGATGCACGTAGACCCCCGGGGCAGACCAAGGTGCAGTTGGAGGTGCACCCGATGGCCCATACGATGGGAGACATTTAGAGTAATTCCTGTGCATTCGATGGGTGGATTCATACTACATCGGGTGGGAGGAAACACATCGACTCATTGGCCTTGGAACGTCTCGGGAACCCCCAGGAGGAAGTCACTAATGTTGCTCTGGAGAGGGAAGTCTGGAGCACTCTGGTGACACGCGACACGACTACGGATAAGCGGTTGAAGATGGATGGAGAACATTGGGTAGATATGGTTTTATGAGCCAATGGATACCGTTTGGTGAAAGTTCTTCTTCCGCCCATAATACATAGGCTACATGCAGCGTCACATGCTTATGAAACTTTACAGTACGGTAAATTATCTACAGTAAATCCCAGTTGAAGAGAAGTTTGTACGTGAAAACATGAACAGCAAACACATCGTAGAAATGGATGACGACATGCCCAAAACCAGGACACACAATTGTTATCATGCAGTAAGACCTCGCCCTTGTCGCGTGCGATGTCACGAGACCTGGGCACCGTATATGGGGCTTTGGCTCGGGGTAGAGTAAGTAAGTAAAGTTTATTTATAGAGCACCTTTCACAGACAATTACAGTAACAAAGTGCTTTAACAACAATAAAAGTAAAACAAGTCAATAGTCAATACGTGGCTGGATGGTAACCGCAAGGTTGCCAGTCCGAACCCGGGCTCCCCCAGAGTTAGTGTCGAAGTGTCCTTGAGCAAGACACTGAATCCCTAATTGCTCCTGATGTGCTGGTTGGTGTCTTGCATGGTTTCCGCCGCCATCGGTGTATGAATGTGTGTGAGAATGGGTGAATGTAATGCACCATTTACCATTTATTTCCCCATGTATGGGGATTTTGAATTATACACTGACTGACTGCATGATTCCATAGTTAACTGTGAACTGTGAATTGTAAAATAAATGTTAATTTAACTCTTGAGTGTACAAATACTAAGTGCAACAATTTATATTTTATATAGGCCGGCATTATTTAACTGAAATATACAAGTGGTCCAGAATGGGGAGACACTGGGGTTCTTGCACTGGGGAGACACTGACAGTTCTTGCACCATTTTGAAAGTAAAATTAAAGACTTTTTAAGACCTTTTTAAGACCTCAGAAAATTTTAGACCCAAATAAATGCCGCAACTCGCAACAATGTCTTCCTATGTTGAAATTGTCAATGTAGGTGGGTGGGCCGGCGAGCCAATGGGAGGGCCAGCAGACCACCGTGGCCCATCACCATTACTCAGAATTGGAGATGCACAATATTGTTTTATTCTTTACCGATATTAATAACTTCCTGCTTCTCAAGAGCGATACCGATAACTGATAAATACAAATATATGTATAGATACAAATATATTTTTAAATGTATTTATCTGTATTAGCACACCTTTAGGTAACAAATAATAATAGTGGGCAAATATGGATTTAACATAGCTTTGACCCAACCAAATTCAGTACTGTATCATGACATTACTAAAAACATACAACTAACAAAAAACAGACTGTCCAAATGAACATATTTATTTTGTCAATTAAGACCTATGAGCTATGACACTGTTTTTCCATGAGCAGAACAAAAAAGCCTATGGGTGCTTTGTCACTTGTCAACAAAAGAAAATAGACAATACAAATATAATATAGCCTACAGATTTAAAGTAATAGGAATACCCTAATACTAGGGACTTTCTGAGAAGGGAACTTCTCACTGACGTTTTTATACACACTAAAAACCTCAGTGTTAATTTAACTCTGACTCAGAGTTAAATTAACTACTGAGGTTGCTGAGAGTGTACGGGACTACGGAGAGGAGAGGGGTGCGCGGACACATCTGAAATGTATCGACGACCATTTGAAAATGTTTTTACGACAATGACTTTATGACTCTCAGCCGTTCAGTCACTCGATCTGTCCCAGCGTCCCAGTCCCACTCCCAGTCAGAGGCAGAAAAGTCAAGGTCTGTTGTGATGCGTTAGCATGAAGCTAACGCATCACAACAGACTGTTGCAACATTTTCTGCAGAGGAAAATCAACAGCCAAACGCATCGATGCAGAATCATGCACGGCCGCATGTCTGCATCTAAAACTTTAAAATAAAAGTCTACGAGTAGGCTACACCACACCATGAACAGACACCACCGTGTCTGTTTACTGTAAAAACCTCATCTTCAAATGTAATACCTGCGCCACGTCTCTGTCTGCGTGTGTGTGTGTGTGTGTGTGCGTGTGTGTAATGCACGTAACTCGAGAACCGTTTGACCCACCGTTTGGCCTTTCACCTGGGCCAGGCTCTGCCAGTGGGCCTAATGAGGCCAACTCCTTTCACCTGTGCAATTTCCAGCCTCTGCCTCAGCCAATTGAGGCTCAACCAATCAGGCTCTGCCAGTGGGCCGAATTGACTGCCAAGTACACTTTTTCACAGTCAGTTTGCCCACTTCTCACAGCCAGGTTGCAATCTTCACACACACAGGCACACAGCCAGAGATCTCCAGCTATGTGCTGTGTCAAATGCATCCAGGCTGACAACAATGGCAACCCCACACCTGCCAATTGATTACTTAACCAGTCCACTTTTCACAGTCAGTTTGCAGTCTTCAGACACAGGCACACATAGATCTCCATGTGGGACACCGACTGACAGTTAAAATGGGTGCTATGACAACATATATCATTAGGTTCCCAAGTTGCATCGTTCCCAAGTAGGCCGGTGGCCAACTACAGGTCTAGTTAAGACCTTAAATTCATGATTTGTTATTTAAGACTTTTTAAAAAGGACCCGCAGGAACCCTGTCTGAATATCCATATATGGGCATATCAACACTGACACATCACTCTGACATCAGACTTGCACAGCATGGAAAAGACAGTTCTCAGCTTCCAAACCTCAGACGGTCTCAAATACCCGAGAATCTACAGGACCCAACAGTGGTCTGCTCAAGGGTATGCTTAGAACACTAGGCAACCAGCACTAGGTCGTACTACTGGGGCAGATCGGCGTGTGCACGCATCCGCCTGGGTGACGTCAGACTGCTGGGCGGGTGAGTGATGGGGAAAGTGGGATAGGTTTCAAAAACGCAAGGTTTCATAGTTATAAAATAACACTGAATGATTTTGCTATTTACAATAAAACAACTGATTGTGTCGGGATAGCTAATTTGGTAGAGCTCTCGCCGTTGGACCACAAGTTTGTGGGTTCAAATCCAGGCACCGCCAACTCAGCGTATGAGTCTTCAATAACCCTGACAATTACATGGTCTTCTTTTTCTTCTTTGGCTTATTGTTGTGCATGTTGTTCTTATTGCTTATTGCCTTCCTGCTTGGTCCCGCCTTATCGCTGCTTGCAGCTATATTCTTCCCTTCGGTTTTCAGAGAAGTTAACTGACTGAAACTCTTTTTCAAAGGTTTGTCTGCAGTGTGGCAACGCAGGTGGTAGTTTAGAGAAGTTAACTGACAGAAACTCTTGTCACAAAGTTTACACTGGAAAGGTTTTTCTCCAGTGTGGATACGCTGGTGTGTCTTCAGCTCATATTTCTGAATGAAGCTCTTGTCACAATACGTACAGTGGAAAGGTCTTTCTTTAGTGTGGTAACGCTGGTGGTACTTCAGATAACATGATTGTCTAAATCTCTTGTCACATTGTTTACACTGGAAAGGTTTTTCTCCTGTGTGGGAAACCTGGTGTGACTTCAGTAGTTTTAACGCAGTGAAACTCTTGCCACAATGTTCACACTGGAAAGGTTTTTCTCTATAACTGTGGATACTCTGGTGGTTCTTTAGAGAACTGGCCCGGGCGAATCTCTTGTTGCAATCTTTACATTGGAAAGGTTTTTCTCCTGTGTGGATACTCTGGTGTCTCTTCAGGTCATATGGATATTTGTAACTCTTGTCACAAAGTTCACATTGGAAAGGTTTTTCTCCAGTGTGAATACTCTGGTGTATCTTCAGAGTATTTGCCACGGTGAATCTCTCGTTGCAATGTATACACTGGAAAGGTTTTTGGGGATCAGTGTGGATACTCTGGTGACTCTTCAGGTCAGTTGGAAAAAGGAAACTCTTGTCACAAAGTTTACATTGGAAAGGTTTTTCTCCTGCAGGTGCGTCACACAGGTGTGTCTTCAGGCCAATTGCAGTAAGGAAAACCCTTTCACAATGTGTGCAGCTGTGGGTCTCTGAAGACCGGGACCTCACTCCTGAGAGAGAGAGAGAGAGAGAGATGTGGATAGGCAGGTTAAAAATAGTGAGTACAGGTACAACTTGAAAAGCTTCCATCATCAAAAAAAGTTCCTTGTTTGGGAGCACTTTTTTCTTCATATTTCGCTTTTCTTCTCCTAATTTAGTAACTGTACCAACTCTCCGTTTTCCCCACAAATGTAGTTCCTGTGCCTTTTTTAACCTTTATTTAACCAGTAAAAAAACACATTGAGACTGAAGTCTCTTTTACAATTGTGAACTGGCCAAGAGAAGAGGCAAAATAAGTGACACAGCTCTGCCAGTAACAATAAATACAAGACAATAACAGGACAAACATAAATACAGTACCCACTACCGAAGAAGCCAAAGGGAGAACAGGAACGTCTAATAACGCAACCATAAAGGCTAATAAATAAAAACTAAGCAACAGAATTTGCTAATAAACTCAAAAGCAAGAGAACCAACATTTGCTATATGTCAAAGCAGGAGCAATGTTTGGGAAGTGTGCCCATGGAAATAATTTTAAAGCTCACTAGGGGAATCACAGAAGCCAGAGTCTGGTCTGTAGGTCATTCAAAGACCAGGGTCCAAAACAAGAAAGGCTTTTTTTCCAGCCTCAAACAAAGTGGGAGATTACCAAGAATGGCTTTATAAGTGAGAATATACCAACCTGTAGCAACCTGCGAGACGTTAAGGAGTACCAACCTTCTAGGGCGTACAGAGTACAGTGATGAGTCCTATAGGTGGAGTTGATTATGAACCCCAATGCAGCATGAAACTAGTCAAGTTTGCTCAGAGTTGAGGAACTAGCAAAACGGTAGCCTGTAACCAGCTTTTGCGAGACGCATTAGAAAAGCTTTTTTGCCAAGGCGTCAATGTGGTGTTTGAAGTTTAACTTGTTGTCCAACCAAATCCCAAGATATCTATACAACTCAACCCATTCAATGGATACTCCATCCAGGGTAGTGATGTGTGAGGCTATTTGGAGAAAATAGCATGGCCTTGGTTTTGTGGCGTTTTAGTAGTTTGCTCAGTTCAGTTTGCTATGCAGTTCATGCTGCAATGAGACAAAGTCAGAGGCCACATTTGACACTACCACATAAAGTGAGGGGGCACAGGAATACAGAATTGTATCATCGGCATACAGAATCTTTGCCACGGCAGAGAGATTTGCAATAGGCCTGTAGTTATTGACGTCACAGGGGTTGCCAGCCTTGAGAAGTGGTGAAGTGTGGTTTCCACACTTCTGGTAAACTCTGAGTAGATAAAGAAAGATACAAAATGTCCCTGTGTTTAACACTGACTGACCTCCACCGTGCTCCTCCCAATGATCACTGTCTTCAGTGTCACATTCACTGGACTCCTCCCAATCATCACTGTCTTCAGTGTCAGATTCAAGTTGAACTTCAACATGCGAAGAAATGTCTTCTTGGATGTATAGGAGCAGAAGAACATCATGATAGTCATCAACACTGGAGTCTGTTTTCTGTTCTTTCCATGTACAAAATTAGCTATTAGCAGTTACGAAGTAGACTTTATAGAATGTGGTTCTGGAAACTTCAGAAAAGCCAAAGTCAATTAATTTAAGACAATTTAAGCAAAGTACATAACTCGGAAACTTTGGTCCATTATTTCTCCACTTTTATAATACCAATTGGTATTGTATTTTATATAATTTATTTATTGATTAGCCACCTTTACGATGTATAGATTGTAAAGATATGGCGTTCGTGGAATGAGCAACACAGCTAAACGTGTGGGTAGCGCCTCCAAAGAATTTGCCAAAATACTGCAACTTTTGTTCACCATATTAGTGCAACTATCATTTATTTTTGTCCATATCACTACGCCCCAAAAGTTGAACAAAAGTTGCTCTAACATTTTAGAAATAGGTCAACAAGTTTTGTGGATCAATTTACTTAAAATGCGTGGCCCCCTGTGCCCCCCACAAAATGACCGGAACTACTTAATATTCACCAAAAACTCCCACCATGGGACTCGGGCAATCAACTAATACAGTTGCAATTACTATATTAATGGCAAGTATTTCATACAACTTAAGTGAATTATGTGAATTATGCCCCAAGAAAGTCACCATTGTGTCATTCACAATTTTTCGCGACACCCCCCTTACATTACTTTTGCGGATCTGCACTTATCTCATAAACAGTGGTGTCATGGTCGTAGAATGCAGTACCGCCGTGGTACCCAAGAAATTGTGATGTGCACACGCAGGTACGGAACCGAACGGTGCACAAGATTCAAGAGGAGACGCACCTAATCGGGTCACCATGACTTTCCAAGATGCACCAAGTACCCAGTAAGCCCCCCCCACACCCCCCTATTTTCACACTGTCAAGTGCCGTGCCCAAATCCAGAAGGCTACTTTGCATAACAACAGGTTTACCCGAGCGCAAATTTTGATTTTAGTTTTAGTCATAGTTTTCACTTAGTTTTAGTCACGTTCTCATACACATGGTAAGCAACACAGCAGTCTATGGATGGCTCCAGTAGGCTACTGCTTCTGTGGTGTTCTGCACGCAACGCCACAAGAGTGTCTCCTCCACCATCGAAGACATTCGACGGTCCGAAGCAATTCTTTTTAGTTTTGCTATTTCAGCACAGTCAAGAAGTTTGTCTGATTATTTTAAGTCTACTTCATTTGTGTTTGTGTGTCTAAAACTCATACACTATAAACAATATAGGCTTAGGCCAGTGGTTTTCAACATTTTTCATGTCAAGGCCCACTATTCAATTCACATTTGAGCCACGGACGGACCACCATTCAATTAGATCTAGTCTCTCAGACCCAAGACTAAAGCATATTGTGTTTGTCCACAATTCCATGCTGTATTGATGTTGGACATTGTTGGTACCTGCATTAGGAGAGATAACGATCAAATGAACAATTCTTCTACATTCTCTAATTGTACAGACTTCTTGTAAATTAACTGATGCGGATGTTTAACAATAATTTAGGCTCTTGAGCGTAAAATGATTTGGTTTCACTTCACGCTCTCAAGAGTTAAAGATCTATAAGGGTCCATTTGGTTACCAACTATTAATTTAGCTGGGGACCACCTGGAACCTCCTCAAGGACCACTGGTGGTCCCCGGACCACTGGTCGAAAACCACTGCCTTAGGCTATCAGCTGTTCTGTGCACAATTGCACGTGCACACATGTAGGCGTGTGTGCGCGAGTGCACATGCGTGCGCCACCATTACACCACTAGTAGTAGTTTGTCTTGTTCCACACTGTTGAAGTACAATTGTTTCACTGCCAATAGTGCAGATAGCAAATGTTGTATGTGACAATGAACGCCTTGAAGCTGGAAAAGAGAGAGAGACTTACTGAGGTCTGGCTGGTCTTCAGGTTCCCCCGGTATCATTGAAACTGGTCTGGCTGGGTATGGAGAGTTCATCTGCACCTGCTGTCTGGACTCGGAGTCTGGAATGAAAATAATAAAATCTTAAAGTTCAGATTTGTCCTTCCACCCAAAAAAATAGCAGTTCGGGCTTAGCCTCGGTCCCAACCTTACTCATCTGCAAAGAGAAAAGCCTGGTCACAACCTAAGGCAGAGAGAGTACATAGAGTGCCGACGTCCTGACGTCACTCGCTCGTCCCCTCGATTCCTCTGGTTCACGGAAGTAATTTCTCTATGGAGAATAACATGGGCTCATCTTAAAATCGTTTCATATAAGCGTTGTGGTCCAAAAATAAACAAGCTGTCTCTGCGTTATTATTATCGTTTGCGACAGTCTCTAGCGAAAATTTATTTATTTTTAAAACAGTTCTTATAAGAGGCGATCTAAAATCCCCCTATGGGGATTACAATGCATATAAAAAGTACATGAAGCCGCGGATCTGCACCCTCTACCGATATCGACGTCAGACATCGGTGCTCTATAGCCGGAAGCGTCGGGCCGGAACATCCGTTAGATGCATTTCCCCCGGATACGATATTTTCCAACCAATCACAACACTTTCATACACAGAGAATGTAAACAGATTTGTAAAGGGTCAACGTCATTTCCTTGAGCGGGACTTCCACAAAAATCCTGCTACTTCCGCCAGTTTCCAGCAATGCGAAACGTGGCAATATGGTAGAAGGCCATGCCAAACGGTGAAGAGTCGAAGCCCACGACCATTGGCCAAAGGGTGGCGCTATAGCACTCAATTGAAAATGCATAGCTCATGCCTCGTTTTGGCCAAAAACATCCATGGACCTTGTTTGACCGTCTGCAATAAAACTTAGATACACATATGCGTCTCCTCATGCGGAACAACTTTCGTGTTCCGATGTTTGATCTCTCATCCTTAGAACTCCCACCATTTTGAATTATATGAAAAACAGTATTTTTGAGCAATTTGCCTGAAATGTTCTACACACAATCTATGGACTGTTACCTGAAATCCCAGTTGAAGAGAAGTTTGTACGTGAAATAACTCATGCCTCGTCTGTCGGTGACCTAACGTGGCACCGTCGTATCGCTGCTTGCAGCTATATTTCTAAATGTAACTATATTAGAAGATTTTCCCTCTTTAAGGTAAGTAGATTTTTTCGGCGTGTCATTGGAGCGGTTAGACCATACAATTAACAAATGAGCATTTTAAATAGCTGACCCTAACATAACCTATATTTCTAACCTTAACCCTAACCTTAGTAAAATTATTTAAACTCTAAACCTTAACCCAAAAATCTCCCAAAAAGGTGGGTGTCACTCGTCCCATCTGGACCCGGGACGAGTGACATGACGTGGCCATTTGGACATGTCGAGCAGCCGAGCGACAGCCCCCTCCCCTCTCAGCCCCCTCCCCTCTCAGCCGAGCGACAGCCCCCTCCCCTCTCAGCCCCCTCCCATCTCAGCCGAGCGACAGCCCCCTCCCCTCTCAGCCGAGCGACAGCCCCCTCCCCTCTCAGCCCTGAAAGTGTGCCTGTTTATTGTGCGTATTGCATATAGGGCTATATCTTGCGCCACCCCTTAACCCTTGTCCCTAAAACTAATTTGCCATTTTTTACTATTTACTATTGGTTGAGGGATAAGGGTGGCGCAAGATGGAGCCCACATATAGGCTATAGTGAGGAGATGCATGTATTAAACGGAGGTCAAACGGTTCATGAGATATGCCTGTAAGTTTGCATTTTCAATTGATCACTGTAGCACCATCCTTTGGCCATAATACACATTAAACATGTGATTTTTCAAATCCATGTAAACAGCCAGAGTTAGTCAGAAGCAAATTTCCATCTGTAGTCAATGAGCAGGCTCTTAAAAGTGGTAACATAAGTGTCCATTCAAAAACATATACAATACAAAAACAAGTTTATTTGATGAATTCCTGTTCTGTCTATAGAAGTGTCTATTTGTACGTCTCTAAATGTTTTGATGATTTGAACATGGTGGACCCTGTTGGAAACAAGTGTAATGCTTAATTGGGTCGTCCACTCACAGTTAACAGCCTTTGTATTGAGTTTGTGCTTGAAATGTACTGTAATTCTGCAAACTGTTAATAAATTCTTCAATCAATCAATCAATCAAACTGTCTAAGCAGCGTAGGCTACATAGCCCTCTATGTACGCGTCTTCACCGTTTGACATAGCCCTCTACAATATTGACACATTTCGCAAAAACTGACTGCATTGGTTCAGCCAGAAGTGCAATATCTGGCAGGAGAAGAAAACATATTACAAACACAATCAGGGAATAGAACATAGGCCCTTGCCTTCGGGCTTGGCCCCTCAATAAAGTGTTTTCTATTTTCAGGTCAACAGTGATGCACTGAGACTTGTTTACAACAGGGTCCATCATTTACAATTCATCAGAACCACATGTTCACTACCAATACCCATGCCCTCTACACTCTTAATTTACATTATAGGCTATAAATAAAACAAAAACATACCTTCCCGGATGACGTATTCTGGTAGAAAACACACTTTAACACATCCAAAGTGGGGAACTGTTCTAGTCTCGAGTCTCAGTCCTGTTCTTGAAGCTATTTTAGCATTAGCGTTAGCATACAAAACAAACCATTTGAACCTATAATGTGCAAATTCCTCCCGTTTTCTTTACACAGCGTTGTGCAACGCGAGTCTCAGACACAAAAGTTGCACAAAGGGTTGTACACTGTAAACAGTGGGGCAGCGGTGGCCGAACGGTTTGCGGAGCGGTCTTGTTATCGGAAGGTCGCCAGTTCGTATCCCCGGACCGGCACGTTAAAATTACCACCGCTGAAGTGCCCTTGAGCAAGGCATTGAACCCTACCATGAAATGTTCAATGAGCAGGGTCTGGCTGTAAACAAGTTCGTCGAGTCCATTCACCCTGGGTAAACAAAGAGCTTTGCTTGTATATCATCATCACACATTCTCTGTATCACGTTCACGCTCTGCTCTTTGTTTGGTAGAGCTGTCTAGTGAACAGTGAACACGGATAATGGAGCACAGATAAGACTTCCGGTGGCCGAGCTCTTCAGAATAAAAGTAAGTAAACAAAAACGATTAATTTGCACATTAAAACAATAAATTAAGTATTTAAACGAAAGTATACAACACACATGACGTGTCTTTGCATTTCTATTAACATTTATAACAGTTAACATTAACAAATCATCTAAATGGATAAATGCTGTTGCGGACACTGGACAGAAGACGGTTCTTCGTGTCAGCAGCATATTTCTCTAAACGATATGATTGTTTTTTTTAATATGTTTTGGGTGCATTAAATAACATTTGCGGGACATGATATTAAATAGCGCTTTTTCACTTCCTGAAATGAAGACGTGGCAGTCCTGGAGTAGGCCTACACAATTCAGCCACGAGATGGTGTTGGTGGTTAAATGTATAAATCAAAAGACGAGAGTTACTAATTTCTAATCCAAAATGATTCATTTCAATACTATAAGGATAAAATAACTGCAAGTGGATATTTAATAATTCTCTTAGTTTAAACACAGCCGTGTTTAATGCAGGAGTAATGCTTTCATCACAGATACGATTTAAATAATCGTATCAGAGATGAAAGCATTACTCCTGCATTAAACACGGCTGTGTTTAAACTAAGAGAATTTGAGTCTGGCTTATTAGCCAGGCTACCTCTGCCCCACCCTCTCCTGGTGCTGCGGCCATCTTGGATCCTAAAACACAGGGAGAGGTGGGGCCGAGAAAGGCCACCAATAGATTCAGATTCAGATAGATAGATACATACAAAAACACTTCGATACACATATCCTCATGCCGAACAACTTTCGTGTTTTGACTTTTGACCTCTGACCTTTAGATCAGTCGCCATTTTGAATTATATGAAAAACAGTTCAAATCCATCTCCTCCGAGGTTCTTTGATCAAAATGCACGAAACTTGCTACACGTGAATTTCGACCTAGACGGACAAAGAATCGGGAGTACATTTTTAAGTGAAAAAAATAAGGTTTTATGAGCCAATGGTTGCCGTTTTGTGAAAATTCTTCTTCTGCCCATAATACATACATGCAGCATCACATGCTTATGAAACTTTACAGTACGGTAGAGGGTCATGCCAAATAGAACTGAAACCAGTCTTACTGCAATTGGCCAAAGGGGGCATTTAAAAAAAATTCAACCATTGAACAGGCATAACTCATACCTGATTTTCTGCCTGGATTTCTGAGCAATTTGCGTGAAACGTTCTACACACAATCTATGGACCATTATCTGAAATCCCAGTTGAAGAGAAGTTTATACGTGAAAACATGAACAGCGAACACATTGTAGAAATGGATAATGACATGCACAAAACCAGGACACACATCATAAACACTGAATGATTTAGCGGTTTACAATAAAACTGATTGTGTCTGGATAGCTCAGTTGGTAGAGCTCTCGCCTTTGGACCACACGTTTGTGGGTTTAAATCTGGGCACCGCCAACTCAGCGTATGAGTCTTCAATAATCCTGCTCCCCCTCACAACTAAAACCTAACTTGTCACAATTACATGGTCTTCTATTTCTCAAGTTCAGTCTTCCTTTTTTCTATGGCTTATTGTTGTGCATATTGTTCTTATTGCTTATTGCCTTCCTGCTTGGTCCGCCTTATCGCTGCTTGCAGCTATATTTTTCCCATTGGTTTTCAGAGTAGTTAACTGACTCTTTTTCAAAGGATTGTCTGCAGTGTGGCAACGCTGGTGGTATTTTAGAGAAGTTAACTGACAGAAACTCTTGTCACAAACTTTACACTTGTAAGGTTTTTCTCCAGTGTGGATACGCTGGTGTGTCTTCAGCTCCCTTTTGTGAATGAAACGTTTGTCACAATATATACAGTGGAATGGTCTTTCTCCAGTGTGGTAACGCTGGTGGAACTTCAGATAACCTGATGTACTAAAACTCTTGTCACATTGTTTACACTGGAAAGGTTTTTCTCCTGTGTGGGAAATCTGGTGTGACTTCAGTAGGTTTAACGCATGGAAACTCTTGCCACAATGTTCACACTGGAAACGTTTTTCTCTAGAACTGTGAATACCCTGGTGCTTCTTCAGAGAACCTGCCCGGTGGAATCTCATGTTGCAATGTTTACATTGGAAAGGTTTTTCTCCAGTGTGGATATGCTGGTGTCTCTTTAGGTCACCTTTATGTCTGTAACTCTTTTCACAATGTTTACATTGGAAAGGTTTTTTCTCCACATGTGCGTCACACAGGTGTGTCTTAAGGCCAATTGCAGTAATGAAATCCTTTTTACAATGTGTACAGATGTGGGTCTCTGAAGACCGGGACCTCACTCCTGAGAGAGAGAGAGAAACAGAGACAGAGAGAGAGGTGAATAGGCAGGTTAAAAAAAAGTGAGTACAGGTACAACTTGAAAAACTTCCATCAAACAAATTCCTTGTTTGGGAGCAATAAGGCTTCATGCTTAATACTTTGTTTTTGTTTTTCAAATTTTTCTTGTATTTAGTAACTGTGCCAACTGTTTAGTTCCTGTCCCTGTGTTTAACAGTAACACTGACTGACCTCCACTGGACTCCTCCCAATGATTACTGTCTTCAGTGTCAGATTCACTGGACCCCTCCCGATAATCACTGTCTTCGGTGTCAGGTTCAACGTCATCTTCAACGTGCAAAGAGATGTCTTCATCATCATCTTCACTTTTCACTGCTAGTAATGTCAACGTTGACCCATCAGGCTCCTCCGGTCTTTGAAGTAGCTCCTCCTCTTTAATGTCTGGAGGCTGAAGTAGCTCCTCCTGTTCATCTTTAATCCCTGGAGGCTCTGGTTCCTCCTGAAGCAGACTGGGGCTCCTCTCCCGTTTAGGAGAAAACTCCTCTTTGATGTCTAGGAGCAGAAAAACATCATAACACTGGATTCCATTTTCTGGCCTTTCCATGTACAACATTAGCTATTACCAGTTACGAAGTAGACATTATAAAAAGGTGATTCTGGAAACTTAACTTCTGAAAAGTTAATTAGTATGATTTAAGCAAAATACATATTTGTTTGTGTTCATCAGGCATCCCATGTGTGTACTTCACTTGTGCACTGAGATCACATGACACACATATAAAACTACCTCTGGGAGACTCAATAAATAAAATAATGACATGCATTCATCCATCGGGTTCATTACCACAGTAAAAAAAAAGAAAAAAGTCACTATTGAGCAAGATGTTAACATTAATTCCCTGATGAAGTTAAAATGCCATAAACTCTTCAGTGTTTTCACATGATGTAAAATAGAAATTATATACACTGGCAAAATAATAATTTATAATACCAATAAAATGTGTTTTGCGACGGTTTGCAGTCAACAGGGACAGTTTACTTTATTCTTTTAAGCCTTAAGGGCCTTGCAAACGGGGAGCGATAAAACACGCCTATAGTTCATTTTCAATGAGACCTGCGATGTGCGATAAGGCAAGTGTATTTACGTGAGCGCGGTCACGTGAATTTATTGTGCGTGTGCTCGTTACGTGCACACGACTCACCAGACCTGGATTCTGTTTAGCTTTTTTTACGTTGTGGTGCCCCTCTTCAATAGACCTGGAGCAGACCTGTGTTGATCCAGGCAACAACGCCTGCGTTCCTCGCTTCACGTTTGCAAGGCCCTTCAGTCAATTTAAGGCATGTAATGAATAGAGTAACATTTATTCAACAGTCGAGCTGCATGTTTTCTTTTAAATATATCTATTTTGTATTTACATGTAGGCCCCCACACACACACACACACACGCACATGCACACACACACACACACACACACACGGCGGGGTGCATGCCTGCATGCAGATGCAGGGCTTGCTAACCTCGCGTCACCATATTTGGAATAAAAAAACATTGATTTTCGCCGAAAAGCTACACTTTTGCACGTCTGATCGCCATTCCGACTCACCGCATTACTAAACGTGTCCATAACTGCAGGCGGAAGTTATGTATAGTCGGAATGGCGGTGCATCGGAATGCCACTCTGTCTTCCCATGAGGGGATCCAGCGTCCCCTAGTTAAAACCCACTCACCGAAGTCAAAGTCGTGGAAGTGCTGGGGTAGTCGTCTCTGTCTCTTCCCCCGTCCTGCTGCTGGGGGCTCTGGAGAAATGGTTCCGGCTGCTTCTGGAGAACTCATCTTCACCTGCAGGCTGGACTCCATAGACCGGTCTGGAGTCTCTGGAATGAAGGAACAGAATAAGGACGTTGACATTGAAGATTACAACGCGTGCTGTGTTCGCTCCCTGCGTAGTACCACAGACTGCCATTGTACAAACACAGGCAGTAGTGGGCACTAGTGGTGCAAAATAAAAGTGATTATTCAATTCATTGCGATGCCGATCGTGATAGTCATGGACGATAATTAATCAATTCAACAAATGTCAAAAATCAGTTATTAATGATAATTATTAAGGGCCTTGGAGGTGCTGTGGCACCTAGCCCATTTCGGCACCCTCGGTTACCTTTTCTGAATTTGGACGGCGGTACGCCTAGGGACCCTTGTTGGTTATTCCACTCTCCATAGGACGCAGATTTACCTACTGTCTGTTCACGGAGACCTGAATTGTCACTTGAGTGTTGGTGAGATGTTTCGAAGCAAAACTTCAAAAAAAGATTAAAAATACTTAACGGCAACTCCGATTAGCGCTGTTTCGCACACGTTTCCGTTGTCTCCTAAAGCTGTTTTACACATCTTTGAAACATCTCACCAACACTCAAGCGACAGCGTCTCCGTGAACAGACAGTAGGTAAAACTGCGTCCTATGGAGGGTGGAATAACCAACGAGGGACCCTAGGGTACCGCCGTCCAAATACAGAAAAGTAAATGAGGGTCCCGAAAGGGGCTATGTGGCACCAAGAGGTGCATGCATCGTCGAAGAAACCTTGTACGGGGGCTCCTGTTAGGGTCTTCAAGGTGTTTTTGTTGACCAGTGAGGAGTTCCTGTACAGCAATCTTGTTCTTTGGTTGACTATTTTGATTACGGTGGTGGCCATTTTATCACCGGAAAGATTTGCCTCCAGGATGGAACCTAGGTAGGCAATTTCAAATTTTCGTGTGATAATATTGTCACCCACTCTAACCAAGAATGTCTGCCTTGCTGAGATTACTATTTGATTCAAAGAGAATGGATTATTTTTTTCCCCAGGTGTAAAGTTTATTATCAGCGAGCCAGGTGCAGATTCTACCAAGTTCAGAGCTGAGGGTCTTTTCAACCTGCAGTTTGTTCCTGTCCGAGACTAGCAGTGTTGAGTCAACTGCGAACAGGAACAAGTTGCAGTCACGAGCTGATGTCATGTCGTTTACATACAGTATATTAGGAACATTAAAGGCCCTAGTATGCTTCCTTGTGAACGGCACAGCTCACTGGAGGGAGGGGGTGAACAGTGTTCCGTTCACCTCAACCATCTGTTCTCTCCCCTCCAGGTAGGACTGCATCCAGCTCATTGATGTGCTATCAAAACCAATTCATTTTGCAGCATGGAGTGATTCACGGTGTCCAAAGCCTTTTAGAGTGTCCAGCTTGACCATGCCGCAGTATTTGCCAGCATCCCCATCGTGTTTGATGTGGTCACTCAAATAGAAGAGGCATGTGCCAGTGTGGAGTGGGATGTTATGAAGCCAGTTTGGAATTCGTACATTTTTTTTTGTGGCAAGATACTTTTCAACCTGTTCATAGACTATTTTTTCCATCATTTTCGAGATGGAGCTAAGAATAGAAATAGAGCGCTAGTTGCCGGGGTCCAATTTGCTCCCTGTCTTGTGAAGGGGGGTTATTTTGGACAGTTTGAAATCTTGGGGGACCTGTCCCTGTTTGATGGAGAGGTTTATTATGTGGGTGATGATTGGAGCTATAGAGATGGCAGAGTGTCTGAGACCTCTTTCAGGTCAACACTAGTCTAATTTGCATTATTATTGTAAATTAATAAAACAAAAACATACCTTCCCGGATGACGTATTCTGGTAGAAAACGCACTTTAACACATCCAAAGTGGGGGAACTAGTCCAGAGTCTCTCGACTGTACTATAAGCTATCTTAGCGTTAGCATTTGAACCTATAATGTGCAAATTCCTCCCGATTTCACAACTAGCCAGTCTGTCACTCTTTACAGACTGTCGTGCAAAGAGAATCTCAGATACAAGTTGCACAAAGGGTTGCAAACTGTATCCTATATCCGACATTCTGTATCACGTTGTCGCTGCTCTGTTTGTTCGGCAGCCGCGTTGTCCACCAGTGTCTAGTTATAGCCGATAAGATAAGGGCACTGTTTTTCTGGCAAATCTAAGGGAGCAAATATAAGACTTCCGGTGGACGATCTCTTCAAAATAAGAGTACCAAGTATTGAAAAAATATTAATTTGCACAAATGAAGCATTTAAATGATGCTATATGATGCTATAAGACACACATTATGTTTCTGTGTAAAAATAAGTAATTAAAAAACGTAAAAAAGTTATCTAAATGGATAAATGCTATTCACTGGAGTGCATGGACTTTATAAAGTGGACACTGGACAAAAGACGGCTCCGCGAGGCAACTGTTGTGACATATGCACGCGTTCAGGGAGATGTCCTCTACCACACCCCACTCTCCACTAAGCGGGAGAGGTGTAAAATTCCAAACAGCAGACCTTCTACTGCTGTCAAATGTCAACATTTGTGCCGTGTCCAGACCCAGAGTGGACACTGGACAAAAGACGGCTCCGCGAGGCAACTGTTGTGACATACGCACGCGTTCAGGAAGATGTCCTCTACCACACCCCACTCTCCACTAAGCGGGAGAGGTGTAAAATTCCGAGCAGCAGACCTTCTACTGCTGTCAACGGTAAAAAAAAGTGCCGTTTCCAGACCCAGAGTGGACACTGGACAAAAGACGGCTCCGCGAGGCAACTGTTGTGACATACGCACGCGTTCAGGGAGATGTCCTCTACCACACCCCACTCTCCGCTAAGCGGGTGAGGTGTAAAATTCCGAGCAGCAGACCTTCTACTGCTGTCAACGGTAAAAAAAAGTGCCGTTTCCAGACCCAGAGTGGACACTGGACAAAAGACGGCTCCGCGAGGCAACTGTTGTGACATACGCACGCGTTCAGGGAGATGTCCTCTACCACACCCCACTCTCCGCTAAGCGGGAGAGGTGTAAAATTCCGAGCAGCAGACCTTCTACTGCTGTCAAATGTAAAAAAAAATGTGCCGTTTCCAGACCCAGAGTGGACACTGGACAAAAGACGGCTCCGCGAGGCAACTGTTGTGACATACGCACGCGTTCAGGGAGATGTCCTCTACCACACCCCACTCTCCGCTAAGCGGGAGAGGTGTAAAAAGAAAATTGGCACGCCATACAGTGAGGTGTAAGGTCAAAAATATGGAGTGAATGTGGAAATATAGTGGCCCTCTCCATAGCATTAAAGTTATAAAAGAATACAGACAAGTTACAAAAAAATACCTTTTAATTAATCATCAATCAATTTCAATGGAAAGAAAAAGGCATACAGTTTGCTTACGGTGTTTCTCATTCACTGTTACACAGAAGAAGAAAAATTCACTCTGCAAAATAATGATCATCACAATCAGAAATAAAACGCTCACTTAAAAGTTTCCAAATCCCTACAATATTTGTTTTTAAACATCATAATTTGTCTTAAGGTGGACTGAGAAGCTACTTTAATAGTTTAGTAGTCACAGATTTGATCAATTTACTGTATGTGTGTGCATCTGTGTTAATACAGCAAACATTATTCAAACACATGCAAAACATGCAAAAACTACAAACGTCAATCAGTGCAAACATCACTCAAAAGTACAAAATGATACTATAAGTGCAACGTACCTATAAGTGCATACATTACTCAAATGTATAAAAAGGTAAGACGTTCAATGTACCAAGTGCAAATGTTACTCAAAAGTATAGGTACAACATGCAATGTACCTCAATGCAAACGTCACTCAAATGTATAATATGGTACAACATGCAATGTACCTATAAGTGCACACATCACTCAAATGTATAAAAAGGTACAACATGCAGTAAGTACCTATAGTGCAAAACATCACTGCAAACATAAAGTGCAAACATTGTACACACACACACACGCATAAATTGATCAAAAGTTAGATGTACGTATATAAAGCAAACCCAGCTCAGTCCAAACATTTCAAACGTTTGTTTTTTAGATGATCAAAGTAAGCACAAAGACTAAAAAGGTAAAATACAGCACAATAAAATACTATTGGATTAAATCACAACCCAAGGTCTTGGGGACGTGTCATTTGGGGTCCCTCGCATCCTCCATTGGTGGCGGCGAAGTTCTCCTACAACATAGACAAAACAGAGCCTTTTAGTGCAGTGCAGTACTTAAACTATGTACTCAGAGCAATAATTTTTTTCCTGTCAGCTCATACAATACACAATCTCGCTTTTCAGGCTCTGTTTGGTAAGTGTTGAGACTCACATCAAACAGAACAGCTTTGGAAAACAAACAAGTGTAGAGACCACAGCTACTGTTATCAGTTTGTGTTATGAAATGAGGGCAACTGTCATAACACTCATATCTAAATGTGATAGCCATACCTCTATACCATGCATTGCAAAGTACTGTAAGGCTAAGTATTTTTGCAGTGGACAAAATACATTAACCATGTCTTGTTCATACTTATGGAGTGAATCCATTAGAACAACATCTAAGATTATGCTATCACCCTCCACTGTCTTTGTGGAGAAATCTACGACAATTGCTACCCAATGAGACTTTATGTTGACTGGCAATATTACCAACTCATAGCTCCACCAATTCTGTGATGTTCTTGGTACATCTGGTAGTACGCTGATGTCACCACAATAAATACTCCTTAACTGTTGGCTTACAAAAGTGCTGGGACAAATATATGCCCTTTTGTCAACAACTACAGATAGCAAGAGCTGATGGTACTGATCGATTGTCTTATCACACAGCCACCCGTCAGCTTTCTCCACGCAAGCTAAGTCAGGTGAAGGAGTTACCTCTAGCTTTGGAATAGGTGTCACTTGTGTGCGTTGATTGCATCTGTCTGTGCATTTATGTTTGTCCTGCCGAAACTTGATTCTTTCTTGATTGTTTATTTTCTCGTATGACAGGACATAGAAACTACCTGTGACTACTGTGTGATGTCGAGCTGATGTTAGTTGCTCAAAGGTATAGCCTGCTGTGTCATTTGATTCATTTGTCGCGATATGCCATTTATGATCTTTAAGGATGTACAATGACACATATGGTGACCTGTCGAAAAATACACACATACTGGCCAAAGCATACTCATTGTGGTGGTACAGACAGGAGAAATTGAACGTTTTTGGAATTTTTGTGCCAGCTTTTAACAGGAGAAGTAAGGTCTGTGGGCTGTGAATTACTTCATATGTTGATAAGCTCTTTTCCTGCCAATTTTCTTTTTACACCTCTCCCACTTAGCGGAGAGTGGGGTGTGGTAGAGGACATCTCCCTGAACGCGTGCGTATGTCACAACAGTTGCCTCGCGGAGCCGTCTTTTGTCCAGTGTCCACTCTGGGTCTGGAAACGGCACTTTTTTTTTTACCGTTGACAGCAGTAGAAGGTCTGCTGCTCGGAATTTTACACCTCTCCTGCTTAGCGGAGAGTGGGGTGTGGTAGAGGACATCTCCCTGAACGCGTGCGTATGTCACAACAGTTGCCTCGCGGAGCCGTCTTTTGTCCAGTGTCCACTCTGGGTCTGGAAACGGCACAATTTTTTACCGTTGACAGCAGTAGAAGGTCTGCTGCTCGGAATTCTACACCTCTCCCGCTTAGCGGAGAGTGGGGTGTGGTAGAGGACATCTCCCTGAACGCGTGCGTATGTCACAACAGTTGCCTCGCGGAGCCGTCTTTTGTCCAGTGTCCACTCTGGGTCTGGACACGGCACAATTTTTACATTTGACAGCAGTAGAAGGTCTGCTGCTTGGAATTTTACACCTCTCCCGCTTAGCGGAGAGTGGGGTGTGGTAGAGGACATCTCCCTGAACGCGTGCATATGTCAATACCTACAATACCTGTAATGTAATAATAATACTAATAATGTAATGTAATAATTATTTAATTAACGGCACTTTTATTCTGAAAGCAACCGGATGTCTTAAATTTGCTAGGTCTCAAACAGGAAGTTCTAGATTTGCCAAAAGAACGGAGCCTAAGATAAGGGAACACGGATAAGACTTCCGGTGGTCGAGCTCTTCAGAATAAAAGCAACCTCTAAAGTAAGTAAACAAAAATGATTATTTTGCACATTAAAACAAATTAAGTATTTAAACGAAAATATCCAACACAAATTAATGAAATTACGTGTATTTGTATTTATATTAACATTAACAAATTATCTAAATGGATACATGCTGTTCCCTGGAGTGCATAGGCCTATAGCCCTTACAAATATGACGCTGGAACAGAAGACAGTTCTTCTTGTCAGCTGTACAAACAAATGTATGTTTTGGGTGAATTAAATAACATTGACCTACATGTAGTGAGGACCTACAGCGCCAGAGATGTCTGCGTAGGGCGAGAGGCATATTAAAAGAGCCCTCTCATCCAAACCACAGACTCTTTTCCCTTCTCCCCTCTGGGAGGCGCCACAGGACTATAGACGCCTTAAAGGACCACTTCACCACTTTTCAACTTCTCTTCCTATAATTGGTCCTAACTAATGTTCATGATAAAATACCACCATTTTTTCCTACTCAGTCTGTGTCTCATAGGAAGGCTGTGGGCAGTTCAGAAACCCGTCCACCAGTTAGATAGTATCGGCATAGATGTTTGTCCGTATGTGATTAAGGATTGGACCAAGTTGCATTGGCAGCCAAAGAAAATTCTTACCCCAGGCTAAAACCGGATGTGACGTTTTTGGGCGTTCCTGTGAATACTGGACAACTCACCCCGGTGAGTTGTCTTCACTTTCTGACATGTCGGGGTGAGTTGTCTGTACTTTCCGCTGGGGCGAGTTGGGCGAGAAAGTACGGACAACTCACCCCGGCTGTACTCACGGCTCTCACGGCTGTACAAAGTTGCTAATTAGACTGCACTCCCAACGGACGCATGATCAATCAATCACAGTTCTAATAGGCCTACTTATACTGACTGAATTACATCTGAATAGCAAAGCAATATTGACCCCCCCCCCCCCCCCCCAACAACGATGATGATATGGCTACTGCTAGTTATACATTAGCATGTGAGAAATTACAAGTGACCTTATATAACCATTCAGCCATCTGGAGTAACCAAATTAGGAGGGGTTCAGTTCACATTTCTTCAGAAGTTTAAAACACACACACACACACACACACACACACACACACACACACACACACACACACACACACACACACACACACACACACACACACACACACACACACACTTTAATTCAGGAAGATAAGGTTGAATGAATCTATATTATATTAAGGATAAATGGGATAAATCATTCAGATTATACAAGGAAATGAGTGGAATCAGAGGTTTAAAGATATTTTCAACAATTTAAGATCTCCATTTTGGCAGGAATATGCTTGGAAGATGGAAACAATGTTGCACATTCATCTAATCATATGGGTAGGCTACTGGGTAGCCTACATACAAACAATAAGGTTTGTATTTGTAAAGTTTATTAAAAGTATGATTTGACCTTGACATACTTAAAGGGGAATAGCACTCATTTTCGACATTTTACTGTGTCATAAATATATTTACATCTGTAGCCTATATTGTGATTGTGCTATCATGCCTTGACTTAATTATACTTATATATTATTGTAGAAATTGTTGTTGTTGTAAAGTTCTGAAAATAGACTACTTCAATATCCAATAGGAACTATGTCACCATTAGTTCAGTAAAGTATATAAAAGAGCTCAAATGCTACATATTCAGTCAGACAACTCACCCCGAATGTGAAGACAACTCACCCCGAAAGTGGCCGAAAGTGAAGACATCTCACCCCTGGTGAGTTGCCAAAAGGGGTGAGTTGTCTTGTTACCGTTCCTGTCTAGCGTGGTGTTGTGCTTTGAAGTATAAATGTCTCCTAGGGTCGGGAGCACCTCACTAGCCAACTCACAAGAGGAGGTTGAATAGACTGAAACAAGCGCTCCCCAAAACAACAGGCGCCCAGTCCCAATGTTTGTAAACAAATAATTGGTCTATTGGCTCTCAGGAACATAGATATATATAACTCTAGATGGCTCAAGGTGGAGTTTCTGACGTCGTTCACCCGGCAGCCATCTTACTTCGGGGCTACAGTGGCAGCTCAAACAGAAACAGTCATAACTCGCTCAAATCTTGGCGGATTTACAAACGGGTTGGTTTATTACAAACGTTGTCAACGTGGCTATGATTCAGGATGCTTATCTGCTTAATTTTTTTTTTTATATGAACGTCGTATAAAAGCATATAAGTATGCGGACGTCTCTGACGTTTATAACAAACCAAACCGTTCGGTTGAAAATTGAGCAAGTTATGGTAATTTAAGAGTACATGCCCCATAGACACAATGTTATGTGGCCCGAGGTAAGATGGCCGCCACGTGACGACGTCGCTCTCCATTGGCCAACAGCGCGGGTGAGCTATCTAGAGTTTATATATATCTATGCTCAGGAACAGCTTCTTTCCTGTTGCTGTCTCCCTGCTTACAGTGGCAGCGGTGGCCGAACGGATTGCGGAGCGGTCTTGATACCAGAAGGTCACCAGTTCGAATCAGCGGTCCGACATGTTAAAATTACCACCGCTGAAGTGCGCTTGAGCAAGGCATTGAACCACTACCATGAAATGTTCTATGAGCAGGGCCTGGCTGGAAACAAGTTCTTGAGCTTAGCCCAGATACCCTGGGTAAATATAGTAACTTTGCTTTGCTTTGCTGAACTCTGCCCCTCCCCAATGACACTGCAAACTCTGACCTCCTTCCGTCCCTCCATCCCTCTACCCATCTGAACGCATGCATATTTATTAGCATGTTAGAGAGTGTGGGACCTGTGGGTATGTGTGGGTGGGTGTTTATACAATTATCTTCATCATGCATTGCTTGCACTGTAGGCCTACAGATTGTTCTCATATACTTATTAAGGGACCAAGAAGTCACGAAGTCACTTATTGTTATTGTGTTTATTTTTCTTCTCCTTCTTCTTCTTCTTCTCCTTCCGCCAAAAATAGAAGTTCTGACTGAACCGTGGGAATCTGGTAGAGGGCCATGCCAAACGGTGACTATATGAAGCCCATGACCATTGGCCAAAGGGTGGCGCTATAGCACTCGATTGAAAATGCAAACTTTGAACGTGCATATCTCATGAACCGTTTGACCGTAGGCAATGACACTTTGATACACATATGTGTCTCCTCATGCCGAACAACTTTTGTGTTCTGACTTTTGACATCTGACCTTTAGATCACCCGCCATTTTGAATTATATGAAAAACAGTTAAAATGTATCTCCTCCCAGGTTCTTTGATCAAAATGCACAAAAACCTCTACACGTGAACTTTGGACCTATACGAATTTCTTTTAAGTGAAAAAATGAAGTTTTTATGAACCAATGGAAATTGCTGTTTTGTAAAAATTCTTCTTTTGTCCCCAATACATACATACGTCATATGCTTTTGCAACTGTACAGTATGGTAGAGGGTCATGCCAAATAGCACTGAAAGCAGTCTTACTCCAATAGGTCAAAGGGCGCTATGGCAATTTTTTGAAAATGAAACCTTTGAACAGGTATAACTCATGCCTCGTTTGTCCAAAAGTCATGGCACTTGTTTCCACTTGTTCCTTGACTCATGGGGAACACATGTGTCACTTTGATCAGTAAGCTCCGCCCTCAGATTTTCTGCCACTTTGAGCAGTTTAAACAACGCTTATACCAGATTTTCTGCCTGTTTTTTTGAGCAATTTGAATGAAGTGTTCATTGTCTCTGTGTAGCTCAGTCAGTAGAGCTCTCACCTTTGGACCACAAGGTTGTTGGTTCAAATCCGGGTACCGACAACTCAGCTCATCAGTCTTATTTGTGCATATTGTTCTTATTGCGTATCGTCTTCTTTCTTGGTCCCGCCTTATCGCTGCTTGCAGCTATATTTGAGATTATGCTTCGTTCTCCCATCATACTCATTACTATTTATTGTATTTATTACTCTGTATACATTACTGTGCATACTGTACATTTGTCTGCATTTATTCTCTCATTTACTGCATTACTGTATTGCACTTCTGGCTAGACGGAACTCTTTCATTGTCAAAGTATTTGTATACTATGTGCAGTGACAATAAATTTAATCTAATATAATTTGCGGGACATGTTACATAGCAGTTTTTCACTTCCTGACTGTGGGAGAAACTTAAATTGAATAGGTTTTGCATTGAAATGAACAAGTGGCAGTCCTGGGGTATTGATTGATTGAAAACTTTATTGAAAATTAATTCAAAAGGATACATACACAGGAAAGCCATTAGGCTAGTTTAATTTATTAAATACTTGACAGGATAAAATAACTGCAAGTGGATATTCAATATTACTCTTAGTTTAAACACAGCCATGTTTTAATGCAGGAGTAATGCTTACATCACAGATACGATTATTTCAATTATTAATTGGATATTGGGCTAATTAATACGCTCCTCAAAGTGATAGAAAAGTAGAAAGAAAGAGGGAAAGACAAAGATTTTACATAGACATCTAGATTATCTGATACATTGGGTGACTTCATCAACTCTGTTGCCATGGTAGAAGTGATCAAATGACCGACCTTTTGATGTTTAGTCGATGGTGATGTCTTTGTCTCTATAAAAAGGTCTGCTGCCCCCCATTCGACCGTTATCACACCTTTCAATAGGGCCAGTATGGCCATACTGGCATACGCACTGTCTCAGTATGTCATTATCACCTATTGTGACAGGTGATAATAACACTGATGTCCTGACGGAGGCGCCACGTGAGGCACCGCCGAGCGAGACGCCGTGCCGAGTGTTGCGAAGGCCACCAGACCCGACTCAGCGCCGTCCGAGTTACGTCCCGATAGGCAGAGAATAGTATATATTAGTAGTCCCTAGTTTCCATGCGCCGACAATAGTTGGAAATGACACGTCCACCAGGGGGAAACCGTCACCAGGCTATGTTCAGCCAAGGGTGAGTATGCCAGTATGGCCATACTGGCCCTATTGAAAGGTGTGATAACGGCCATACTGGCCCTATTGAGGTGTGATAACGGTCGAATCGGCTGGGTCTTTCTGATGTCCAGCCAACGGCCAGAGGTCATTCTTCAGCCGCAAAGCTAAAATGTTACTTTCTTCAAACGCTCCGCCGAGCAATTGGCAAAGTCTTGTTGTTGGCCTTGACCCTTGAGGCCCCCAGGGGCCCCTGGCTGCCAGAGGCTCACCGTCGCTCTGAGCCACACCCAACTTGACACAAACACTGTTCAGGGGCCTGCCATCCTAATAGAAAACCAGGGGCCCCATGTGGCCCCCAGGGGCCCCTGGGTGCCAGAGGCACACCGTCGCTCTACCGTCTATGCTAACATGCAAAATAACCAACTCCAACTACCAACCAACCGGCCTCCAATTTCATGAAAAAATACCACTTCCAATTTTGGCTCCCTGCTTCTGGTTTGTGTAATTGTCTTTAAACTTCACTCACAAACACAGTTATGTGTTTCAACTATACACTATTTAGCCTGTTTTCCTTTAGTGAACACTTAATTCATCATGAATACATTGTTTGTAAAGCATTATAAATCATTAGTAGACAGTTATAACTTTACTTACCATACTTTATTCCGCCAATTTTATTTTAGCATCCTAGCTAGTACTTCCACATATGTTATGCTAGAATGTTAGATCAAACATCAACATGTTCAGCGTTATGCAGTTATATATGCTTGTACTTTTCTTTTTACAATTTTTTATACTATCTTTCACTTTTTCAATTTTTTTATAAATATTTTTCTTCAGCTTTAATACATTTTCTACTGTACATCACATACATTGTGGGTTTTCAGCAAGCCCACGCAGTTTATGAAGGAACTGCTTTTCTAGTTTAAAGTTACGTTATCTATTTATTTACTTTTTTCCCTTTGGTTTTCGGGGAAGTTACCTGACTGAAACTCTTTTTCAAAGGTTTGTCTCCAGTGTGGCAACGCTGGTGGTATTTTAGAGAAGTTAACTGACAGAAACTCTTGTCACAAAGTTTACACTTGTAAGGTTTTTCTCCAGTGTGGATACGCTGGTGTGTCTTCAGCTCCCTTTCGTGAATGAAACGTTTGTCACAATATGTACAGTGGAATGGTCTTTCTCCAGTGTGGTAACGCTGGTGGAACTTCAGATAAGTTGATCTACTAAAACTCTTGTCACATTGTTTACACTGGAAAGGTTTTTCTCCTGTGTGGGAAAACTGGTGTTGCTTCAGTCGTACTAACGCAGTGAAACTCTTGCCACAATGTTCACACTGGAAAGCTTTTTCTCTGTAACTGTGAATACTCTGGTGCGACTTCAGAGTACTTGCACGGGTGAATCTCTTGTTGCAACGTTTACATTGGAAAGGTTTTACTCCAGTGTGGATATGCTGGTGTGATTTCAGGTCATGTTTATCTCTGTAGCTCTTTTCACAATGATTACACTGAAAAGGTTTTTCTCCTGTGTGGGTAACCTGGTGTTGCTTCAGTACTCTTAACGCAGTGAAACTCTTGCCACAATGTTCACACTGGAAAGGTTTTTCTCTGTAACTGTGAATACTGTGGATATGCTGGTGTGATTTCAGGTCACGTTTATCACTGTAGCTCTTTTCACAATGACTACACTGGAAAGGTCTTTCTCCTGTGTGGGTAACCTGGTGTTGCTTCAGTACTCTTAACGCAGTGAAACTCTTGTCACAAAGTTTACACTTGTAAGGTTTTTCTCCAGTATGGATACGCTGGTGTGTCTTCAGCTCCATTTTGTGAATGAAACGTTTGTCACAATATGTACAGTGGAAAGGTCTTTCTCCAGTGTGGTAACGCTGGTGGAACTTCAGATAAGTTGATCTACTAAAACTCTTGTCACATTGATTACACTGGAAAGGTTTTTCTCCTGTGTGGGAAACCTGGTGTGACTTCAGTAGGTTTAACGCATGGAAACTCTTGCCACAATGTTCACACTGGAAAGGTTTTTCTCTATAACTGTGAATAATCTGGTGCTTCTTCAGAGAACCTGCCCGGTGGAATCTCATGTTGCAATGTTTACATTGGAAAGGTTTTTCTGCAGTGTGGATATGCTGGTGTCTCTTTAGGTCACCATTAAGTCTGTAACTCTTTTCACAATGTTTACAATGGAAAGGTTTTTCTCCTGTGTGGGAAACCTGGTGTGACTTCAGTAGGTCTAACGCAGTGAAACTCTTGCCACAATGTTCACACTGGAAAGGTTTTTCTCTGCAACTGTGATTAGTCTGGTGCTTCTTTAGAGAACTTGCCCGGGTGAATCTCATGTTGCAACGTTTACATTGGAAAGGTTTTACTCCAGTGTGGATATGCTGGTGTGATTTCAGGCCATGTTTATCTCTGTAGCTCTTTTCACAATGATTACACTGGAAAGGTTTTTCTCCTGTGTGGGTAACCTGGTGTTGCTTCAGTACTCTTAACGCAGTGAAACTCTTGCCACAATGTTCACACTGGAAAGGTTTTTCTCTGTAACTGTGAATACTGTGGATATGCTGGTGTGATTTCAGGGCATGGTTATCTCTGTACCTCTTTTCACAATGATTACACTGGAAAGATTTTTTTCCTACATGTGCGACACACAGGTGTGTCTTAAGGCCAATTGCAGTAATGAAACCCTTTTCACAATGTGTACAGATGTGGGTCTCTGAAGACCGGGACCGGGACCTCACACCTGAGAGAGAGAGAGAGAGAGAGAGAGAGAGAGCGGTGAATAGGCAGGTTGAAAATAGTGAGTACAGGTACAACTTGAAAAGCTTCCATAATCAAACAAATTCCTTGTTTGGGAGCACTAAGGCTTCCCGATTTAATACTTTGTTTTTCAAATTTTGCTTTTCTATTTAGTAACTGTGCCAACTCTGTTTTCCCCACAGATGTAGTTTGTGTCCTAGGGCTGGGCGATATGACGATATATATCGTATAGACGATAGAAAATGTCTATCGTGAAAAATGTTCTCTATAGTTTATATCGTTGTGTCGCAAAACAAGCGTTACGGCATTATTTTACGTCACAGCGCCCAGCCACGCTGTGCTGTTATTTCATAACAAACATGAAGGGAGATGATGGCTGACGAGATTCAGAGCGGAGTAACACTAAAGTAACCGGCCATTCACTGTTATAAATGCAGGTTTCATGTTGGGTCAAATTGATAAACTTGTTTTACACAGTTGAACAATTGAGCTTGTCCGTCGGGTGCAAACTTCTTCTACCTCTTTCCTCTTACCTGTGCAGTCCTCCTGCTGAGTGTCTTTTTGTATTGTTCCAAATAGATTATTCCATCTGAAAAGTCCTTAATTCAGCAACAGCTTCCAACAACAACACAAGACGCTAACTTAAGTTGTGATCATCAAAAAAAAGAAAGAAAGCAAAGAAAAACATCCACTCGTCCCATCCCATCGCGAAGCGGTCGCGTTCTCTCACTCTATCGCCTGTAGTCAATTAAACATTGTTAAGCTTCCGAACGTGTTTAACAAACTACACTACAACTACAACAGAACATTTTGATTCCCTATACAGAGCTTAAAATGAACTGAAACAATTGTGGCAGTGAGTGACATGAGGTTTTTTTCCTTAAGACAATTTAATGCAGACACAGACCTGTACTTCTGTGTCTGAATGGGAAAGTCTTATTTCTTTATTTTTGCTTTTTAATTGTAATAATAATAATGATTAGTAATATTATTATTATTATTATTATTATTATTATTATTATTATATTTTATTGCTTTAGGCCTGTGATTTTACATATTGTAATTGGCATAAGTTTGATATTGGCATAAGTGTTCTTTTCCTGTTTTTTTTGAGTGGTGCAACCACTATAGACAGCTATGTGTGTGTGTGTGTGTGTGTCTGTGTCCCTGTATCCGAGCACGGAAATAGCATAATTATTGTCACCACCAAGTGTCACTGTTGTGCAGCCTAATACACAGCCAGAGGCTATCTATTTCTTAGATATAAAATAAATCGGTATCGTAAAAAATATGCTATATCGTGAGTATATCGTTATCGTGATAAAAACAATCTATATCGTGATATGAGATTTTGTCATATCGCCCAGCCCTATTGTGTCCCTGTGTTTAACACTGACTGACCTCCACCGGACTCCTCCCGATAATCACTGTCTTCGGTGTCAGGTTCACTGGACTCCTGCCGATAATCACCGTCTTCAGTGTCAGAGTCACTAGACTCCTGCCGATAATCACGGTCTTCAGTGTGAGATTCACTGGACTCCTCCCGACTGTCTTCAGTGTCAGATTCAAGTTGAACTACAACGTGCGAAGAAATGTTTTCATTCCCATCTTCACTTTTCACTGCTAGGATTGTCAACATTGACCCATCAGGCTCCTCTGGTCTTTGAAGTAGTTCCTCATTAATCCCTGGTTCTGGAAACGTAACTTCTGAAAAAAACAAGTTAATTAGTACGATTTAAGCAAAATACATATTTCCAACAGTGTTCATGAGGCAGAGCTCCCATGTGCGTACTTCACTTGTGCACTGAGATCACATGAAACACATAAAACGACCTCTGGGAGACTCAATAAAGAAAATAATAATCTGCATCCATGATTACAAATGTAATAATATACAGACATACTGGTATCTGTATAGCACTATCAAAGAGCTGTGCTTTACTTTGTAGTGTCTATGGGACTCACAGTATGTTTTAACAGCGGGCGAGCATCGGCCGACACATTGTCTAATCGCCCAGTATCGCCCGAAAAGACAACGCGTTGCAAACGGATGATCATTGCTGCTCTCCTCCTTTCTTTCACCCAACACCGGCGTGCAATTATACTTTATATACGGATCCCGACAACAGTGTTATTCCATTCCCCGCATGTGGATAAAGAAGAGGATAAAGTAGGAGCTGTTTTAAGTGCATTGAGTGTCGCGCCTTAATATTCCAAGAGATGAGACTTTTTTTTTCTCTCACCCTCTACTGCAGCCGCAGTCTGTAGGGAACCTCTCTCTCTGTCTGTCTGTCCACATGTATGTCTGCCTGGCTGGGTCGGGTCTCTCGGAATGTCACAGATTTATTTTGGATTTCTGAACCATTTTTTTGGACCCATGAAGAGCTCTACTGTGTAGTGTGTGTGAGCTAGCTAGCTAACGTTAGCTATGTTTTTTGTCTTTTAACCTGTAGCACTAGCTAGCTATACTCGGGCAAATATTGAAGTTATTAAAAAAGAAGCCTATCCATCATTGCCGTAGGGATTTTCTTTTTTTTTTTAAATAAATAAATAAATTCCTTGCGACCCATCCTTCCGCGAAAAAATAAAATAAAGAAATATAATAAAATAAATTGCCTACCAAAAATGACAGCCAACTGGAGACCAATCATTTATTTTGCTTGGCCTTAGCACACACATCCCCCCCAACCCCCCCTACCTGGCCTGATGGCATTATACACCTATAGTGCATTTTTCCATGTCGTTATTATCATCAACCTCAACATGGCCAATAAGGATATTTAACACTGAGGTGCCCACAATGTTTACGTGCCCACTCTTCCTGCACCCTTTTGCAATGTGAAATTCCACCGAATTCATAATCCTTGCCAACTTTGCCCGTCTTTTCTTTATATGGAATGAAGCCCCAACATGTGAAAGCTGATGTGCTTTTATTGTGAAGGGAAAGGTTTCTGAACGTCTCAGCCTGCATATTTCCATGTGCTGAAAATAGCTGATCTACAAGCTCACAATGTGTGGTGGACGTGACACGTTGTGAGCTTGTAAATCTGCTATTCTCAGCATGCAACACCACATCGTACGACATAGAATATACCAGGTTTCACGTGGGAGATGTATTTTGTTGGCTGAGTCGGCCTGCACACAGCGCTACTCGACGCAAAACAACAAGCTATTGAATTTCTTTCAAGCTATTATTTTTCGGTGGCACTCTATGTTGAATCAAGTTTACCGTGTTTGGGTAAACAAACCCCCCCCCCCCCCCCCCCCCCCCCGGAATGAAACGGAATTGCATAAATCACACAAATTTGGAATGAAAACGGCGATTTTTGCCGAAAAGCTACACTTTTGCATGTCTCATCGCCATTCCAACTCGCCACATTACTAACCGTGTCCATAACTGCAGGCGGAAGCTACGTAGGCCTATAGTCGGAATGGAGGTGCGTCGGAATGCCACTCTGTCCCCCCATGAGGGGATCCAGCGTCCCCTAGTTAAAACCCACCCAAGTTAAAACCCACTCACCGAAGTCAAAGTCGTGGAAGTGCTGGGGTAGTCGTCTCTGTCTCTTCCCCCGTCGTGCTGCTGGAGGCTCTGGAGAAATGGTTCCGGCTGCTTCTGGAGAACTCATCTTCACCTGCAGGCTGGACTCCACAGACCGGTCTGGAGTCTCTGGAATGAAGGAACAGAATAAGGACGTTGACGTTGAAGTTTGCAACGTGTGCTGTGTTCGCTCCCTGCGTTGTACAACAGACTGCTGTTGTACAAACAGTGGGCACTAGTGGTGCAAAATAAAAGTGACTATTCAATTAATCGCGATGCCAATCGTGATAGTCATGGGCGATAATTAATCAATTCACAAATGTCAAAAATCCTTTATTAATGATAATTTCCTTTTTTTACCGCAGCGGAACTGATCTGCGACTGCGGCACCATACCGAACCCTTAGATCTCCATATATGAGCCTGAGCTGACCTGATCTGACATTCCATATGTTGATCCTTCCCCACCCGTCCTTCCTGTTCTGACATTACATATGTTGATCCTTCCCCACCCGTCCTTCCTGTTCTGACAATCCATATGTTGATCTGACCTTATCAAAGCTTGTACACTCAAGACACACTGTACAAGATACTTTTCAACCTGTTTATAGACTATTTTTTTATAGATGGAGCTAAGAATAGAAATGGAGCGGTAGTTGCTGGGGTCTAATTTGCTCCCTTTCTTGTGCAGGGGGGTTATTTTGGCCAGTTTGAAATCTTGCGGGACCTGTCCCTGTTTGATGGAGAGGTTTATTATGTGGGTGATGATTGGAGCAATAGAGATGGCAGAGTGTCTGAGACCTCTTTCAGGTCAACACTGTAATTTGCATTATTATTGTAAATGAATAAAACAAAAACATACCTTCCCGGATGACGTATTCTGGTAGAAAACGCACTTTAACACATCCAAAGTGGGGAAACTGTTCTAGTCCAGAGTCTCGACTGTACTTGAAGCTATCTTATAGCACAGCTGAAATGCCCTTGAACAAGGCATCAACCACTACGATGAAATGTGTTCTATGAGCAGGGCCTGGCTGGAAACAAGTTCTTGAGCTTAGCCCAGATACCCTGGGTAAATATAGATTTCATTTCATTTCATTTCATTAGCGTTAGCATAGCCTACAAAACAAACCGTCTTTGAACCTATAATGTGCACATTCTTCCCGATTTCACAACTAGCCAATCTGTCACTCTTTAGTTTACAGACTGTCGTGCAACGATAATCTCAGACGCAAGTTCCACAAAGGGTTGTACTGCAAACTGTATATCATCATCACACAGACATTCTGTATCACGTTGTCGCTGCTCTGTTTGTTCGTCAGCCACGTTGTTCACCAGTGTCTAGTTATCATGGATAAGGGAACATGGATAAGACTTCTGGTGGCCGAGCTCTTCAGAATAAAAGTAACCTCTAAAGTAAGTAAACAAAAACGATTATTTTGCACATTAAAACAAATTAAGTATAACACAAATTAATGAAATTATGTGTATTTGTATTTATATTAACATTAACAAATTATCTAAATGGATACATGCTGTTCCCTGGAGTGCATAGGCTATAGCCCTTACAAATAGGACTGGACAGAAGACGGTTCTTCGTGTCAGCTGTACAAACAAATGTATGTTTTGGGTGAATTAAATAACATTGGGCCTCATGCGCCAATAAGTTCCTAACTTTTCCTCTTACATTTCTTCCTAAGTGAATTCCTAAGAGAAGTCCAGTCAGATTCATGAAACGTTCTTAAGTAGGCAGAATTGTTCGTAAGCATGTTCTTCTTCTTCTTCTTCTTTTTGTTTTACGGCAGTTGGCAACCAGGTTTTGGTGCATTACCGCTGACTAGTGATCCAGCTCTTGGATCACTAATGATCTTAACTATGACTCCTCTTCCTCTAAAAAATAAATAAGTAAATAAAGTACTCATCGATCGGCTCTGTTAGTCCTCCTGTCCTCCTACTCAAGGGCCGGGAGTAGCCGGCATGATTCCCTCCCTCAACAGAATGTCCAGATCCTCTCCCCTGACGTCATCCACCTTCAGAAATCTTCTTGCTGCTTCCAGGGTCATCTTTATTCTTTCCGATTTTCCTTTGATCTCCACTGCACAGTTTATAACCATCGCGATAAATGCCAAAAAGCATTTTCTGTCCATACAGATACCCTCAGGCTCTGCTGATTTTTCCTTTCCTGCTGTCGCTCTTCCAATCCCGTCTCCCTCCTTTCTTCACTCTCCTCCACTCTCTTCACTGCTTCGGCATAGGACATTTCCCTCTTTCCCGTTCTGATCGTGCTCACTTTAATTTCCTTTGCCTTCCTTGGAAACTGACCTGCCCCCGTGAAATGTTCTCCCTTGCAGTGCAGGCACTTTACCGGTTCGTCAGTACAACCCTTGCAGTTTTCCTCGCTACACCTCGCACATCTTTTATTTCCCCTGCAAACTGCAGCGACGTGTCCATACTGTTGGCAACAGAAGCACCTGAGTGGTGCTCTCTCAAATAACTGAAACTCATGTGGTTGCAATATACTCGCTCTGGTATCGTGTCCCCTTCAAAAGTCAGGCACACCGACTTGGTTTCCTCTCTTTCCCCCTCTCTGAACCGTGTGAGCCGTTTTGCATCACAAACTCCGTCAACATCAATAAATGCATCTGATTTTACAGACAGTGGGACTCCACTGATCACTCCCTTTATCCTCCTTCCAGAACCTCTCAGTCGCATTGTGGTCACTGGGCATTTACGAAATGACTCAATTCTCAGAACGTTATTCACCTGACCACCGTCCATGCATTGTATGATCACCAATCCCGTTCTGCTGATCCTTACTGACTTCACTTTTCCTACCTTCTCCTCAACAAACTTTCCCACCACCTGTGGCTCACTAAAGATGCCATCAATTTGACTCACTGCTCTCATCCCGACATCAAAACACCCGTCTTGCCCATGGTCACTCTCTGAATTAGTCAGACTCCTTTTCCTTTTATTGTCAGCTCCACGCATATCTTCATCTGTTGTCATCTCTTGTGTTTGCACCTCGCCTATTTCCTCTTCATCTTCTGAGCGATCCGACCACGGATCAGTCGATATCTTCCTCCTCTCAGCACGCCGACGCTGACTATCCATGTCCCTCTGAGTCCGACTGGTCATGTCTCTCTCCAAATCAACCGGCACCAGCTACGACGTCCACAACCCATGCCGCCAAGCATGCTACCCCAATGCAATGCAATGCTAGACTTGTAGGTGGGCCAACAAAAACACACCGTAATGCAAGCTCTCGTAAGCATGTTCTTATGATGATGAATCCAAATCCTCGTAACTTGAAGGGGTGTGCCAGTTCATTCAAATTATCATAGGTAGACGCCCCACATATCCTAATTAGCATCCTAATTACCATAGGGAACCGCCCCACCAATCCCATATAAGGCATTGGGAATTCACTTCCCTACCTGTGTTCACCCAGGTGGGTGTAGTTTTGCATGACTCCATGGCCTTGCCTGCAGTCACACCTGTGTGTGATTGCAGCTCACAGGACCTCACACATAGAAATAAAGTTGAGTGAAGTCAAGAATACCTAAACTAAAGTCTAAATATGGTGGAACACCAGACTCCAAACATTACAAATCAATAATACTGTGGAGGTACTGAAGTGAACAGAAATGTTCACATTTTCAATATTTCAATATTTTAATATTTTCAATATTCATGAATGTATTTTATTATTTATCTCACAATAGTCAACTGGGGGGGGGGGGGGGGTGATGGCGGGGTGGTGTTATGTGGTGGGTATGGTGCGTTTGTTTGGGTTGGGTTGTGAACTCTAAACCAGTGGTTCTCAAACATTTTCATGTCAAGGACCCCCAAATTGACATGCATTCTGCAGACCCCCATATGAAAATATTTTCTGCTAGGGTAATGTTTTGAAGATTTATCAAAATGTTTTGAAAATAGCCGATCTACAAGCTCAAAATGGGCAGTAATGGGACGCGTTATAGTATAGTTATAGTATAAAATGGGATTAAAGTGGTAAAATATTCCATATTTTGCTGTGGACTGCCTGGAACTTCCTCAAGGACCCCTTGAGGTCCCAACGCGGATCGCGTATCAATACGTTATCAATTAATCAAACGTCGGGTGCGGATCACGTATCAATACGTTTCAATCACTTTTTTATAGAATACTTTCATTCATCTTTTTACCCACCCGGACAATGAAGAACCATCGCCCTATCATTGCTGCTTACTCCCGCTCACGTGATCAGAAAAAAAAACAAAAAACAAAAACCCCCCTCCCCTCCTGAAAACAGGAGGGCTGGCCGCTTTACGTGTAGAAGCCAGTTGAACGCTGAACGGAACGCTGCCTATTGCCTAAACACATATGCACCAGATCGGCATTGCAATGCATAACATCTGCAACACACATGGACAGATGCATGTTTCCTTCTTCATACTGTAGCGACCAAACGATCCCCGAGCCTACAATACTACGAACTAGCCACAGTATCGAGGGGCCGCCACGACAAGACAGTGTTCCGTTGGTGGATCACGTATCGCCATGCAGAGCCGTCATAATCGGAGATCGCTCAGACGTGTGATTGTAACGCTTTTTTATTCATTATAATTGTAGTGATAAGACCGCAATGAACGCGTCGGGGACGTAATCGACCCGGGTGTAATGTATAACGAACTTTTCCGCGACCTAAACCGTGGTGTTGTCATCTGTGGAAGTCATTTTTTCCTTCTCGTCGACATCACAGCCGGGTGACGCTTTTTTCCCCCTCCATCGCCCCCAAGCTGCATGCCCATAGCCTGGCTTGGCCAGCCTCATAGCGGGGATTCACTGAAGATTCTTCCCCGGAGGAAACATCAGTGAACCCTCGCTATGAGTCTGGCCGTGCCAGGCTAGCATGCCCAGGCATGTTCCCCTACACTAGCTTGAAAAACAAAATCAGCTGATGACAACGCGTCTCGCCGTTATACTATAGTTCTGAACCGAACGGTGGAATGGGACTTTTTATAGCCGTACGGATCAAGACTTTTGCTGCCCAATGTGCCCATGACCCCCCCCCCAATGTTACTGCGATCAAAACAATGAAAGCAGTGAGATAGATTAGGCGAGGCGGCAATCATCATCAAAAAGAAAGCATAGTTATGAAGGTTTATAGTCAGACATTGACAGGCAGATATAACAATAAACACAATAAATATGCTATACATCCTATACATCGAATGAAAGCCCTGAATGTGTACTTTTACGAGGAAAAGAGAAAACATTGATCCCATGTACAGTTTGTCATAAATTGGATACTGGGTGGATGCACATTGCGCCCACCAGATATAACTGCAGAGAAGACATGGACCCGAACTCAATATTCACAAAATAAGGCCTATAGCGACATATAAATACTATATACCGTATAATAAAAATCACACCCCTGTGAAGTGAGCGGTGCAACTGTTCTCTACAGTTGCACCGCGCAACTATAAAGAACAGTTGCACCGCTCACTTCACAGGGGTGTGATTTTTATTATTACAGTAGAAGTTTACAGACCAAACTGTAAATAAAAGGTTTACATGACTTTCTGTCTCAGTCCGTATATAGCGAGCTGTAGTGAATAAGTACAGAACAGTTGCAACGCTCACTTCACAGGGGTGTGATTTTTATTATTACAGTAGAAGTTTACAGACCAAACTGTAAATAAAAGGTTTACATGACTTTCTGCCTCAGTCCGTATATAGCGAGCTGTAGTGAATAAGTAGAGAAGTAGAGTTGCACTGCTCACTTCACAGGGGTGTGATTTTTTTATTATTACAGTACAATTTTTTTCCTTATGAAAGCAGAGAGTCTTCTGTTTCATACGGTATATAGTATTTATATGTCGCTATAGGCCTTATTTTGTGAATATTGAGGAGTTCACGTCCATGTCTTCTCTGAAGTTATCTGGTGGGCACAAGCTGCATTCAATAACCAATTACTGTCTAACTGTAGATGGGATCAATGTTTACTGTTTTCCTCGTAAAAGTACACATTCAGGGCTTTCATTCGGTGTATAGGATGTATAGGATATTTATTGGGTTCAATTTTATATCTGCCTGTCAATGTCTCTGACTTTAAACCATCCATAACTCTGCTCGCTGTTCAAGATAACCACTTCCAGGCAAATGCAGGTGTTGCAAAAAGGTCAATATCTCCAGAATGGAACATGGTAAAATCAAAATGTATTTTTTTAATTGAAGTGGACAAGTTCAGCTTTCTTTTGATGTAGGCGTGTGATTCTCGCTATAAGAGAACATTTTACTGTGGGCCCCCGAACAAGGCCTTTGTGCAATGTTAAACGGCAGCAACATCCAAATAGGCCTGTTGAGATCTTGCAGCAATCAAAGTGTTAAGAACGAAAAAGGCATCCTAAGAGTGCCCCACAGTGTGCGTAGATTCTGTTCTTACCTACGAACAAATCACAGCTAAGAAAAGATTGAGGGATCCCAAAACCTTCTTAAAAACTTCCTAAGTGGGTCTAAGAACAAATTTCCTCTTAAGAACTTCTTAAGAACGGTTGGCGCATGAGGCCCATTGACCTACATGTGAGGACCTACAGCGCCAGAGATTCTGCGTAGGGCGAGAGGCATATTAAAAGACCCCTCTCATCCAAACCACAGACTCTTTTCCCTTCTCCCCTCTGGGAAGCGCCACGGGACTATTGGCTCTCAGGAACAGCTTATTTCCTGTTGCTGTCTCCCTGCTGAACTCTGCCCCTCCCCAATGACAGTGCGAATGTCTGTATTTATTCTCTCATTTACTGCATTACTGTATTGCACTTCTCACCCTTCATTTCATTGTCAAAGTATTTGTATACTATGTGCAGTGACAATACATTGAATCTAATCTAATTTGCGGGAAATGTTACATAGCGGTTTATCACTTCTTGACTCTGTGGGAGAAACTTAAAATAAAAAGTTGTTGCATTGAAAGTGGCAGTCCTGCAGTATTGCTTGATTAATTGAAAACTTTATTGAACATTAATTCAAAAGGATACATACACAGGAAAGTCGTTAGGCTTGTTTCCGGTCAGTACATGGATTTAAAAATTAGGTCATGTTATCAGCCAACCATCTGATCAACTTGAGGCTGGAAGGCAAGTCATTCCACTGAACTGCTGCCGATGTTTTTCCTATTCAGTATTTTAGCCGTGACGTGAGCGCCCCATCCAGAGATACTTCCGGGTCCTTCTTTTGTGTCCCCATAGAGTTATACTGTGACGCTCTGTGTCGGACTAAATCTTAGACGAAAACAACCACGAAAGTCTCATTTTACCACTTTCCTCGCAACAACATAGCTGCTGCTCTCCCAAATCTGGCTGTGACAGGCCGTTTACCCCACACTGGATACTATCGCCATTTTATTTAATTGTGTCAAGTTGTCAACCAAATCCTCATTCATTGGAAACTAGATTCAACATACTCAAGCCTGCACACATTCTAAATATGCCCCCGAAATATTACTGAGCAATATACTGAGCAAATGGACGGACTGTTACCACCTTCAATAATAATGATAATAATAGTCTTTGTCTCCACATCATATATTTTCTTTGTCATGGACACTTGTACAAAACATTATTAATTCTACTCGAGTTGGAAGCATTAAGATTTTAACCCTCAATGGCTTCCTTTCTGAAAAATAATGTCATTGTAAAAAGATTCACGCGTTTAGATATTCTATTTAAAATGAGATAATAATAATAATAATAATAAACTTTATTTATAGAGCGCTTTTCAGAACAAAATTCACAAAGTGCTTTACATTGCATATAAAATACAGTACAATAGAGGTCGTTTGTAGGATAAATCAACAACAACAACAAAAAAACATTGTTTAAATCATTGAACGGACAATAAATAAAATAACATAACACCACATAATAAACAATAAACAGGCTATCTATGGGAAAGCCTGTGTAAAAAGAAAGGTTTTTAAAAGTTTTTTAAAAACAGCCACTGAGGGTGCATCCCTCAGGTTCTGGGGTAGGGCATTCCATAGTTTCGGTGCCCGGGCTGTGAAGGCCCTATCACCCGTGGTAATGTGTTTTGTTTTAAAAGGAGTCAGTAGACCCCTGCCTGCTGATCTGAGGGTACGTGTGGGGTCGTAGGGCTGTAACATAGCTAAAATGTAGTTTGGGGCCAGCCCTCGCACAGCTTTAAAAGTAGTCAGTAAAATCTTAAAATCAATTCTGAAATGTACTGGCAACCAATGCAGGGAGGCCAGTACTGGCGTAATGTGTTCACACCTCCTGGTGTTGGTCAATAGCCTTGCTGCAGAATTTTGCACTAGAGATGCGGACGGGAGCTGGTGCCACTTGGACCCGGACGTAACGTAGCACTACAAAATGACGTCAGACTTAAATACTGAATACTCAAGTACACAATTCAGTACACGAGATAGTGATGTTGGTGGTAAATGAGTTAAGCAGTGTCAACATAATTCCATTCAGATAAATGCATAAATCAAGACGAGAGTTACATATTTCTAATCCGAAATCATTTATTAAGTACTTGACAGGATGAAACAACTGCAAGTGGATATTCAATATTTATCTTAGTTTAAACACAGCCATGTTTTAATGCAGGAGTAATGCTTTCATCACAGATAAGATTATTTAAATGATTAATTGGATATTGGGCTAATTAATACGCTCCTCAAAGTGATAGAAAAGTAGAAAGAAAGAGAGGGAAAGACAAAGATTTTACATAGACATCTAGATTATCTGATACATTGGGTGACTTCATCAGTTCCGTTGCCATGGTAGAAGTGATCAAATGACAGACCTTTTGATGTTGAGTCGATGGTTATGTCTCTATTAAAAGGTCTTTCTGATGTCCAGCCAACGTCATTCTTCAGCCACAAAGCTAATGTTACTTTCTTCAAACGCTCTGCCGAGTGATTGGCAAAGTCTTGTTGTTGGCCTTGACCCTTGACCCATGTGGCCCCTGGCTGCCAGAGGCGCACCGTCGCTCTGAGCCACACCTAACCTGACACAAACAGTGTTCAGGGGCCTTCCATCCTAATAGAACACCAGGGGCCCCATGTGGCCCCTGGCTGCCAGAGGCACACCGTCGCTCTACCATCTATGCTAACATGCATGCTAGCATGCAAAATAATAACCAACTCCAACCAACCAACCGGCCTTCAATTTCATGAAAAAATACCACTTCCAATTTTGGCTCCCTACTTCTGGTTTGTGTAATTGTCTTTAAACTTCACTCACAAACAGTTATATGTTTCAACTATACACTATTTAGCATTTGTTTTCCTTTAGTGAATACTTAATTCATCATGAATACATTGTTTGTAAAGCATTATAAATCATTAGTTATAACTTTACTTACCGTACTTTATTCCGCCAATTTTATTTTAGCATCCTAGATAGTACTTCCACATACTTTATGCTAGAATGTTAGATCAAACATCAACATGTTCAGCTTTATGCAGTTATTTAAATATTTTTACAAATCTTTATACTATTTTTCCACTTCTTTTAATTTTTTATAAATCTTTTTCTTCAGCTTTAATACATTTTCTACTGTACATCACATACATTGTGGGTTTTCAGCGAGCCCACACAGTTTCTACAGGAACTGCTTTTCTAGTTTAAAGTCTGTTTATTTACTTTTTTCCCTTTGGTTTTCGGATAAGTTACCCGACTCTTTTTCAAAGGTTTGTCTCCAGTGTGGCAACGCTGGTGGTATTTTAGAGAAGTTAACTGACAGAAACTCTTGTCACAAAGTTTACACTTGTAAGGTTTTTCTCCAGTGTGGATACGCTGGTGTGTCTTCAGCTCCCTTTTGATAATGAAACGTTTGTCACAATGTGTACAGTGGAATGGTCTTTCTCCAGCGTGGTAACGCTGGTGTTGCTTCAGATAAGCTGATGTACTAAAACTCTTGTCACATTGTTTACACTGGAAAGGTTTTTCTCCTGTGTGGGTAACCTGGTGTAGCTTCAGTAGTTTTAACATAGTGAAACTCTTGCCACAATGTTCACACTGGAAAGGTTTTTCTCTGTAACTGTGAATAATCTGGTGGTTCTTCATTTCACCTGCCCGGTGGAATCTCATGTTGCAATGTTTACATTGGAATGGTTTTTCTCCAGTGTGGATATGCTGGTGTCTCTTTAGGCAACCTTTATGTCCGTAACTCTTTTCACAATGATTACATTGGAAACGTTTTTCTCCTACATGTGTGACACACAGGTGTGTCTTAAGGCCAATTGCAGTAATGAAACCCTTTTCACAATGTGTACAGATGTGGAGGATGTGGGTCTCTGAAGACCGGGACCTCACACCTGAGAGAGAGAGAGAGAGAGAGAGAGAGAGAGAGAGAGGTGAATAGGCAGGTTAAAAATAATGAGTACAGGTACAACTTGAAAAGCTTCCATCATCAAACAAATTCCTTGTTTGGGAGCACTAAGGCTTCCCGGGTTAATACTTTGTTTTTCAAAATTTGCTTTTGTATTTAGTAACTGTGCCAACTATGTTTTCCCCCTAAATGTAGTTTGTGTCCCTGTGTTTAACACTGACTGACCTCCACCGGACTCCTCCCGATAATCACTGTCTTCGGTGTCAGAGTCACTGGACTCCTGCCGATAATCACGGTCTTCAGTGTGAGATTCACTGGACTCCTCCCGATAATCACTGTCTTCAGTGTCAGATTCAAGTTGAAGTACAAAATGCGAAGAAATGTCTTCATTCTCATCTTCACTTTCCACTGCTAGTATTGTCAACATTGACCCATGGGACCCTGGTATCTGATACCAGGGTCAGATACCACATTGACCCTGGTATCTGTCAAACATTGACCCATTGTCAACATTGACAGATACCAGACATACTGGTATCTGTATAGCACTATCAAAGAGCTGTGCTTTCCTTTGGAGTGTCTATTGGACTCACAGTAAGTTTTAACAGCGGACGAGCATCGGCCGACACATCGTCTAATCGCCCAAAAAGATTAATCATTTGTATCTTTTCGACCATCGCCTGTTCGCCTGCTACCGCCGGTAGTCGCCGGGTCCCATAGACAAATAATGCACTTCCGGAATAATACAAAATAAATAAAATAAAAAGCCTCTCCCCCTCCCCTCCTGAAACAGGGCGGGAGGGGCGCTTTGTGTTTAGAGTATCCCTAATGGCGGCGCCCATGCTCTGTACGATCGTAAAACTCCAGTCAGCCTGAATCACACTTCACACTGCATGAAGACCCAGGATCAGCCTGCCTCCCCCCCGGTTTCTCCCTCCTCCCCTCCTGTTTCAGGGGAGGAGAGGGGGTCTGTAGTGTGTCGGAACATGGCGGCTCCCATGGACGCAACCACCATCGTAACAGCCATGAATAACACTACAGTGCAACACACACACACACACACACACACACACACACACACACACACACACACACACACACACACACACACACACACACACACACACACACACACACACACACACACACACACACAATACTATAGGAAATTATTATAATTAACCTATAGTGCATTTTTCCATATGGTTATTATCATTTGGCTATATGAAACAGAAATGAGACACACCACTTACCTTCTGCATGGGCATGTTCAACCTCAACATGGCCAATAAAGATATTATTATATTAACACTGAGGTGCCCACAATGTTTACGTGCCCACTCTTCCTGCACCCTTTTGCAATATGAAATGCCACCGAATTCATAATCCATGCCAACTTTGCCCCTGTCTTTTCTTTATATGGAATGAAGCCCCAACATGTGAAAGCTGATGTGCTTTTATTGTGAAGGGAAAAGTTTCTGAACGTCTCAGCCTGCATATTTCCATGTGCTGAAAATAGCTGATCTACAAGCTCACAATGTGTGGTGGACATGACGCGTTGTGAGCTTTAAATCTGCTATTTTCAGCATGCAACACCACATCGTACGACGAAGAATATACCAGGTTTCACGTGGGAGATGTATTTTGCTGGCCGAGTCGGCCTGCACACAGCGCTACTCGACGCAAAATAACAAGCCATTGGAAGCTATTTTTCGGTGGCACTCTATGTTGAATCAATCAACAACAAGTTTACCGCGTTTGGGGTCGGGGACGAGGCGCAGTCCCCCATATGTTGTGTGTCTGCTGTCTCCGTGGATTCAGCGACAGCATCATCATCCCAGTTGTAAAATGTGTGCTGAGTGAGCGCTCCAGGGAAACTTAAGTGTAGAGCTGATGCTGAAATATTTGTTTCTTTTTTTTCGGGGTTGATCAGTGAGCGCGCCGCCGCTGTTGGACTCACGTGTTCAGACCGGTTCAGACAGACAGGCACTCAGTCAGGCAGGCAGAGAGAAGGAGCGAGCGAGAACGAGAGAGAGGAGGCGAGAGGAGGCGGAATGAGCGAGAATAAAGTAATATTTTATTAACGCCTGTGCTTCATGGTTGAGGCGGGGAGTGAAAGCAATAAGCAACACCGGTTCAACCTCGTTAAAATTTTACTCGCACATTAACACAATCAGTGCCGGAAGTCCTTCAAAATAGGAGCTCTGGGGGGGCGGAACAACATGGCCGCTTTTACTCGGAAAGCCGTGACCCGGAAACAATCTACTAAAAAAAGTTCACTTTACATAGCTGTCTTATATTGCGATGGTTTTAGTTTATACGATATATGATCCAAAAAGCGTTCATATTTTGCGGGAGAGACGGGTGAGGAGCAGAAATGAAGCGCCAGCATATCGATCCGTTCAACACCACGGAGAGCGCCCTGGATTAGGAGAAACGAGTCATTCTTCAACTCAATGATAAGCTAACATGGGGACAGAGCGGAGCATACGGTAGCCGAGAGGCTGACTGACAAATTAAAAAAAGGGAAAAATTCAGAATATTCTTATCTCGCCCCGTATCACTGAGGACACGCTAGGACGTCCTCAGACGTCGTAGGCAACTCCCGGTTCCATTCCCTAGGACGTGTGGCGACGTCCTATGGACGGAAACGGTTAACCAATTCCGTACATAGGACGTCGCCACACGTCCTAGGGGTCCCAATCGACGCGTACATCCGACGTCCTCACACGTCTTAGCGCATCCTCAATGATACGGGGCGAGATGAGAATATTCTAAATTTTTACCTTTTTTGTATTTGTCAGTTCGCCTTTCGGCTACCGTATGCTACACTCTAGGCAATTGTTAGCTTACCATTGACTTGGCCGTTAGCACGGCGGAAAGAATGACTCGTCTCTCTTAATCCAGGGCGCTCTCCGTGGTATTAAGGATCGATATACTGGCGCTTAATTATATGAACGCTTTTTGGATCATATATCGTATAAATTAAAACGATCGCAATGTAAGCTAGCTATGTAAAGTAAACTTTTTTTAGTGGATTGTTTCCGGGTCATGGGTGTCCGAGTAAAAGCGGCCATGTTGTTCCAGCACCCCAGAGCTCCTATTTTGAAGGACTTCCGGCACTGATTGTGTTAAGAAATTAAGTAGCATGTGCGAATCTTTAGGTCGGAGCCCCCCCCCCCCCCAAAAAAAATAAACATTTAACAGGAATTGCAAAAATCACACAAATCTGGAATGAAAACGGCGATTTTTGCCAAAAAGCTACACTTTTGCATGTCTAATCGCCATTCGGACTCGCCACATTACTAACCGTGTCCACAACTGCAGGCGGAAGCTACGTATAGTCGGAATGGTGGTGCACTCCCCGTCCCCTAGTTAAAACCCACCCTAGTTAAAATGGTAAATGGTGCATTTATATAGCGCCTTTATCCAAGGCGCTTTACATAGATTGTGCATTACATTCACCCATTCACACACACATTCATACACCGATTGCGGCGGAAGCCATGCAAGGTACCAACCAGCACATCGGGAGCAATTTGGGGTTCAGTGTCTTGCCCAAGGACACTTCGACATGTAGCCAGGAGGAGCCAGGATTCAAACCACCGACCCATGGATCATTGGACGACCTGCTCTACCTCTTGAGCCACAGTCACCCTAGTTAAAACCCACTCACCGAAGTCATGGAAGTGCTGGGGTAGTCGTCTCTGTCTCTTCCCCCGTCCTGCTGCTGGAGGCTCTGGAGAAATGGTTCCGGCTGCTTCTGGAGAACTCATCTTCACCTGCAGGCTGGACTCCACAGACCGGTCTGGAGTCAATGGAATGAAGGAACAGAATAAGGACGTTGACGTTGAAGTTTACAACGTGTGCCGTGTTCGCTCCCTGCGTAGTACCACAGACTGCCGTTGTACAAACATTGGGCACTAGTGGTGCAAAATAAAAGTGATTATTCAATTAATTGCGATGCCGATTGTGATAGTCATGGACGATAATTAATCAATTCACAAATGTCAAAAATCCTTTATTAATGATAATAATAAAGTCCTTCCCGTTCTGACATTCCATATGTTGATCTGACCTTATCAAACCCTGTAGGCCTACACTCAATACACACTGTACAAGATACTTTTCAACCTGTTCATAGACTACTTTTTCCGTAATTTTCTAGATGGAGCTAAGAATAGAAATAGAGCGGTAGTTGCCAGGGTCTAATTTGCTCCCTTTCTTGTGCAGGGGGGTTATTTTGGCCAGTTTGAAATCTTGGGGGACTTTTATTATGTGGGTGATGATTGGCGCAATAGAGATGAGAGAGTGTCTGAGACCTATTTCAGGTCAACACTGTAATTTGCATTATTATTGCAAGTGAATAAAACAAAAACATACCTTCCCGGATGACGTATTCTAGTAGAAAACACACTTTACCACATCCAAAGTGGGGGAACTGTTCTAGTCCAGAGTCTCTCGACTGTACTTGAAGCTATCTTATAGCATTAGCGTTAGCATAGCCTACAAAACAAACCGTCTTTAAACCTACAATGTGCAAATTCTTCCCGATTTCACAACTAGCCAGTCTGTCACTCTTTACAGACTGTCGTGCAACGATAATCTCAGACGCAAGTTGCACAAAGGGTTGTACTGCAAACTGTATATCATCGCTGCTCTGTTTGTTCGTCAGCCACGTTGTTCACCAGTGTCTAGTTATCACGGATAAGGGAGCATAGATAAGACTTCCGGTGGCCGAGCTCTTCAGAATAAAAGTAACCTCTAAAGTAAGTAAACAAAAACGATTATTTTGCACATTAAAACAAATTAAGTATAACACAAATTAATGAAATTATGTGTAGGCCTATTTGTATTTATATTAACATTAACAAATGATCTAAATGGATACATGCTGTTCCCTCACTTCCCTGGAGTTCATAGGCCTATAGCCTGTACAAATAGGACGCTGGACAGAAGACGGTTCTTCTTGTCAGCTGTACAAACGAATGTATGTTTTGGGTGAATTAAATAACATTGACCTACATGTAGTGAGGACCTACAGCGCCAGAGATGTCTGCGTAGGGCGAGAGGCATATTAAAAGACCCCTCTCATCCAAACCACACTCTTTTCCCTTCTCCCCTCTGGGAGGCACCACAGGACTATTAGCCGATGTTTTTCCTATTCAGTATTTTATCCGTGACTGAGCACCCCCTCCAGAGATACTTCTGGGTCCTACTTTTGTGTCACTTTTGTGTCCCCATAGAGTTATACTGTGACGCTCCGTCGGACTAAATATGAGACGAAAACAACCACGAAAGTCTCATTTTACCGCTTTCCTCGCAACAACAAAGCTGCTGCTCTCCCAAATATGGCTGTGACAGGCCGTCTACCCCACACTGGATACTATCGCCATTTTATTTCATTGTGTCAACTAAATCCTCATTAATTGCAAACTAGATTCAACATACGCAAGCCTGCACACATTCTAAATATGCCCCCGAAATATTGTACTGAGCAAATGGACTGTTACCACCTTCAATAATAATGATAATAATAGTCTTTATTGTCTCCACATCATACATTTTCTTTGTCATGGACACGTACAAAACATTAATAATTCTACTCGAGTTGGAAGCATTAAGACCCATTTTAACCCTCAATGGCTTCCTTTCTGAAAAATAACATCATTGTAAAAAGATTCACGCGTTTAGATATTCTATTTAAAATGAGATGCGGACGGGAGCTGGTGCCACTTGGACCCGGACATAACGTAGCACTACAAAATGATGTCGGACTTAAATACTGAATACTCAAGTACACAATTCAGTACACAAGATGGTGATGTTGGCGGTAAATGAGTTAAGCAGTGTCAACATGATTCCATTCAGATGAATGCATAAATCAAGACAAGAGAGTTACATATTTCTAATCCGAAATCATTTATTAAGTACTTGACAGGATGAAATAACTGCAAGTGGATATTCAATATTTCTCTTAGTTTATTAAACACAGCCATGTTTTAATGCAGGAGTAATGCTTTCATCACAGATAAGATTATTTAAATTATTAATTGGATATTGGGCTAATTAATACGCTCCTCAAAGTGATAGAAAAGTAGAAAGAAAGAGAGGGAAAGACAAAGATTTTACATCTAGATTATCTGATACATTGGGTGACTTCATCAGTTCTGTTGCCATGGTAGAAGTGATCAAATGACAGACCTTTTGATGTTGAGTCGATGGTTATGTCTTTGTCTCTATAAAAGGTCTTTCTGATGTCCAGCCAACGGCCAGAGGTCATTCTTCAGCCGCAAGGCTAATGTTACTTTCTTCAAACGCTCCGCCGAGCGATTGGCAAAGTCTTATTGTTGGCCTTGACCCTTGACCCATGTGGCCCCCAGGGGCCCCTGGCTGCCAGAGGCACACCGTCTATGCTAACATGCATGCTAGCATGCAAAATAACCAACTCCAACTACCAACCAACCAACCGGCCTTCAAGTTCATGAAAGAATACCACTTCCAATTTTGGCTCCCTACTTCTGGTTTGTGTAATTGTCTTTAAACTTCACTCACAAACACAGTTATACGTTTCAACTATACACTATTTAGCATTTGTTTTCCTTTAGTGAATACTTAATTCATCATGAATACATTGTTTGTAAAGCATTATAAATCATTAGTAGACAGTTATAACTTTACCTACCGTACTTTATTCCGCCAATTTTATTTTAGCATCCTAGTACTTCCACATGTATACTTAATGACAGAATTTTAGATCAAAATTCAACATGTTCAGCTTTATGCAGTTATTTATGCTTGTACTTTTCTTTTTACAATTTTTTATACTATTTTTCACTTTTTTAATTTTTGTATAAATCTTTTTCTTCAGTTTCAATACATTTTCTACTGTACATCACATACATTGTGGGTTTTCAGCGAGCCCACGCAGTTTCTGCAGGAACTGCTTTTCTTGTTTAAAGTCACGTTATCTATTTATTTACTTTTTAAAGGGACCAAGAAGTCACACAGTGAATTTGGTCATTTATTGTTTTTGTGTTTTTTTTTCTTCTCCTTCTTCTTCTTCTTCTTCTTCGCCTCCTTCTGCCAAAAATAGCTGTTCTGGCTGAACCGTGCAGTCGGTTTTCGCGAAACGCCATGCCAAACGGTGACTATGCGAAGTCCATCATGATTGGCCAAATGGTGGCGCTATAGCACTCAATTGAAAATGCAAACTTTGAACGTACATATCTCATGAACCGTTTGACCGTTTTGTGTTCTGACTTTTGACCTCTGACCTTTAGATCACCCATCAATTTGAATTATATGAAAAACAGTTAAAATCTCCTCCCAGGATCTTTGATCAAAATCCATGAAAACACGTGAACTTTGGACCTATACGGACAAAAAATCGTAATACTTTTGTGAAAAGTGAAAAAAAAGAAGTTTTTATGAGCCAATGAAAATTGCTGTTTTGTGAACATTTTTCTTCTGCCCCTCATACATACATGCAGCGTAATATGCTTATGCGACTTTACAGTATGGTAGAGGGTCATGCCAAATAGGCCTGTAACCAGTCTTACTCCAATTGGTCAAAGGGGGGCGCTATGGCAATTATTTGAAAATGAAACCTTTGAACAGTCATAACTTATGCCTCGTTTAGCCAATATCCATGGCACTTGTTTCCACATGTTCCTTGACTCATGGGGAACACATCTGTCGCTTTGAAAAGTAAGCTCCGCCCTCAGATTTTCCGCCATTTTGAGCAGTTTGAAGAATGCTAATACCTGATTTTCTGCCAGTTTTTTTGAGCAATTTGCGTGAAACGTTCTACACACAATGTATGGACCATTATCTGAAATTCCAGTTGAAGAGAACTTTGTACGTGAAAACAAGAACAGCGAACACACTGTAGTAATGGATAATGAACGAGGAAAACGAGGACACACGATTGTTATCAAACACACTGAACGATTGTCCTGTTTACATTGTAGTCACTGATTGTCTGTGTAGCTCAGTCAGTAGAGCTCTCGCATTTTAACCACAAGGTTGTGTGTTCAAATCACGGTGCTGACAACTCAGCTCTTCAGTCTTATTTGTGCATATTGTTCTTATTGCGTATTGTCTTCTTTCTTGGTCCCGCCTTATCGCTGCTTGCAGCTATATTTTCCCTTTGGTTTTCGTGGGAAGTTACCTGACTGAAACTCTTTTTCAAAGGTTTGTCTCCAGTGTGGCAATGCTGGTGGTATTTTAGAGAAGTTAACTGACAGAAACTCTTGTCACAAAGTTTACACTGGAAAGGTTTTTCTCCAGTGTGGATACGCTGGTGTGTCTTCAGCTCCCTTTCGTGAATGAAACGTTTGTCACAATATGTACAGTGGAATGGTCTTTCTCCAGTGTGGTAACGCTGGTGGAACTTCAGATAAGTTGATCTACTAAAACTCTTGTCACATTGTTTACACTGGAAAGGTTTTTCTCCTGTGTGGGAAACCTGGTGTTGCTTCAGTAGTACTAACGCAGTGAAACTCTTGCCACAATGTTCACACTGGAAAGGTCTTTCTCTGTAACTGTGAATAATCTGGTGCTTCTTTAGAGAACTTGCCCGGGTGAATCTCATGTTGCAACGTTTACATTGGAATGGTTTTACTCCAGTGTGGATATGCTGGTGTGATTTCAGGTCAAATTGATGTTTGAAACGCTTTTCACAATGATTACATTGGAAACGTCTTTCTCCTACATGTGTGACACACAGGTGTGTCTTAAGGCCAATTTCAGTAATGAAACCCTTTTCACAATGTGTACAGATGTGCCAGGTGTGGGTCTCTGAAGACCGGGACTGGGACCTCACACCTGAGAGAGAGAGAGAGAGAGAGAGAGAGAGGTGAATAGGCAGGTTTAAAATAATGAGTACAGGTACAACTTGAAAAGCTTCAATCATCAAACAAACTCCTTGTTTGGGAGCACTCAAGGCCTATTCATAGTCTGGATTTTCGGTGGTGAGCTGACCACCGGAGCTGAAATAACGTTGAGCGGTGGTGAGTAAAAACAGAGAGAAGGGCTGGAGCGGTGGCGGTGGTTTGCTCTTCACCGTGGCTCGTGACGTCATGTTGTAGTTCGGTGGTCACCTCACCACCGAAAATCCAGACTATGTATGAGCCTTAAGGCTTCCCGGTCAATGCGTTTTTCAAATTCTGCTTTTGTATTTAGTAACTGTACCAACTCTGTTTCCCCACAAATGTAGTTTGTGTCCCTGTGTTTAACACTGACTGACCTCCACCGGACTCCTCCTGATAATCACTGTCTTCGGTGTCAGGTTCACTGGACTCCTGCCGATAATCACCGTCTTCAGTGTCAGAGTCACTAGACTCCTGCCGATAATCACGGTCTTCAGTGTGAGATTCACTGGACTCCTCCCGATAATCACTGTCTTCAGTGTCAGATTCATGTTGAACTACAACGTGCGAAGAAATATCTTCATTCTCATCTTCACTTTTCACTGCTAGTATTGTCAACATTGACCCATCAGGCTCCTCTGGTCTTTGAAGTAGCTCCTCCTGTTCTTCTTTAATCCCTGGTTCTGGAAACGTAAAAACAAGTTCATTAGTACGATTTAAGCAAAATACATATTTCCAACAGTGTTCATGAGGCAGAGCTCCCATGTGCGTACTTCACTTGTGCACTGAGATCACATGAAACACATAAAACGACCTCTGGGAGACTCAATAAAGAAAATAAAAATAGTAATCCATGATTACAAATGTAATAATATACAGACATACTGGTATCTGTATAGCACTATCAAAGAGCTGTGCTTTCCGTTGGAGTGTCTATGGGACACACAGTATGTTTTAACAGCGGACGAGCATCGGCCGACACATTGACTAATCGCCCAAAAAGATGAATTATTTGTATCTATTCGCGCAACGTTGTTCTGCCTACTTTTCGACCATCGCCTGCTATCGCCGGTAGTCTCCCGGTCCCATAGACAAATAATGCACTTCCGGAAAACTTGTCTGGCTGTCGCCCGCTGTTAAAACGTACTGTAAGGTTATACTACACTTAACACATCGAATGTGGGAACCGTACATTTACGTTCTTAATTAGCCCTCGGTCCGGTGCGGGACACGTGAAACTACTGTACGTTTTGAGCATTTCGAGATTACTTTCAATCACCTTTCTACCCACCCGGACAATAGATCAAGCTGCCCCGATCTATGCCACAACACCCCGGTCACGTGATTTTAAAAAAAAGAAGAAAAAGCCTCTCCCCCTCCCCTCCTGAAACAGGGCGGGAGGGGCGCTTTGTGTTTAGAGTATCCCTAATGGCGGCGCCCATGCTCTGTACGATCGTAAAACTCCAGTCAGCCTGAATCACACTTCACACTGCATGAAGACCCAGGATCAGCTTGCCTCCCCCTCCCCTCCTGTTTCAGGGGAGGGGAGGAGAGGGGGTCTGTAGTGTGTCGGAACATGGCGGCTCCCATGGACGCAACCACCATCGTAACAGCCATGAATAACACACACACACACACACACACACACACACACACACACACACACACACACACACACACACACACACACACACACACACACACACACACACACACACACACACACACACACACACACACAGGGCATGATGGCATTAAATAAACATTACATTTTATAGGAAATTATTATAATTAACCTATAGTGCATTTTTCCATATCGTTATTATCATTTGGCTATATGAAACAGAAATGAGACACACCCCTTACCTTCTGCATGGGTATGTTCAACCTCAACATGGCCAATAAGGATATTTAACACTGAGGTGCCCACAATGTTTACGTGCCCACTCTTCCTGCACCCTTTTGCAATGTGAAATGCCACCGAATTCATAATCCTTGCCAACTTTGCCCGTCTTTGCTTTATATGGAATGAAGCCACAACATGTGTAAGCTGATGTGCTTTTAATGTGAAGGGAAAGGTTTCAGCCTGCATATTTCCATGTGCTGAAAATAGCTGATCTACAAGCTCACAATGTGTGGTGGACGCGACGCGTTGTGAGCTTGTAAATCTGCTATTTTCATCATGCAACACCACATCGTACGACGAAGAATATACGAGGTTTCACGTGGGAGATGTATTTTGTTGGCCGAGTCGGCCTGCACACAGCGCTACTCGGACGCAAAATAACAAGCTATGGGAAGCTATTTTTCGGTGGCACTCTATGTTGAATCAATCAACGAACAAAAAACATTTAACGGAATTGCAAATTCCGTTAAATCACACATATTTGGAATGAAAACGGCGTTTTTTGCCGAAAAGCTACACTTTTGCATGTCTAATCGCCATTCCGACTCGCCACATTACTAACCGTGTCCATAACTGCAGGCGGAAGTTACGTATAGTCGGAATGGCGGTGCATCGGAAAGCCACTCTGTCCCCCCATGAGGGGATCCAGTGTCCCCTAGTTAAAACCCACTCACCGAAGTCAAAGTCGTGGAAGTGCTGGGGTAGTCGTCTCTGTCTCTTCCCCCGTCCTGCTGCTGGAGGCTCTGGAGAAATGGTTCCGGCTGCTTCTGGAGAACTCATCTTGACCTGCAGGCTGGACTCCACAGACCGGTCTGGAGTCAATGGAATGAAGGAACAGAATAAGGACGTTGACGTTGAAGTTTGCAACGTGTGCTGTGTTCGCTCCCTGCGTTGTACCACAGACTGCTGTTGTACAAACAGTGGGCACTAGTGGTGCAAAATAAAAGTGACTATTCAATTAATCGCGATGCCAATCGTGATAGTCATGGACGATAATTAATCAATTCACAAATGTCAAAAATCCTTTATTAATGATAATTTTCTTTTTTTTGCCGCAGCGGAACTGATCTGCGACTGCTGCACCATACCGGACCCTTAGATCTCCATATATGAGCCTGAGCTGACCTGATCTGACATTCCATATGTTGATCTGACCTTATCAAACCCTGTACACTCAAGACACACTGTAGGCTACAAGATACTTTTCAACCTGTTCATAGACTTTTTTCCGTCATTTTCTAGATGGAGCTAAGAATAGAAATGGAGCGGTAGTTGCTGGGGTCTAATTTGCTACCTTTCTTGTGCAGGGGGGTTATTTTGGCCAGTTTGAAATCTTGCGGGACCTGTCCCTGTTTGATGGAGAGGTTTATTATGTGGGTGATGATTGGAGCAATAGAGATGGCAGAGTGTCTGAGACCTCTTTCAGGTCAACACTGTAATTTGCATTATTATTGTAAATGAATAAAACAAAAACATACCTTCCCGGATGACATATTCTGGTAGAAAACGCACTTTAACACATCCAAAGTGGGGAAACTGTTCTAGTCCAGAGTCTCGACTGTACTTGAAGCTATCTTATAGCATTAGCGTTAGCATAGCCTACAAAACAAACCGTCTTTGAACCTATAATGTGCACATTCTTCCCGATTTCACAACTAGCCAGTCTGTCACTCTTTACAGACTGTCGTGCAACGATAATCTCAGACGCAGTTGCACAAAGGGTTGTACTGCAAACTCACCGTGGCAAACTGTATATCATCATCACACAGACATTCTGTATCACGATGTCGCTGCTCTGTTTGTTCGTCAGCCACGTTGTTCACCAGTGTCTAGTTATCACGGATAAGGGAACATGGATAAGACTTCTGGTGGCCGAGCTCTTCAGAATCAGAATAAAAGTAACCTCTAAAGTAAGTAAACAAAAACGAGTATTTTGCACATTCAAACAAATTAAGTATAACACAAATTAATGAAATTATGTGTATTTGTATTTATATTAACATTAACAAATTATCTAAATGGATACATGCTGTTCCCTGGAGTGCATAGGCTATAGAGCGTATATATATCTATGGTCCCGCCTCCTACCCTGGACCAGTAAATGAAACCCAATGCATTATTCTCATAGACATTTCTTAAAGTATTTATTTAAAGACGGTTACGCCGCGGACAAAGCCAACTCGAGTCGTGACAACTCATGACAACACAAACAATATTTTGGACCAAACAAATAATTACAAAGAAGAAAAACAACAAAAAAAGTGTTGTAACCTGCCGTTTTTTTCTTCTTTCTAATTATTTGTTTGGTCCAAAATATTGTTTGTGTTGTCATGAGTTGTCACGACTCGAGTTGGCTTTGTCCGCGGCGTAACCGTCTTTAAATAAATACTTTAAGAAATGTCTATGAGAATAATGCATTGGGTTTCATTTCCTGGTCCAGGGTAGGAGGCGGGACTGCGACGCTCTATAGCCCTTACAAATAGGACGCTGGACAGAAGACGGTTCGTCAGCTGTACAAACAAATGTATGTTTTGGGTGAATTAAATAACATTGGGCCTCTTGCGCCAATAAGTTTGTTGAACAAAGCTAGCGTGTATAGCGTCAAACAAACAACTTAACTCAAAGTATATATAAACATACCCACAATGATATACAGGCAATAAAGGTATATATATAAATATACATACAATGATATATATATACACAGGCAATTAATGATCATCTTAATACATTCCAACACCCCCACTTGATCGTGAATTGGTACACATAGAAAAAAAGAAAAAAAAACCCTTGAAAGAGAAACAAAAAAAAAACTTTGGACTGTATGTTACTCTCCAAACATGAAACCCTCAAAATTCTTCAATTGACACAGTTGGACAATCCTCGAGAATCACTTTACCATCATTGACAGTTGATCTTACAAAGTGGTATCTTATGTCAATATGTTTTGACCTCTGTCTCTGTACAGGATTTTTAGCTAACGCTATTGTACCTTGATTGTCCTCGTAAATCTTTGGCTGCATGTAATGAAATCCATCAATACATTGTAACAATTGAATCAAATACAAACACTCTTGTAGAGTTGCCGCTAAAGTCATGTACTCAGCTTCACAAGTTGAAAGTGCTACGGTGTATTGCTTTTTAGACCTCCATGAAATCAAAGGGCCCTCTGGGTTTAGGCTGACACAATAACTACTAGTGCTACGTCTGTCACTTGCATCTTCTGCCCAGTTTGCATCACTATATGCTATCAAGCCTAGTTCCTCACATTTCCTATAGCATAAGAATTTTTCCCTGGTTCCCTTCAGATATCTCAGCACATGTTTCACTGTGATCCACTGCTCTTCTGTTGGTTTAGAAAAATATTGTGAAAGTTTTCCCACTACAAAACTCAGATCTGGCCTGGTACAAGTAGTCAAGTATATTAGACTACCCACAACTTCCCTGTATTTTCTCACATCCCCCAATGACTCACTGCTGTCAGTGTAGTTCAGTTTTGCCTCACAGGGTGTTGTTCTTGGCTTGCAGTCCTGCATGTCAAATCTAGTCAATATTTTGTCAACATATTTCCTTTGTGACATAGTCACATAATGTTCACCTTGTTCAAAATCAATACCAATGAAATGTTTCAATTTGCCTAAGTCTTTCATTCTGAATTTTGCTGTAAGCATCTCTTTGACATTAATCATCACATTGTCATCACTTGCTGCAATTATTATATCATCGACCCAAAATAAAATGAATACCTTTTGATCCTTCATTTCCCTTGTGTAAACACAATAATCAACTGGGTTCTGAATAAATTGATTTTTAGTTAAAAATTGTTTCAATTTCTCCCTGATTGTTTTAAACCATACAAAGATTTATTTAGTTTACACACCAGCATGTCCCCATTCTCAGATGTAACTTCATATCCCTCTGGTTGTCTCATGTAAATCTCAAAATCTATTGGTGCATGCAAATAGGCCGTTTTGACGTCCATTTGGTGTAAGATCATATTTTCTTGTGCTGCCTTTTGCATCAATACCCTCACACTAGTCTGGTTTGCCGTTGGTGAAAAAGTCTCTTCATAATCCACACCTGTTTTTTGATTGAAACCTTTGGCTACATAACGTGCCTTGAATTGTTTAGATTCATCTGCATTTGTTTTTAAAGCATACACCCATCTACCCCCCACTACTTCTTTGCCTTCTGGCAGTTTAGTCAGGGTCAACGTGTCATTTTCCTTTAGTGATTCAATTTCCTCATCCATAGCTCTTGCCCATAACTTAGAGTCAGGTGATGCCATTGCCTGCTTTACTGTGTGTGGCACATCACAAATGACTCTATAACAATAATCAAAGGTTATGTCATCTAGGTCATCAGATTTTACTTGACACTCATAATCCTTTAAATACTGAGGTGGTTTCACTTTTCTTCTGGGATATGTTGCACTCTGGCCACTGTCACCTGCCTGAGCACTGACCAAATCATCCATCTCCCCTGCTTCTTGTTCCTGTGTCTCACTGGTTTGGTCATCTTCACCTGCCTGAACATTTGCCAAATCACTCATTTCAACCACAACCTCTTGTTCTTGTGTCTCGTTAGTTTCCCTATCTTCAGGGAGGTGGTTTACAGTCCTTCCCCCACTGCAATCATCATCCCAATCTGTTTGGGTCTGAACCTCAATGACATTCCTTTGAATTAACTTTACCAATCTGTGCTTAGTTACCTTCCCAGTGTCGGGATAAAACACTAAATAGGCTGGGCTATTTTTATCATAACCTACAAATATCCCTTTTTCACATCGTGAATCCAACTTTTTCTTTTTTTGTTTATATGCATAGCATGGGGACCCAAAAGTTCTCATTCTTGAAAGGTTTGGCCTCTTTCCTGTCAGCATGTAATATGGGGTCTGTCCTACACGCTTATTGAAACATCTATTTCGAATAACAGCAGCCGTCATTACCGCATATGTCCACAATTCCCTTGGTAATTTGCACTCAATCAGCATACATCTGGCCATCTCAAACAGCGTTCGCCAATTTCTTTCAGCTGTCCCATTCTGATGGGTTGAGTAAGGAGCTGAGGTCTCATGTCTAATGGAATTTCCGCTTAACAATGCCTGAAAGTGACCAGAAGTATACTCAGTACCATTATCCGAACGAATACACTTAATTTTCCCATAAGGTGAAACATCGGCAATGTACTTCTCTGTAGCTTGGACTGTGTCACTCTTAGATTTCAAGAAATAAACAAAAGTAGCTCCTGAATAGTCGTCAGTAAATGCTAAAGCATATTTGAATCCATCTTTAGCCGTTGGATCAATTGGTCCAGATAAATCAGTGTGTACAAGTTCTAGTGCTGCTTTAGCTCTTTGGTCTGGTTCTCTATTTCGGCTCTGAGCAAATTTACCTTCTATACACACATCACATGACAACTTGGAAATATCAACCTTGCCTTTAATTTCCATACCATCAGTTACATTCTGCAATTTTAACACATCTTCGTAGTTACAATGTCCCAGAATCTCATGCCACGTCTTGATGTCATAACACCCATGACATTCATCAACATCAATACTCTCATCAACGGTGTTTACATAAAACAACCTGTCATGTACCTTAATGTCGAATGTCGTGCCGTCTCTCTGGATGAACTTGTTCTGTCCCTCTTTGAAGATGAATGTGGCTCCATTTGATGTTGCTGCGTTGACTGAGAAAATGTCTTGGGGAAAGGATGGAACATACAGCGCCCCCTTCAGCATCGTTTCCACCTCTCGACCCTTGGTATCTCTCAGGTAAAACACTGCAGTACCTCTCTTCAGCGCTACGCCAGAGGCCCTCACTCCATCAGCCATCTCCAGAACATTCCTCCGTGGCTCGAAATTCTCATCGAAGTTTCGGAACTTCTTCACGTCGGTCACAATATGTGACGTAGCCCCGGTGTCGACCATCAGCCCTCTGCTCAGAGTATTACTCCGACAAAGTCTCTGCTTCGGTCTCCCGGCGCCGTCCGAGTCGCGGTTCACCTGGCCCACCTTGAAGGCGAACGTGTGCTCCTCTTCATCCTGCGTCACATTGACGTTGTCTTTCCGTCTTCTTCGTCTGCAGTTGGTGTCGTTATGTGTTGGACTTCTGCAAAGACTGCACCACTGTCTCTGTTCTTTCTGACCAGCAGCATCTCCGCACTCAAACGATTTGTGCCCCTTCTGGCCGCAGTTATAACAGGACAGTCTCACGTCGTTGTCCTTGCTTCTTAGTCTCATCACGCTGTCATCCCCGGAACTGCTACTGAACCTTTCAGTGATCTCGTAACTCCTCAGTTTGGACTTAAAGTCGGCGAAGGTGATCCTGTCGTCACTTTGTGCGATGTGGATGGAAAATGGCTTATAAGATTCTGGCAGCCCCTTCAGAACCATAGATGTTAGCAAGCCATCACTCAAAGTCTCTTCCGCATTCCTCAGTGCCGTGATAGCTATTTCTGCTCGTATAATATAGTCTGTTATTGTTTCATCTGCAGTTTTCCGGAGCGACGTCAGCTCTGTGTACAAACTGATCACCCTCGGTTTCCCCTTGCCCGCATAGTGATCTTTCAGAATCTGTAACGCCTTTCTTCCGTCATCCGCTGCCTCACGCATAACCAACGACAAACTTGTATCATCGAGCACCTGAACCAGTTCAGCATAAGCGTTTTCATTCTTCTCGGCGTCCTCAATGGCTTTCACCTCGGCTGCAGCGTCTCTTGCTGCGGCCTCATCTCCATCGAGTATTTATTCGTCGTCGACATCGGGCTCGTAAAGTATAGTGTCTTTCAGCCCTTTAAGCCGGAGGTAACCGATACATTTTACCAACCATAATTCAAAGTTCCTTTCATCTCCGTCAAAACGAATTCGGCTCCATTGGCTGTTGTTGTTTCTACCACTGGGCTCCATGACCTGTTGAACAAAGCTAGCGTGTATAGCGTCAAACAAACAACAACTCAGAGCTAGCCGGAAACATGACGGAGGATAATAAAGAGACTCAGAGAGAAGATATGCCTTTGCTTCTTAGACCATGGCTGAGAGCAGTGTGTTTATTTTCACTTCCTTATGCAGATCAGGCATGATCACGTGACCGGTATCAGTTCCTAACTTTTCCTCTTACATTTCTTCCTAAGTGAATTCCTAAGAGAAGTCCAGTCAGATTCATGAAACGTTCTTAAGTAGGCAGAATTGTTCGTAAGCATGTTCTTATGATGATGAATCCAAATCCTCGTAACTTGAAGGGGTGTGCCAGTTCATTCAAATTATCATAGGTAGACGCCCCACATATCCTAATTAGCATCCTAATTACCATAGGGAACCGCCCCACCAATCCCATATAAGGCATTGGGAATTCACTTTCCTACCTGTGTTCACCCAGGTATTTTCAATATTTCAATATTTTAATATTTTCAATATTCATGAATGTATTTTATTATTTATCTCACAATAGTCAACTGGGGGGGGGGGGGGGGGGGTGATGGGGGGGGGGGGGGGGGGGGGGTGTTATGTGGTGGGTATGGTGCGTTTGTTTGGGTTGGGTTGTGAACTCTAAACCAGTGGTTCTCAAACATTTTCATGTCAAGGACCCCCAAATTGACATGCATTCTGCAGACCCCCATATGAAAATATTTTCTGCTAGGGTAATGTTTCGAAGATTTATCAAAATGTTTTGAAAATAGCCGATCTACAAGCTCAAAATGGGCAGTAATGGGACGCGTTTGTGAGCTTGTATATTGGCTATTTTCAAAGTATAAAATGGGATTAAAGTGGTAAAATATTCCATATTTTGCTGTGGACTGCCTGGAACTTCCTCAAGGACCCCTTGAGGTCCTCAGACCAAACTTTGAGCATCATGCAGATGGCGCTGTTTTCCCATTATGTTTTCAGATTGCACTTAAAGGGGAATTCCACTCATTTTCAACATTTTACTATGTCATTAATATACCATAGAGCTGTTGTGTGGAAATAATAAAAAAGTCCCCCCATTCTGTGTTTCCTAGAACTGTAATTATGAAAAAATCATTAACATGGTGAAACACATCTTGATGACATCATCAAGATGTGTTTCACCATGTTAATGATTTTTTTAAGACCTCTAGTTCTAGGAAACACAGAATGGGGGGACTTTTTTATTATTTCCACACAACAGCTCTAAGGTATATTAATGACATAGTAAAATGTTGAAAATGAGTGGAATGCCCCTTTAAGAACGAAAAAGGCATCATAAGAGTGCCCCACAGTGTGCGTAGATTCTGTTCTTACCTACGAACAAATCACAGCTAAGAAAAGATTGAGGGATCCCAAAACCTTCTTAAAAACTTCCTAAGTGGGTCTAAGAACAAATTTCCTCTTAAGAACGGTTGGCGCATGAGGCCCATTGACCTACATGTGAGGACCTACAGCGCCATAGATTCTGCGTAGGGCGAGAGGCATATTAAAAGACCCCTCTCATCCAAACCACATACTCTTTTCCCCTCTGGCACCACAGGACTATTGGCTCTCAGGAACAGCTTATTTCCTGTTGCTGTCTCCCTGCTGAACTCTGCCCCTCCCCAATGACTTTCTGTATTTATTCTCTCATTTACTGCATTACTGTATTGCACTTCTCACTCTTCATTTCATTGTCAAAGTATTTGTATACTATGTGCAGTGACAATACATTGAATCTAATCTAATTTGCGGGACATGTTACATAGCGTTTTATCACTTCTTGACTCTGTGGGAGAAACTTAAAATAAAAAGTTTTTGCATTGAAAGTGGCAGTCCTGCAGTATTGCTTGATTGATTGAAAACTTTATTGAACATTAATTCAAAAGGATACATACACAGGAAAGACGTTAGGCTTGTTTCCGGTCAGTACATGGATTTAAAAATTAGGTCATGTTATCAGCCAACCATCTGATCAACTTGAGGCTGGAAGGCAAGTCATTCCATTGAACTGCTGCCGATGTTTTTCCTATTCAGTATTTTAGCCGTGACGTGAGCGCCCCGTCCAGAGATACTTCCGGGTCCTACTTTTGTGTCCCCATAGAGTTATACTGTGACGCTCTGTGTCGGACTAAATCTGAGACGAAAACAACCACGAAAGTCTCATTTTACCACTTTCCTCGCAACAACATAGCTGCTGCTCTCCCAAATCTGGCTGTGACAGGCCGTTTACCCCACACTGGATACTATCGCCATTTTATTTAATTGTGTCAAGTTGTCAACCAAATCCTCATTAATTGGAAACTAGATTCAACATACTCAAGCCTGCACACATTCTAAATATGCCCCCGAAATATTACTGAGCAATATACTGAGCAAATGGACTGTTACCACCTTCAATAATAAAGATAATAATAGTCTTTATTGTCTCCACATCATATATTTTCTTTGTAATGGACACTTGTACAAAACATTAATAATTCTACTCGAGTTGGAAGCATTAACACCCATTTTAACCCTCAATGGCTTCCTTTCTGAAAAATAATGTCATTGTAAAAAGATTCACGTGTTTAGATATTCTATTTAAAATGAGATGCGGACGGGAGCTGGTGCCACTTGGACCCGGACGTAACGTAGCACTACAAAATGACGTCAGACTTAAATACTGAATACTCAAGTACACAATTCAGTACACGAGATAGTGATGTTGGTGGTAAATGAGTTAGGCAGTGTCAACATTATTCCATTCAGATAAATGCATAAATCAAGACAAGAGAGTTACATATTTCTAATCCAAAATCATTTATTAAGTACTTGACAGGATGAAACAACTGCAAGTGGATATTCAATATTTCTCTTAGTTTAAACACAGCCATGTTTTAATGCAGGAGTAATGCTTTCATCACAGATAAGATTATTTAAATTATTAATTGGATATTGGGCTAATTAATACGCTCCTCAAAGTGATAGAAAAGTAGAAAGAAAGAGAGGGAAAGACAAAGATTTTACATAGACATCTAGATTATCTGATACATTGGGTGACTTCATCAGTTCCGTTGCCATGGTAGAAGTGATCAAATGACAGACCTTTTGATGTTGAGTCGATGGTTATGTCTCTATTAAAAGGTCTTTCTGATGTCCAGCCAACGTCATTCTTCATCCACAAAGCTAATGTTACTTTCTTCAAACGCTCCGCCGAGCGATTGGCAAAGTCTTGTTGTTGGCCTTGACCCTTGAGGCCCCTGGCTGCCAGAGGCGCACCGTCGCTCTGAGCCACACCTAACCTGACAAACACTGTTCAGGGGCCTTCCATCCTAATAGAACACCAGGGGCCCCATGTGGCTGCCAGAGGCACACCGTCGCTCTACCATCTATGCTAACATGCATGCTAGCATGCAAAATAATAACCAACTCCAACCAACCAAACGGCCTCCAATTTCATGAAAAAAGTACCACTTCCAATTTTGGCTCCCTACTTCTGGTTTGTGTAATTGTCTTTAAACTTCACTCACAAACACAGTTATATGTTTCAACTATACACTATTTAGCATTTGTTTTCCTTTAGTGAATACTTAATTCATCATGAATACATTGTTTGTAAAGCATTATAAATCATTAGTAGACAGTTATAACTTTACTTACCGTACTTTATTCCGCCAATTTTATTTTAGCATCCTAGCTACTACTTCCACATACTTTATGCTAGAATGTTAGATCAAACATCAACATGTTCAGCTTTATGCAGTTATTAATGCTTGTTCTTTTCTTTTTACAAATCTTTATACTATTTTTCCACTTTTTAATTTTTTATAAATCTTTTTCTTCAGCTTTAATACATTTTCTACTGTACATCACATACATTGTGGGTTTTCAGCGAGCCCACACAGTTTCTGCAGGAACTGCTTTTCTAGTTTAAAGTCTGTTTATTTACTTTTTTCCCTTTGGTTTTCGGGGAAGTTACCCGACTCTTTTTCAAAGGTTTGTCTCCAGTGTGGCAACGCTGGTGGTATTTTAGAGAAGTTAACTGACAGAAACTCTTGTCACAAAGTTTACACTTGTAAGGTTTTTCTCCAGTGTGGATACGCTGGTGTGTCTTCAGCTCCCTTTCGATAATGAAACGTTTGTCACAATGTGTACAGTGGAATGGTCTTTCTCCAGCGTGGTAACGCTGGTGTTGCTTCAGATAAGCTGTTCTACTAAAACTCTTGTCACATTGTTTACACTGGAAAGGTTTTTCTCCTGTGTGGGTAACCTGGTGTAGCTTCAGTAGTTTTAACATTGTGAAACTCTTGCCACAATGTTCACACTGGAAAGGTTTTTCTCTGTAACTGTGAATAATCTGGTGGTTCTTCAGAACACCTGCCCGGTGGAATCTCATGTTGCAATGTTTACATTGGAATGGTTTTTCTCCAGTGTGGATATGCTGGTGTCTCTTTAGGTCAAATTTATGTCTGTAACTCTTTTCACAATGATTACATTGGAAACGTTTTTCTCCTACATGTGTGACACACAGGTGTGTCTTAAGGCCAATTGCAGTAATGAAACCCTTTTCACAATGTGTACAGATGTGGAGGATGTGGGTCTCTGAAGACCGGGACCTCACACCTGAGAGAGAGAGAGAGAGAGAGAGAGAGAGAGAGAGAGAGAGAGAGAGAGAGAGAGAGAGGTGAATAGGCAGGTTAAAAATAATGAGTACAGGTACAACTTGAAAAGCTTCCATCATCAAACAAATTCCTTGTTTGGGAGCACTAAGGCTTCCCGGGTTAATACTTTGTTTTTCAAAATTTGCTTTTGTATTTAGTAACTGTGCCAACTCTTTTTTCCCCCTAAATGTCGTTTTTGTCCCTGTTTTTAACACTGACTGACCTCCACCGGACTCCTCCCGATAATCACTGTCTTCGGTGTCAGAGTCACTGGACTCCTGCCGATAATCACGGTCTTCAGTGTGAGATTCACTGGACTCCTCCTGATAATCACTGTCTTCAGTGTCAGATTCAAGTTGAAGTACAAAATGCGAAGAAATGTCTTCATTCTCATCTTCACTTTCCACTGCTAGTATTGTCAACATTGACCCATCAGGCGCCTCTGGTCTTTGAAGTAGCTCCTCCTGTTCTTCGTTAATCCCTGGTTCTGGAAACGTAAAAACAAGTTCATTAGTACGATTTAAGCAAAATACATATTTCCAACAGGGTTTATGAGGCAGAGCTCCCATGTGCGTACTCAATAAAGAAAATAATAATCTGCATCCATGATTACAAATGTTACAATATACAGACATACTGGTATCTGTATAGCACTATCAAAGAGCTGTGCTTTCCTTTGGAGTGTCTATTGGACTCACAATATGTTTTAACAGCGGACGAGCATCGGCCGATACATCGTCTAATCGCCCAAAAAGATGAATCATTTGTATCTTTTCGACCATCGCCTGTTCGCCTGCTACCGCCGGTAGTTGCCGGGTCCCATAGACAAATAATGCACTTCCGGAATAATACAAAAAAAAGAAAGAAAAAGCCTCTCCCCCTCCCCTCCTGAAACAGGGCGGGAAGGGCACTTTGTGTTTAGAGTATCCCTAATGGCGGCGCCCATGCTCTGTACGATCGTAAAACTCCAGTCAGCCTGAATCACACTTCACACTGCATGAAGACCCAGGATCAGCCTGCCTCCCCCTCCCCTCCGGTTTCTCCCTCCTCCCCTCCTGTTTCAGGGGAGGAGAGGGGGTCTGTAGTGTGTCGGAACATGGCGGCTCCCATGGACGCAACCACCATCGTAACAGCCATGAATAACACTACAGTGCAACACACATGGATAGAAGACGGACACACACACACACACACACACACACACACACACACACACACACACACACACACACACACACACACACACACACACACACACACACACACACACACACACACACAGGGGCATTACATACTATAGGAAATTATTATAATTAACCTATAGTGCATTTTTCCATATCGTTATTATCATTTGGCTATATGAAACAGAAATGAGACGCACCCCTTACCTTCTGCATGGGCATGTTCAACCTCAACATGGCCAATAAGGATATTTAAAGGTGTAGTGAAATTAAAAATACGTTTTTCACACCTTTAGACCATCTCCGTGGTCATCATATGAGCATACCTAACAATGGATGCCAAAGAAATGGGAAAATTCTCATTTTTGTGTGTTTCTATATCAAAAGTCCATAAAAATATATTTTGTATTACTTCCTGAAAACGAAAACGTGCTGCGTGATGACGTGTCGAGGCCAACATCGATAAAAGCCAATAAAAATGAAGCTCACCCGTATCCTCTCCATATGTGCGCATCCGTGCAGCACAGCTGCTATTGATTACAGAAATCCTCCGTTTTTATTCCCATTCCAGATAACATCCAGACAGTGTATTACTCGGTTTTAACTTAATCATCACGCTAAAATATGTATCTGAAAACATTATAGGGTAGAACAGTAAACTGGTACAGTTGGCCGTCTATTTGATTTGTAAACAAACACACACCACGCTGCTGCGTATAGCATAGCAACAATCCCTAGCTACCGTCCCATCGCCTGAAGGGATGCGACGCTCTGATTGGTTCAGAAACTTCAGACCGGTGTTTCAACTTGAAACCGTTTGAAACTTCATAATAAAATGTCCACCATTTCCGTTTCATTACACCTTTAACACTGAGGTGCCCACAATGTTTACGTGCCCACTCTTCCTGCACCCTTTTGCAATGTGAAATGCCACCAAATGCATAATCCTTGCCAACTTTGCCCCTGTCTTTTCTTTATATGGAATGAAGCCCATCATGTGAAAGATGATGTGCTTTTATTGTGAAGGGAAAAGTTTCTGAACGTCTCAGCCTGCATATTTCCATGTGCTGAAAATAGCTGATCTACAAGCTCACAATGTGTGGTGGACATGACGCATTGTGAGCTTGTAAATCTGCTATTTGCAGCATGCAACACCACATCGTACGACGAAGAATATACCAGGTTTCACGTGGGAGATGTATTTTGCTGGCCGAGTCGGCCTGCACACAGCGCTACTCGACGCAAAATAACAAGCCATTGGAAGCTATTTTTCGGTGGCACTCTATGTTGAATCAATCAACAACAAGTTTACCGCGTTTGGGGTCGGGGTCCTTCAAAATAGGAGCTCTGGGGGGCCGGAACAACATGGCCGCTTTTACTCGGAAAGCCGTGACCCGGAAACAATCTACTAAAAAAAGTTCACTTTACATAGCTGTCTTATATTGCGATGGTTTTAGTTTATACGATATATGATCCAAAAAGCGTTCATATTTTGCGGGAGAGACGGGTGAGGAGCAGAAATGAAGCGCCAGCATATCGATCCGTTCAACACCACGGAGAGCGCCCTGGATTAGGAGAAACGAGTCATTCTTTCCGCCGCGCTAACGGCTAACTCAATGATAAGCTAACATGGGGACAGAGCGGAGCATACGGTAGCCGAGAGGCTGACTGACAAATAAAAAAAAGGGAAAAATTCAGAATATTCTTATCTCGCCCCGTATCACTGAGGACACGCTAGGACGTCCTCAGACGTCGTAGGCAACTCCCGGTTCCATTCCCTAGGACGTGTGGCGACGTCCTATGGACGGAAACGGTTAACCAATTCCGTACATAGGACGTCGCCACACGTCCTAGGGGTCCCAATCGACGCGTACATCCGACGTCCTCACACGTCTTAGCGCATCCTCAATGATACGGGGCGAGATGAGAATATTCTGAATTTTTTCCTTTTTTATATTTGTCAGTTCGGCTACCGTATGCTCTAGGCAATTGTTAGCTTACCATTGACTTGGCCGTTAGCGCGGCGGAAAGAATGACTCGTCTCTCTTAATCCAGGGCGCTCTCCGTGGTATTAAGGATCGATATACTGGCGCTTAATTTCTGCTCCTCATCCGTCTCTCCCGCAAAATATGAACGCTTTTTGGATCATATATCGTATAAATTAAAACGATCGCAATGTAAGCTAGCTGAGTAAAAGCGGCCATGTTGTTCCGGCACCCCAGAGCTCCTATTTAGAAGGACTTCCGGCACTGATTGTGTTAAGAAATTAAGTAGCATGTGCGAATCTTTAGGTCGGAGCCCCCCCCCCCCCCAAAAAACAACCATTTAACGGAATTGCATAAATCACACAAATTTGGAATGAAAACGGCGATTTTGCCGAAAAGCTACACTTTTGCATGTCTGATCGCCATTCGGACTCGCCACATTACTAACCGTGTCCACAACTGCAGGCGGAAGCTACGTATAGTCGGAATGGTGGTGCACTCCCCGTCCCCTAGTTAAAACCCACCCTAGTTAAAATGGTAAATGGTGCATTTATATAGCGCCTTTATCCAAGGCGCTTTACATAGATTGTGCATTACATTCACCCATTCACACACACATTCATACACCGATTGCGGCGGAAGCCATGCAAGGTACCAACCAGCACAACGGGAGCAATTTGGGGTTCAGTGTCTTGCCCAAGGACACTTCGACATGTAGCCAGGAGGAGCCGGGATTCAAACCACCGACCCATGGATCATTGGACGACCTGCTCTACCTCTTGAGCCACAGTCGCCCTAGTTAAAACCCACTCACCGAAGTCAAAGTCGTGGAAGTGCTGGGGTAGTCGTCTCTGTCTCTTCCCCCGTCCTGCTGCTGGAGGCTCTGGAGAAATGGTTCCGGCTGCTTCTGGAGAACTCATCTTCACCTGCAGGCTGGACTCCACAGACCGGTCTGGAGTCAATGGAATGAAGGAACAGAATAAGGACGTTGACGTTGAAGTTTACAACGTCTGCTGTGTTCGCTCCCTGTGTAGTACCACAGACTGCCGTTGTACAAACAGTGGGCACTAGTGGTGCAAAATTATTAAATAAAAGTAAATATTCAATTAATTGCGATGCCGATTGTGATAGTCATGGACGATAATTAATCAATTCACAAATGTCAAAAATCCTTTATTAATGATAATAATAAAGTCCTTCCCGTTCTGACATTCCATATGTTGATCTGACCTTATCAAACCCTGTAGGCCTACACTCAAGACACACCGTACAAGATACTTTTCAACCTGTTCATAGACTATTTTTTCCGTAATTTTCTAGATGGAGCTAAGAATAGAAATAGAGCGGTAGTTGCCGGGGTCTAATTTGCTCCCTTTCTTGTGCAGGGGGTTATTTTGGCCAGTTTGAAATCTTGGGGGACCTGTCCCTGTTTGATGGAGAGGTTTATTATGTGGGTGATGATTGGAGCAATAGAGATGGGAGAGTGTCTGAGACCTATTTCAGGTCAACACTGTAATTTGCATTATTATTGCAAGTGAATAAAACAAAAACATACCTTCCCGGATGACGTATTCTAGTAGAAAACACACTTTACCACATCCAAAGTGGGGGAACTGTTCCTAGTCCAGAGTCTCGACTGTACTTGAAGCTATCTTATAGCATTAGCGTTAGCATAGCCTACAAAACAAACCGTCTTTGAACCTATAATGTGCAAATTCTTCCCGATTTCACAACTAGCCAGTCTGTCACCCTTTACTGACGGTCGTGCAACGATAATCTCAGACGCAAGTTGCACAAATGGTTGTAGGCTACTGCAAACTGTATATCATCACACAGACATTCTGTATCACGATGTCGCTGCTCTGTTTGTTCGTCAGCCACGTTGTTCACCAGTGTCTAGTTATCACGGATAAGGGGCACTATTTTCTGGCAAATCTAAGCTAGCAAATATAAGACTTCCGGGGGACGATCTCTTCAAAATAAGAGTACCCGAAAAAAAGATTAATTTGCACATTAAAACTATAAATTAAGCATTTAAACGATGCTATAGGACACACATTATGTTTCTGTGTAAAAATAAGTAATGTTTCTGTGTAAAGATAAGTAATTAAAAAGTTATCTAAATGGATAAATGCTATTCACTGGAGTGCATGGACTTTATAAAGTGGACACTGGACAAAAATCCCTGCTATGTATCGACTAGTGTGACATATGCACATGTCCGGGGAGACCTCCTCTACAACACCACACTGTCCGCTAAGCAGCAGAGGTGTAAAACAAAAATTGGCACGCCATACAGCGAGGTGAAACATTAAAAAAAATCCCATTTCCAGACTAAAGTCAACTAAAGTGGACACTGGACAAAAATCCCTGCTATGTATCGACTAGTGTGACATACGCACATGTCCGTGGAGACCTCCTCTACAACACCACACTGTCCGCTAAGCAGCAGAGGTGTAAAACAAAAATTGGCACGCCATACAGCGAGGTGAAACATAAAACAATGTCCCATTTCCAGACTAAAGTCAACTAAAGTGGACACTGGACAAAAATCCCTGCTATGTATCGACTAGTGTGACATACGCACATGTCCGGGGAGACCTCCTCTACAACACCACACTGTCCGCTAAGCAGCAGAGGTGTAAAACAAAAATTGGCACGCCATACAGCGAGGTGAAATATAAAAAATGTCCCATTTCCAGACTAAAGTCAACTAAAGTGGACACTGGACAAAAATCCCTGCTATGTATCGACTAGTGTGACATACGCACATGTCCGGGGAGACCTCCTCTACAACACCACACTGTCCGCTAAGCAGCAGAGGTGTAAAAATTTAATTGGCAAGCCATACAGCGAGGTGAACGGTCAAAAAATATCCCATTTCCAGACTAAAGTCAACTAAAGTGGACACTGGACAAAAATCCCTGCTATGTATCGACTAGTGTGACATACGCACATGTCCGTGGAGACCTCCTCTACAACACCACACTGTCCGCTAAGCAGCAGAGGTGTAAAACAAAAATTGGCACGCCATACAGCGAGGTGAAACATAAAACAATGTCCCATTTCCAGACTAAAGTCAACTAAAGTGGACACTGGACAAAAATCCCTGCTATGTATCGACTAGTGTGACATACGCACATGTCCGGGGAGACCTCCTCTACAACACCACACTGTCCGCTAAGCAGCAGAGGTGTAAAAATGTAATTGGCAAACCATACAGCGAGGTGAACGGTCAAAAATATCCCATTTCCAGACTAAAGTCAACTAAAGTGGACACTGGACAAAAATCCCTGCTATGTATCGACTAGTGTGACATACGCACATGTCCGTGGAGACCTCCTCTACAACACCACACTGTCCGCTAAGCAGCAGAGGTGTAAAACAAAAATTGGCACGCCATACAGCGAGGTGAAATATAAAAAAATGTCCCATTTCCAGACTAAAGTCAACTAAAGTGGACACTGGACAAAAATCCCTGCTATGTATCGACTAGTGTGACATACGCACATGTCCGTGGAGACCTCCTCTACAACACCACACTGTCCGCTAAGCAGCAGAGGTGTTAAACAAAAATTGGCACGCCATACAGCGAGGTGAAACATAAAACAATGTCCCATTTCCAGACTAAAGTCAACTAAAGTGGACACTGGACAAAAGTCCCTGCTATGTATCGACTAGTGTGACATACGCACATGTCCGGGGAGACCTCCTCTACAACACCACACTGTCCGCTAAGCAGCAGAGGTGTAAAACAAAAATTGGCACGCCATACAGCGAGGTGAAAGGTCAAAAAATATCCCATTTCCAGACTAAAGTTAACTAAAGTGGACACTGGACAAAAATCCCTGCTATGTATCGACTAGTGTGACATACGCACATGTCCGTGGAGACCTCCTCTACAACACCACACTGTCCGCTAAGCAGCAGAGGTGTAAAACAAAAATTGGCACGCCATACAGCGAGGTGAAAGGTAAAAAAACATCCCATTTCCAGACTAAAGTTAAGAGGGTACAATGTGTACAATGTTTGCACTTTATGTTTGCAGTGATGTTTTGCACTATAGGTACTTACTGCATGTTGTACCTTTTTATACATTTGAGTGATGTGTGCACTTATAGGTACATTGCATGTTGTACCATATTATACATTTGAGTGACGTTTGCATTGAAGTACATTGCATGTTGTACCTATACTTTTGAGTAACGTTTGCACTTGGTACATTAAACGTCTTACCTTTTTATACATTTGAGTAATGTATGCACTTATAGGTACGTTTGCACTTATAGTATCATTTTGAATTTTTGAGTGACGTTTGCACTGATTGACGTTTGTAGTTTTTGCATGTGTTTGAATAATGTTTGCTGTATTAACACAGATGCACACACATACAGTAAATTGATCAAAAGTTACTACTAAACTATTAAAGTAGATTCTCAGTCCACCTTAAGACAAATTACGTTTAAAAACAAATATTGTAGGGATTTGGAAACTTTTTTTGCAGAGTGAATTTTTCTTCTTCTGTGTAACAGTGAATGAGAAACACCGTAAGCAAACTGTATGCCTTTTTCTTTCCATTGAAAGTGTACACTGTTATATTAGCAATGATTAATTAAAAGGTATTTTTGGTAACTTTCAAAGCCTTGTCTGTATTCTTTTATATTCTATTGTATTTTAGTCCACTTTTTGACCTTTCACCTCACTGTATGGCGTGCCAATTTTTGTTGTACACCTCTGCTGCTTAGCGGACAGTGTGGTGTTGTAGAGGAGGTCTCCCCGGACATGTGCATATGTCACACTAGTCGATACATAGCAGGGATTTTTGTCCAGTGTCCACTTTAGTTGACTTTAGTCTGGAAATGGGACATCTTTTTATGTTTCACCTCGCTGTATGGCGTGCCAATTTTTGTTTTACACCTCTGCTGCTTAGCGGACAGTGTGGTGTTGTAGAGGAGGTCTCCACGGACATGTGCGTATGTCACACTAGTCGATACATAGCAGGGATTTTTGTCCAGTGTCCACTTTAGTTGACTTTAGTCTGGAAATGGGATGTTTTTTGACCTTTCACCTCGCTGTATGGTGTGCCAATTACATTTTTACACCTCTGCTGCTTAGCGGACAGTGTGGTGTTGTAGAGGAGGTCTCCCCGGACATGTGCGTATGTCACACTAGTCGATACATAGCAGGGATTTTTGTCCAGTGTCCACTTTAGTTGACTTTAGTCTGGAAATGGGACATTTTTTTATGATTCACCTCGCTGTATGGCGTGCCAATTTTTGTTTTACACCTCTGCTGCTTAGCGGACAGTGTGGTGTTGTAGAGGAGGTCTCCCCGGACATGTGCATATGTCACACTAGTCGATACATAGCAGGGATTTTTGTCCAGTGTCCACTTTATAAAGTCCATGCACTCCAGTGAATGGACTTGGGCACTCCAGTGCATGGACTTGGGCATTTATCCATTTAGATAACTTTTTTACGTTATTTAATTACTTATTTTTACACAGAAACATAATGTGTGTGTCTTCACAATAACTGTAATGTAATAACAATACTAATAATGTAATGTAATAATTATTTAATTAACCACGCTTTTATTCTGAAAGCAACCGGATGTCTTAAATTTGCTAGCTTTCAAACAGGAAGTTCTAGATTTGCCAAAAGAACGGAGCCGGATAAGGGAGAAATGGATAAGACTTCCGTTGGCCGAGCTCTTCAGAATAAAAGTAACCTCTAAAGTAAGTAAACAAAAACGATTATTTTGCACATTAAAACAAATTAAGTATAACACAAATTAATGAAATTATGTGTAGGCCTATTTGTATTTATATTAACATTAACAAATTATCTAAATGGATACATGCTGTTCCTCACTTCCCTGGAGTGCATAGGCCTATAGCCCGTACAAATAGGACGCTGGACAGAAGACGGTTCTTTGTGTCAGCTGTACAAACAAATGTATGTTTTGGGTGAATTAAATAACATTGACCTACATGTAGTGAGGACCTACAGCGCCAGAGATGTCTGCGTAGGGCGAGAGGCATATTAAAAGACCCCTCTCATCCAAACCACAGACTCTTTTCCCTTCTCCCCTCTGGGAGGCACCACAGGACTATTGGCCGATGTTTTTCCTATTCAGTATTTTAACCGTGACGTGAGCACCCCCTCCAGAGATACTTCTGGGTCCTACTTTTGTGTCCCCATAGAGTTATACTGTGACGCTCCGTCGGACTAAATCTGAGACGAAAACAACCACGAAAGTCTCATTTTACCGCTTTCCTCGCAACAACAAAGCTGCTGTTCTCCCAAATCTGGCTGTGACAGGCCGTCTACCCCACACTGGATACTATCGCCATTTGATTTCATTGTGTCAACTAAATCCTCATTAATTGCAAACTAGATTCAACATACTCAAGCCTGCACACATTCTAAATATGCCCCCGAAATATTGTACTGAGCAAATGGACTGTTACCACCTTCAATAATAATGATAATAATAATAGTCTTTATTGTCTCCATTTTCTTTGTCATGGACACTTGTACAAAACATTAATAATTCTACTCGAGTTGGAAGCATTAAGACCCATTTTAACCCTCAATGGCTTCCTTTCTGAAAAATAACATCATTGTAAAAAGATTCACGCGTTTAGATATTCTATTTAAAATGAGATGCGGACGGGAGCTGGTGCCACTTGGACCCGGACATAACCTAGCACTACAAAATGATGTCGGACTTAAATACTGAATACTCAAGTACACAATGCAGTACACGAGATGGTGATGTTGGCGGAAAATGAGTTAAGCAGTGTCAACATGATTCCATTCAGATAAATGCATAAATCAAGACAAGAGAGTTACATATTTCTAATCCGAAATCATTTATTAAGTACTTGACAGGATGAAACAACTGCAAGTGGATATTCAATATTTCTTAGTTTAAACACAGCCATGTTTTAATGCAGGAGTAATACTTTCATCACAGATAAGATTATTTAAATGATTAATTGGATATTGGGCTAATTAATACACTCCTCAAAGTGATATAAAAGTAGAAAGAAAGAGAGGGAAAGACAAAGATTTTACATAGACATCTGATACATTGGGTGACTTCATCAGTTCTGTTGCCATGGTAGAAGTGATCAAATGACAGACCTTTTGATGTTGAGTCGATGGTTATGTCTTTGTCTCTATAAAAAGGTCTTTCTGATGTCCAGCCAACGGCCAGAGATTATTCTTCAGCCGCAAAGCTAATGTTACTTTCTTCAAACGCTCCGCCGAGTGATTGGCAAAGTCTTGTTGTTGGCCTTGACCCTTGACCCATGTGGCCCCCAGGGGCCCCAGGCACCGTCGCTCTGAGCCACACCCAACCTGACACAAACACTGTTCAGGGGCCTGCCATCCTAATAGAACACCAGGGGCCCCTGGCTGCCAGAGGTACACCGTCGTTCTACCGTCTATGCTAACATGCATGCTAGCATGCAAAATGATAACCAACTCCAACTACCAACCAACCAACCGGCCTTCAATTTCATGAAAAAATACCACTTCCAATTTTGGCTCCCTACTTCTGGTTTGTGTAATTGTCTTTAAACTTCACTCACAAACACAGTTATATGTTTCAACTATACACTATTTAGCATTTTTTCCTTTAGTGAATACTTAATTCATCATGACTACATTGTTTGTAAAGCATTATAAATCATTAGTAGACAGTTATAACTTTACTTACCGTACTTTATTCCGCCAATTTTATTTTAGCATCCTAGCTAGTACTTCCACATACTTTATGCTAGAATGTTAGATCAAACATCAACATGTTCAGCTTTATGCAGTTATTTATGCTTGTACTTTTCTTTTTACAAATCTTTATACTATTTTTCACTTTTAATTGTTCATGAATCTTTTTCTTCAGCTTTAATACATTTTCTACTGTACATCACATACATTGTGGGTTTTCAGCGAGCCCACGCAGTTTCTGCAGGAACTGCTTTTCTAGTTTAAAGTTACGTTATCTATTTATTTACTTTTTTCCCCTTGGCTTTCCGGGAAGTTACCTGACTGAAACTCTTTTTCAAAGGTTTGTCTCCAGTGTGGCAACGCTGGTGGTATTTTAGAGAAGTTAACTGACAGAAACTCTTGTCACAAAGTTTACACTTGTAAGGTTTTTCTCCAGTGTGGATACGCTGGTGTGTCTTCAGCTCCCTTTTGATAATGAAACGTTTGTCACAATGTGTACAGTGGAATGGTCTTTCTCCAGCGTGGTAAAGCTGGTGTAGCTTCAGATAACCTGATCTACTAAAACTCTTGTCACATTGTTTACACTGGAAAGGTTTTTCTCCTGTGTGGGAAACCTGGTGTAGCTTCAGTAGTTTTAACGTAGTGAAGCTCTTGCCACAATGTTCACACTGGAAAGGTTTTTCTCTGTAACTATGAATAATCTGGTGGTTCTTCAGAAAATCTGCCCGGTGGAATCTCATGTTGCAATGTTTACATTGGAATGGTTTTACTCCAGTGTGGATATGCTGGTGTGATTTCAGGTCAAATTGATGTTTGTAACTCTTTTCACAATGATTACATTGGAAACGTCTTTCTCCTACATGTGTGACACACAGGTGTGTCTTAAGGCCAATTGCAGTAATGAAACCCTTTTCACAATGTGTACAGATGTGGGTCTCTGAAGACTGGGACCTCACACCTGAGAGAGAGAGAGAGAGGTAATAGGCAGGTTAAAAATAATGAGTACAGGTACAACTTGAAAAGCTCCCATCATCAAACAAATTCCTTGTTTGGGAGCACTAAGGCTTCCTGGGTTAATACTATATATTTGCTTTTGTATTTAGTAACTGTGCCAACTCTTTTTTCCCCCTAAATGTAGTTTGTGTCCCTGTGTTTAACACTGACTGACCTCCACCGGACTCCTCCCGATAATCACTGTCTTCGGTGTCAGAGTCACTGGACTCCTGCCGATAATCACGGTCTTCAGTGTGAGATTCACTGGACTCCTCCCGATAAACACTGTCTTCAGTGTCAGATTCAAGTTGAAGTACAACGTGCGAAGAAATGTCTTCATTCTCATCTTCACTTTTCACTGCTAGGATTGTCAACATTGACCCATCAGGCTCCTCTGGTCTTTGAAGTAGCTCCTCCTGTTCTTCATTAATCCCTGGTTCTGTAAACGTAAAAACAAGTTAATTAGTACGATTTAAGCAAAATACATATTTCCAACAGTGTTCATGAGGCAGAGCTCCCATGTGCGTACTTCACTTGTGCACTGAGATCACATGAAACACATAAAACGACCTCTGGGAGACTCAATAAAGAAAATAATAATCTGCATCCATGATTACAAATGTTATAATATACAGACATACTGGTATCTGTATAGCACTATCAAAGAGCTGTGCTTTCCTTTGGAGTGTCTATGGGACTCACAGTATGTTTTAACAGCGGACGAGCATCGGCCGATACATCGTCTAATCGCCCAAAAAGATGAATCATTTGTATCTATTCGGGCAACGTTGTTCTGCCCACTTTTCGACCATCGCCTGCTATCGCCGGTAGTCTCCCGGTCCCATAGACACATAATGCACTTCCGGAAAATTCGTCTGGCTGGCGCCTCGCCTGTTAAAACATACTGTAAGGTTATACTACATTTAACACATCGAATGCGGGAACCGTACATTTACGTTCTTAATTAGCCCTCGGTCCGGTGTGGGACACGTGAAACTACTGTACGTTTGAAGCATTTTTAATGATTACTTCAATCACCTTTCTAACCACCCGGACAATAGATCAAGCAGCCCCGATCCATGCCACAACACCCCGGTCACGTGATAAAAAAGAAAAAAAGCCTCTCCCCCTCCCCTCCTGAAACAGGGCGGGAGGGGCGCTTTGTGTTTAGAGTATCCCTAATGGCGGCGCCCATGCTCTGTACGATCGTAAAACTCCAGTCAGCCTGAATCACACACACACACACACACACACACACACACACACACACACACACACACACACACACACACACACACACACACACACACACACACACACACACACAATTATAAAGGAAATTATTATAATTAACCTATAGTGCATTTTTCCATATCGTTATTATCATTTGGCTATATGAAACAGAAATGAGACACACCCCTTAACTTCTGCATGGGCATGTTCAACCTCAACATGGCCAATAAGGATATTTAACACTGAGGTGCCCACAAGGTTTACGTGCCCACTCTTCCTGCACCCTTTTGCAATGTGAAATGCCACCGAATTCATAATCCTTGCCAACTTTGCCCCTGTCTTTTCTTTATATGGAATGAAGCCCCAACATGTGAAAGCTGATGTGCTTTTATTGTGAAGGGAAAAGTTTCTGAACGTCTCAGCCTGCATATTTCCATGTGCTGAAAATAGCTGATCTACAAGCTCACAATGTGTGGTGGACGTGACGCGTTGTGAGCTTGTAAATCTGCTATTTGCAGCATGCAACACCACACCAGAATATTCTGAATTTTTTCCTTTTTTTTACGTCAGTTCGCCTTTCGGCTACCGTATGCTACACTCTACGCAATTGTTAGCTTACCATTGACTTGGCCGTTAGCGCGGCGGAAAGAATGACTCGTCTCTCTTAATCCAGGGCGCTCTCCGTGGTGTTGAACGGATCGATATACTGGCGCTTCATTTCTGCTCCTCATCCGTCTCTCCCGCAAAATATGAACGCTTTTTGGATCATATATCGCATAAATTAAAACGCAATGTAAGCTAGCTATGTAAAGTAAACTTTTTTTTAGTGGATTGTTTCCGGGTCATGGGTTTCCGAGTAAAAGCGGCCATGTTGTTCCGGCACCCCAGAGCTCCTATTTTGAAGGACTTCCGGCACTGATTGTTTAAGAAATTAACAAAAAAACATTTAACGGAATTGTATAAATCACACAAATTTGGAATGAAAACGGCGATTTTTGCCGAAAAGCTACAATTTTGCATGTCTAATCGCCATTCCGACTCGCCACATTACTAACCGTGTCCATAACTGCAGGCGGAAGCTACGTATAGTCGGAATGGTGGTGTGTCAGAATGCCACTCTGCCCCCCCATGAGGGGATCCAGCGTCCTCTAGTTAAAACGTACCCTAGTTAAAACCCACTCACCGAAGTCAAAGTCGTGGAAGTGCTGGGGTAGTCGTCTCTGTCTCTTCTCCCGTCCTGCTGCTGGAGGCTCTGGAGAAATGGTTCCGGCTGCTTCTGGAGAACTCATCTTCACCTGCAGGCTGGACTCCACAGACCGGTCTGGAGTCTCTGGAATGAAGGAACAGAATAAGGACGTTGACGTTGAAGTTTACAACATGTGCTGTGTTCGCTCCCTGCGTTGTACCACAGACTGCCGTTGTACAAACAGTGGGCACTAGTGGTGCAAAATAAAAGTGATTATTCAATTCATTGCGATGCCGATCGTGATATTCATGGACGATAATTAATCAATTCACAAATGTCAATGTCTTTTTTTTTACCGCAACGAATTAAGGGATTGATTGAAATATTTATTAACAGTTTGCAGAATACAGTACATTTCAAGCACAACTCAATACAAAGACTGTTAACTGTGAGTGGACGACCCAATAAAGCATTACACTTGTTTACAAGAGGGTCCACCTTGTTCAATTCATCAAAACATTGAGAGACATACAAATAGACACTTCTATATAGCCAAAGAACAGGACAGGAATTAATCATAAAGGAGGTAAAAAAGAAACATATACAGTGAGGGGGAAAGGGGGGGGGGGATTCCGAGGGTGGAACTGATCTGCGACGCCGTATCGGGACGTTTACAGTGGCGCTCGCACACTTTCGCTTACAACAACCATTTAACAAAACAAGTCACCCTTCATATATGGAGATGGCCATTTAGGTTATGGAAGACATGTACCACCTAGATCTGCATATATGGAGCCGGCCAGCAACTCTGACCTTAAACCTTTAGATCTCCATATATGAGGCTGAGCTGACCTGCTCTGACATTCCATATGTTGATCCTTCCCCACCCGTCCTTCCTGTTCTGACATTCCATATGTTGATCTGACCTTATCAGACCCTGTACACTCAAGACACACTGTACAAGATTATTTTCAACCTGTTCATAGACTATTTTTTTCTGTCATTTTCGAGATGGAGCTAAGAATAGAAATAGAGCGATAATTGCCGGGGTCTAATTTGCTCCCTTTCTTGTGCAGGGGGGTTATTTTGGCCAGTTTGAAATCTTGGGGACCTGTCCCCGTTTGATGGAGAGGCATGAGTGTCTGAGACCTCTTTCAGGTCAACACTGTAATTTGCATTATTATTGTAAGTGAATAAACCAAAAACATACCTTGCCGGATGAGTATTCTGGTAGAAAACTCACTTTAACACATCCAAAGTGGGGGAACTGTTCTAGTCCAGTCTCTCGACTGTACTTTAAGCTATCTTAGCATTAGCGTTAGCATGGCCTACAAAAATAAACTGTCTTTGAACCTATAATGTGCAAATTCCTCCCGTTTTCACAACTAGCCAGTCCGTCACTCTTTACAGACTGTCATGCAACGAAAATCTCAGACGCAAGTTGCACAAAGGGTTGTACACTACATCATCACACAGACATTTTGTATCACGTTGTCGCTGCTCTGTCTGTTCGTCAGCCACGTCGTTCACCAGTGTCTTGTTATCACGGATAAGGGAGCATGGATAAGACATCCGGTGGCCGAGCTCTTCAGAATAAAAGTAACCTCTAAAGTAAGTAAACAAAAACGATTATTTTGCACATTAAAACAAATTAAGTATAACACAAATTAATGAAATTATGTGTAGGCCTATTTGTATTGATATTGTTAGCAGAGCTACCATAATATTGCAGTGCTAGGAAGAGTCTAGATAGCATGGAGACTGGTCTGAATATAAGGAGGAAATAAATAACACACAAATGGCAGCGCTAGCATACACTCCTCCAGTGTCGACACAAACTGAAGCCAGCCGTTTATTCAGCAGTTTTATACATGACGTAATAAGCATTTCCGGGCAGCACTCCGGCACTTCAGAATAAGAGTAAGAATGTGTATATATATCAAATACAATAAAGATCACATTCCAACATATATTAACATTAACAAATGATCTAAATGGATACATGCTGTTCCCTCACTTCCCTGGAGTGCATATAGCCTGTACAAATAGGACGCTGGACAGAAGACGGTTCTTCGTGTCAGCTGTACAAACAAATGTATGTTTTGGGTGAATTAACACCATTACATGTAGTGAGGACCTACAGCGCCATAGATTCTGCGTAGGGCGAGAGGCATATTAAAAGACCCCTCTCATCCAAACCACAGACTCTTTTCCCTTCTCCCCTCTGGGAGGCGCCACAGGACTATTGGCTCTCAGGAACAGCTTATTTCCTGTTGCTGTCTCCCTGCTGAACTCTGCCCCTCCCCAATGACTTTCTGTATTTATTCTCTCATTTACTGCATTACTGTATTGCACTTCTCACTCTTCATTTCATTGTCAAAGTATTTGTATACTATGTGCAGTGACAATAAATTGAATCTAATCTAATTTGCGGGAAATGTTACATAGCGGTTTATCACTTCTTGACTCTCTGGGAGAAACTTAAATTAAAACGTTTTTGCATTGAAAGTGGCAGTCCTGCAGTATTGATTGATTGATTGAAAACTTTATTGAACATTAATTCAAAAGGATACATACACAGGAAAGTCGTTAGGCTTGTTTCAGGTCAGTACATGGATTTAAAAATTAGGTTATCCTATCAGCCAACCATCTGATCAACTTGAGGCTGGAAGGCAAGTCATTCCACTGAACTGCTGCCGATGTTTTTCCTATTCAGTATTTTAGCCGTGACGTGAGCCCCCCCTCCAGAGAGAGTAGGGTCCTACTTTTGTGTCGCTTTTGTGTCCCCATAGTTATACTGTGACGCTCCGTCGGACTAAATCTGAGATGAAAACAACCACTATAGTCTCATTTTACCGCTTTCCTCGCAACAACAAAGCTGCTGCTCTCCCAAATCTGGCTGTGACACCCACACTGGATACTATCGCCATTTTATTTCATTGTCAACTAAATCCTCATTAATTGCAAACTAGATTCAACATACTCAAGCCTGCACACATTCTAAATATGCCACCGAAATATTGTACTGAGCAAATGCACTGTTACCACCTTCAATAATAATGATAAGTCTTTATTGTCTCCACATCATATATTTTCTTTGTCATGGACACTTGTACAAAACATTAATAATTCTACTCGAGTTAGAAGCATTAAGACCCATTTTAACCCTCAATGGCTTCCTTTCTGAAAAATAACGTCATTGTAAAAAGATTCACGCGTTTAGATATTCTATTTAAAATGAGATGCGGACGGGAGCTGGTGCCACTTGGACCCGGACGTAACGTAGCACTACAAAATGACGTCGAACTTAAATACTGAATACTCAAGGACACAATTCAGTACACAAGATGGTGATGTTGGCGGTAAATGAGTTAAGCAGTGTCAACATGATTCCATTCAGATAAATGCATAAATAAAGACAAGAGAGTTACATATTTCTAATCCGAAATCATTTATTAAGTACTTGACAGGATGAAACAACTGCAAGTGGACATTCAATATTTCTCTTAGTTTAAACACAGCCATGTTTTAATGCAGGAGTAATGCTTTCATCACTGATAAGATTATTTAAATGACCGTCTATGCTAACATGCATGCTAGCATGCAAAATAATAACCAACTCCAACTACCAACCAACCAACCGGCCTTCAATTTCATGAAATAATACCACTTCCAATTTTGGCTCCCTACTTCTGGTTTGTGTAATTGTCTTTAAACTTCACTCACAAACACAGTTATATGTTTCAACTATACACTATTTAGCATTTGTTTTCCTTTAGTGAATACTTAATTCATCATTAATACAAGGTTTGTTAAGCATTATAAATCATTAGTAGACACAGTTATAACTTTACTTACCGACCGTACTTTATTCCGCCAATTTTATTTTAGCATCCTAGCTAGTACTTCCAAATACTTTATGCTAGAATGTTAGATCAAACATCAACATGTTCCGCTTTATGCAGTTATTTATGCATGTACTTTTCTTTTTTTACTCTTTTTCACTTCTTTTAATTTTGTATAAATCTTTTTTTTCAGCTTTAATACATTTTCTACTGTACATCACATACATTGTGGGTTTTCAGCGAGCCCACACAGTTTCTGCAGGAACTGCTTTACAAGTTTAAAGTTACGTTATCTATTTATTTACTTTTTTCCCTTTGGCTTTCCGGGAAGTTACCTGACTGAAACTCTTTTTCAAAGGTTTGTCTCCAGTGTGGCAACGCTGGTGGTATTTTAGAGAAGTTAACTGACAGAAACTCTTGTCACAAAGTTTACACTTGAAAGGTTCTTCTCCAGTGTGGATACGCTGGTGTGTCTTCAGCTCCCTTTCGTGAATGAAACGTTTGTCACAATGTGTACAGTGGAATGGTCTTTCTCCAGTGTGGTAACGCTGGTGGAACTTCAGATAACCTGATGTACTAAAACTCTTGTCACATTGTTTACACTGGAAAGGTTTTTCTCCTGTGTGGGAAACCTGGTGTTGCTTCAGTAGTCTTAAAGTAGTGAAACTCTTGCCACAATGTTCACACTGGAAAGCTTTTTCTCTGTAACTGTGAATAATCTGGTGCTTCTTTAGAGAACTTGCCCGGGTGAATCTCATGTTGCAACGTTTACATTGGAATGGTTTTACTCCAGTGTGGATATGCTGGTGTCTCTTTAGGTCAAATTGATGTTTGAAACGCTTTTCACAATGATTACATTGGAAACGTCTTTCTCCTACATGTGTGACACACAGGTGTGTCTTAAGGCCAATTTCAGTAATGAAACCCTTTTCACAATGTTTACAGATGTGCCAGGTGTGGGTCTCTGAAGACCGGGACTGGGACCTCACACCTGAGAGAGAGAGAGAGAGAGAGAGAGAGAGAGAGAGAGAGAGAGAGAGAGAGAGAGAGAGAGAGAGAGAGAGAGAGAGAGAGAGAGAGAGAGAGAGAGAGAGAGAGAGAGAGAGAGAGAGAGAGAGAGAGAGGTGAATAGGCAGGTTTAAAATAATGAGTACAGGTACAACTTGAAAAGCTTCAATCATCAAACAAACTCCTTGTTTGGGAGCACTCAAGGCCTATTCATAGTCTGGATTTTCGGTGGTGAGCTGACCACCGGAGCTGAAATAACGTTGAGCGGTGGTGAGTAAAAACAGAGAGAAGGGCTGGAGCGGTGGCGGTGGTTTGCTCTTCACCGTGGCTCGTGACGTCATGTTGTAGTTCGGTGGTCACCTCACCACCGAAAATCCAGACTATGTATGAGCCTTAAGGCTTCCCGGTCAATGCGTTTTTCAAATTTTGCTTTTGTATTTAGTAACTGTACCAACTCTGTTTTCCCCACAAATGTAGTTTGTGTCCCTGTGTTTAACACTGACTGACCTCCACCGGACTCCTCCCGATAATCACTGTCTTCGGTGTCAGGTTCACTGGACTCCTGCCGATAATCACCGTCTTCAGTGTCAGAGTCACTAGACTCCTGCCGATAATCACGGTCTTCAGTGTGAGATTCACTGGACTCCTCCCGATAATCACTGTCTTCAGCGTCAGATTCATGTTGAACTACAACGTGCGAAGAAATATCTTCATTCTCATCTTCACTTTTCACTGCTAGTATTGTCAACATTGACCCATCAGGCTCCTCTGGTCTTTGAAGTAGCTCCTCCTGTTCTTCATTAATCCCTGGTTCTGGAAACGTAAAAACAAGTTAATTAGTACGATTTAAGCAAAATACATATTTCCAACAGTGTTCATGAGGCAGAGCTCCCATGTGCGTACTTCACTTGTGCACTGAGATCACATGAAACACATAAAACGACCTCTGGGAGACTCAATAAAGAAATAATAATCTGCATCCATGATTACAATTGTAATAATATACAGACATACTGGTATCTGTATAGCACTATCAAAGAGCTGTGCTTTCCTTTGGAGTGTCTATGGGACACACAGTATGTTTTAACAGCGGACGAGCATCGGCCGACACATTGTCTAATCGCCCAAAAAGATGAATTATTTGTATCTATTCGCGCAACGTTGTTCTGCCCACTTTTCGACCATTGCCTGTTGCCTGCTACCGCCGGTAGTCTCCCGGTCCCATAGACAAATAATGCACTTCCGGAAAACTTGTCTGGCTGTCGCCCGCTGTTAAAACGTACTGTAAGGTTATACTACACTTAACACATCGAATGCGGGAACCGTACATTTACGTTCTTAATTAGCCCTCGGTCCGGTGGGTTTCTACCCACCCGGACAATAGATCAAGCTGCCCCGATCTATGCCACAACACCCCGGTCACGTGATAAAAAAAAAAAGAAAAGAAAAAGCCTCTCCCCCTCCCCTCCTGAAACAGGGCGGGAGGGGCGCTTTGTGTTTAGAGTATCCCTAATGGCGGCGCCCATGCTCTGTACGATCGTAAAACTCCAGTCAGCCTGAATCACACTTCACACTGCATGAAGACCCAGGATCAGCTTGCCTCCCCCTCCCCTCCTGTTTCAGGGGAGGGGAGGAGAGGGGGTCTGTAGTGTGTCGGAACATGGCGGCTCCCATGGACGCAACCACCATCGTAACAGCCATGAATAACACTAACACACACACACACACACACACACACACACACACACACACACACACACACACACACACACACACACACACACACACACACACACACACACACACACACACACACACACACACACACACACACACACACACACACACACACACACACACACCCACCCCCTGGGCATGATGGCATTAAATAAACATTACATTCTATAGGAAATTATTATAATTAACCTATAGTGCATTTTTCCATATCGTTATTATCATTTGGCTATATGAAACAGAAATGAGACACACCCCTTACCTTCTGCATGGGCATGTTCAACCTCAACATGGCCAATAAGGATATTTAACACTGAGGTGCCCACAATGTTTACGTGCCCACTCTTCCTGCACCCTTTTGCAATGTGAAATGCCACCGAATTCATAATCCTTGCCAACTTTGCCCGTCTTTGCTCTATATGGAATGAAGCCCCAACATGTGTAAGCTGATGTGCTTTTAATGTGAAGGGAAAGGTTTCAGCCTGCATATTTCCATGTGCTGAAAATAGCTGATCTACAAGCTCACAATGTGTGGTGGACGCGACGCGTTGTGAGCTTGTAAATCTGCTATTTTCAGCATGCAACACCACATCGTACGACGAAGAATATACCAGGTTTCACGTGGGAGATGTATTTTGTTGGCCGAGTCGGCCTGCACACAGCGCTACTCGACGCAAAATAACAAGCTATGGGAAGCTATTTTTCGGTGGCACTCTATGTTGAATCAATCAACGAACAAAAAACATTTAACGGAATTGCAAATTCCGTTAAATCACACATATTTGGAATGAAAACGGCGTTTTTTGCCGAAAAGCTACACTTTTGCATGTCTAATCGCCATTCCGACTCGCCACATTACTAACCGTGTCCATAACTGCAGGCGGAAGTTACGTATAGTCGGAATGGCGGTGCATTGGAAAGCCACTCTGTCCCCCCATGAGGGGATCCAGTGTCCCCTAGTTAAAACCCACTCACCGAAGTCAAAGTCGTGGAAGTGCTGGGGTAGTCGTCTCTGTCTCTTCCCCCGTCCTGCTGCTGGGGGCTCTGGAGAAATGGTTCCGGCTGCTTCTGGAGAACTCATCTTCACCTGCAGGCTGGACTCCATAGACCGGTCTGGAGTCAATAGAATGAAGGAACAGAATAAGGACGTTGACATTGAAGTTTACAACGTCTGCTGTGTTCGCTCCCTGCGTTGTACCAAAGACTGCCGTTGCACAAACAGTGGGCACTAGTGGTGCAAAATAAAAGTGATTATTCAATTAATCGCGATGCCGATCGTGATAGTCAATCAATTCACAAATGTCAAAAAAAATGTATTAATGATGTGTTTTTTTACCGCAGCGAAAGGGCGGAACTGATCTGTGACTGCAGTGCCGTCACTCTTTCGCTTACAACAACCAAAACAAAACAAGTCACCCCATTCATATATGGAGATGGCCATTTAGGTTATGGAAGACATGTACCACGTAGATCGGCATATATGGAGCCGGCCAGCAATTCTGACCTTAAACCCTTAGATCTCCATATATGAAGCTGAGCTGACCTGCTCTGACATTCCATATGTTGATCCTTCCCCACACGTCCTTCCTGTTCTGACATTCCATATGTTGATCTGACCTTATCAAACCCTGTACACTCAAGACACACTGTAGGCTACAAGATACTTTTCAACCTGTTCATAGACTTTTTTCCGTCATTTTCTAGATGGAGCTAAGAATAGAAATAGAGCGGTAGTTGCCGGGGTCTAATTTGCTCCCTTTCTTGTGCACGGGGGTTATTTTTGGCCAGTTTGAAATCTTGGGGGACCTGTCCCTGTTTGATGGAGAGGTTTATTATGTGGGTGATGATTGGAGCAATAGAGATGGCCGAGTGTCTGAGACCTCTTTCATGTCAACACTGTAATTTGCATTATTACTACAAGTGAATAAAACAAAAACATACCTTCCCGGATGACGTATTCTGGTAGAAAACGCACTTTAACACATCCAAAGTGGTGGAACTGTTCTAGTCCAGAGTCTCTCGACTGTACTTGAAGCTATCTTAGCATTAGCGTTAGCCTACAAAACAAAACGTCTTTGAACCTATAATGTGCAAATTCTTCCCGATTTCACAACTAGCCAGTCTGTCACTCTTTACAGACTCTCGTGCAACGAGAATCTCAGACACAAGTTGCACAAAGGGTTGTACACTACATATCACACAGACATTCTGTATCACGTTGTCGCTGCTCTGTTTGTTCGTCAGCCACGTTGTTCACCAGTGTCTAGTTATCACGGATAAGGGAGCATGGATAAGACTTCCGGTGGCCGAGCTCTTCAGAATAAAAGCAATCTCTAAAGTAAGTAAACAAAAACGATTATTTTGCACATTAAAACAAATATTAAGTATTTAAACGAAAATATATAACAATTTGTATTTATATTAACAAATTCTCTAATAATAATAATAATAATAGGCTACATAATGAATTGCATTTTTATGGCGCTTTTCTATGCACTACTATTAGCTGGGTCTGAATTCGTTAAAATCGTGCACTTGGTGACAAGTTTTTGATTTTTGGTATGGTGGTAGGTATGGTTATAAGGTTTTCAAAAACCATCGCAAACGAGTTCTGGAAAGGCATAATTTTCAAGATTGCGTCCACAATAGCTGCAAAATTCTTATAAAGCTTGGATTTAATATGTAAAAAAAATAAATAATAATTGATAAAATAGATTTTCCAATGGATTCTATTAGTATTGGGTATGCTAAATAACATATAAACATTTTGGGTGAAAATAACTTCTGGAAAGGCATCATTTTCAAGATGGCGTCCACGGTGGCCTCAGTAAGCTTAAAATGCCTATAAACTGGGATTTAATACATACAAAATCATAACAATTATGCACTTGGTGAAAAGTTTTAGATTTTTGGCATGGTGTTAGGTTTTCAAAAACCATCGCAAACGAGTTGGGCTCGCCCCCTAGTGGTCTGTTTGCAATGAATCCAATGTTAAACAGGCCAGCATTGGATTCATTGCAAACAGACCACTAGGGGGCGAGCCCGACTTGTTTGCGATGGTTTTTGAAAACCTTATACCCATACCTAACATCATGCCAAAAATGAAAAACTTGTCACCAAGAGTATAATTGTTATGATTTTGTATGTATTAAATCCCAGTTTATAGGCATTTTAAGCTCCTGGCAGCCATCGTGGACGCCATCTTGAAAATTATGCCCTTCCAGAAGTTATTTTTTCCTAATTTTTTAGTATGTTATTTAGCACACCCAATACTAATAGAATCTCTTGTATCAATTATTTAGATTTTTAGCCATATACTGACCCATTTAATATTAGATTCATTGCAAACAGGCCACTAGGGGGCGCTCCCAACTCGTTTGCGATGGTTTTTGAAAACCTTATAACCATACCTACCATCATACCAAAAATCAAAAACTTGTCACCAAGTGCACGATCTTGTTGATTTTGGACGAATTCAGACCCAGGTATATCCACTAAATGGATACTGTTCCCTGGAGTGCATAGGCTAAAGCCCTTACAAATAGGACGCTGGACAGAAGACGATTCTTCGTGTCAGCTGTACAAATAGCCCCTCTCGGGACCCCCGGTTGAGCTCTTTTCATCGTTCACCCGTAGGGTCCCTTGCCATCGGTGCCAAGCTATATGGTATACAGACGGCCTTGCCGTCGGAAACATCCGTGCTGCGCTGTTTGAGAACTCGTGATATGTTTCAAAAGAAACCCATAGCTTGGGACCGATGGCAAGGGACCCTACGGGTGAACGATGAAAAGAGCTCAACCGGGGGGGGGTCCCGAGAGGGGATACTGTACAAACAGCATACAAACATACAAAAACGTATGTTTTGGGTGAATTAAATAACATTGACCTAGTCAGTGAGGACCTACAGCGCCAGAGATGTCTGCATAGGGCGAGAGGCATATTAAAAGACCCCTCTCATCCAAACCACACTCTTTTCGCCACAGGACTATTGGCTCTCAGGAACAGCTTCTTTCCTGTTGCTGTTTCCTGCTGAAACTCTCATTTACTGCATTACTGTATTTCATTGTCAAAGTATTTGTATAGGCCTACTATGTTTAGTGACAATACATTGAATCTAATCTAATTTGCGGGAAATGGTTAGCGGTTTATCACTTCTTGACTCTGTGGGAGAAACTTAAATTAAAACGTTTTTGCATTGAAAGTGGCAGTCCTGCAGTATTGATTGATTGATTGATTGAAAACTTTATTGAACATTAATTCAAAAGGATACATACACAGGAAAGTCGTTAGGCTTGTTTCCGGTCAGTACATGGATTTAAAAATTAGGTCATGTTATCAGCCAACCATCTGATCAACTTGAGGCTGGAAGGCAAGTTATTCCACTGAACTGCTGCCGATGTTTTTCCTATTCAGTATTTTAGCCGTGACGTGAGCCCCAGAGATACTTCCAGGTCCTACTTTTGTGTCGCTTTTGTGTCCCCATAGAGTTATACTGTGACGCTCCGGCGGACTAAATCTGAGACGAAAACAACCACGAAAGTCACATTTTACCGCTTTCCTCGCAACAACAAAGCTGCTGCTCTCCCAAAACTGGCTGTGACAGGCCATCTACCCCACACTGGATACTATCGCCATTTTATTTCATTGTGTCAACTAAATCCTCATTAATTGCAAACTAGATTCAACATAGTCAAGCCTGCACACATTCTAAATATGCCCCCGAAATATTGTACTGAGCAAATGGACTGTTACCACCTTCAATAATAATGATAATAATAGTCTTTATTGTCTCCACATCATATATTTTCTTTGTCATGGACACTTGTACAAAACATTAATAATTCTACTCGAGTTGGAAGCATTAAGACCCATTTTAAGCAGTCAACATAATTCCATTTAGAGAAATGTATAAATCAAGACAAGAGCGTTACATATTTCTAATCCGAAATAATTTATTAAGTACTTGACAGGATGAAATAACTGCAAGTGGATATTCAATATTTCTCTTAGTTTAAACACAGCCATGTTTTAATGCAGGAGTTATAATTATTAATTGGATATTGGGCTAATTATTACACTCCTCAAAGTGATAGAAAAGTAGAAAGAAAGACAAAGATTTTACATAGACATCTAGATCATCTGATACATTGGGTGACTTCATCAATTCTGTTGCCATGGTAGAAGTGATCAAATGACAGATCTTTTGATGTTGAGTCGATAGTGATGTCTTTGTCTCTATAAAGGTCTTTGTCCAGCCAACGGCCAGTGCTCATTATTCAAACGCTCCGCGATTGGCAAAGTCTTGTTGTTGGCCTTGACCCTTGACCCATGTGGCCCCCAGGGTCCCCTGGCTGCCAGAGTCGCACCGTCGCTCTGAGCCACACCCAACTTTATTTTTATTTTTATATATATATTTTTTTTTTAGTTTTTAACATTTTAAAGAACAAAACATTTCGTTCCCCCCCCACACCTGCCACACCCAACTTGACACAAACACTGTTCAGGGGCCTGCCATTCCTAATAGAACACCAGGGGCCGCATGTGGCCCCCAGGGGGCCCTGGCTGGGGATGCCAGGGGATGCTAGCATTTTAGGATGCTAACATTTTATTTTAGCATCCTAGCTAGTACTTCCACATACTATGCTAGAATGTTAGATCAAACATGTTCAGCTTTATGCTTGTACTTTGTTTTGCACATTTTTATACTATTTTTCAATTTTTTATAAATCTTTTTCTTCAGCTTTAATACATTTTCTACTGTACACAATGTATCACATACGTTGTGGGTTTTCAGCGAGCCCACGCAGTTTCTGATTGAACTGCTTTTCTAGTTTAAAGTTACGTTATCTATTTATTTACTTTTTTCCCTTTGGTTTTCGGGGAAGTTACCTGACTTTTGTCTCCAGTGTGGCAACGCTGGTGGTATTTTAGAGAAGTTAACTGACAGAAACTCTTGTCACAAAGTTTACACTGGAAAGGTTTTTCTCCAGTGTGGATACGCTGGTGTGTCTTCAGCTCCTTGTTGTGAATGAAACGTTTGTCACAATGTGCACAGTGGAATGGTCTTTCTCCAGCGTGGTAACGCTGGTGGAACTTCAGATAACCTGATGTACTAAAACTCTTGTCACATTGTTTACACTGGAAAGGTTTTTCTCCTGTATGGGAAACCTGGTGTGACTTCAGTAGTCTTAACGTAGTGAAACTCTTGCCACAATGTTCACACTGGAAAGCTTTTTCTCTGTAACTGTGAATAATCTGGTGCTTCTTCAGAAAACCTGACCGGTGGAATCTCATGTTGCAATGTTTACATTGGAAAGGTTTTTCTCCTGTGTGGATATGCTGGTGTCGCTTTAGGTCACCTTTATGTCTGTAACTCTTTTCACAATGATTACATTGGAAACGTCTTTCTCCTACATGTGTGACACACAGGTGTGTCTTAAGGCCAATTGCAGTAATGAAACCCTTTTCACAATGTGTACAGATGTGCCAGGTGTGGGTCTCTGAAGACCAGGACCGGGACCTCACACCTGAGAGAGAGAGAGAGAGAGGTGAATAGGCAGGTTAAAAATAATGAGTACAGGTACAACTTGAAAAGCTTCCATCATCAAACAAATTCCTTGTTTGGGAGCACTAAGGCTTCCCGGGTTAATACTTAGTTTGTGTCCCTGTGTTTAACACTGACTGACCTCCACCGGACTCCTCCCGATAATCACTGTCTTCGGTGTCAGGTTCACTAGACTCCTGCCGATAATCACGGTCTTCAGTGTGAGATTCACTGGACTCCTCCCGATAATCACTGTCTTCAGTGTCAGATTCAAGTTGAAGTACAACGTGCGAAGAAATGTCTTCATTCTCATCTTCACTTTCCACTGCTAGTATTGTCAACATTGACCCATCAGGCTCCTCTGGTCTTTGAAGTAGCTCTTCTTGTTCTTCATTAATCCCTGGTTCTGGAAACGTAAAAACAAGTTAATTAGTACGATTTAAACAAAATACATATTTCCAACAGTGTTCATGAGGCAGAGCTCCCATGTGCGTACTTCACTTGTGCACTGAGATCACATGAAACACATAAAACGACCTCTGGGAGACTCAATAAAGAAAATAATAATCTGCATCCATGATTACAAATGTTATAATATACAGACATACTGGTATCTGTATAGCACTATCAAAGAGCTGTGCTTTCCTTTGGAGTGTCTATGGGACTCGCAGTATGTTTTAACAGCGGACGAGCATCGGCCGACACATCGTCTAATCGCCCACAAAGATGAATCATTTGTATCTATTCGGGCAACGTTGTTCTGCCCACTTTTCGACCATCGCCTGCTATCGCCGGTAGTCTCCCGGTCCCATAGACACATAATGCACTTCCGGAAAATGTAAGGTTATACTACACTTAACACATCAAATGCGGGAACCGTACATTTACGTTCTTAATTAGCCCTCGGTCCGGTGCGGGACACGTGAAACGTTTCGAGCATTTTTATTGATTACTTGAATCACCTTTCTACCCACCCGGACAATAGATCAAGCAGCCCCGATCCATGCCACAACACCCCGGTCACGTGATAAAAATAAATAAAATGAAAAGCCTCTCCCCCTCCCCTCCTGAAACAGGGCGGGAGGGGCGCTTTGTGTTTAGAGTATCCCTAATGGCGTCGTGTGGTATTTGAGTCTGGAGATGCTGTGTATGGATCTTGTTTCCCGGGGGGCGGGTTCAAACATTTTCTCTTTGACGCAATTGGTTAGAGCTACTGTCAGTCAAAGGTCTCAAGCATTGAACGTCACTGTACCAAAGCCCGCCCGTATTGCATACCGTGTCCCGATTGGCCACACCAGTTCTCTGGTGTAGGAAATGGGCGTACAATCGAGCCTCTCCAGACCGTAATCCGCCGGCAGGCAATTTTTATTCGGTCTGGCTTATTAGCCAGGCTATAATGGCGGCGCCCATGCTCTGTACGATCAAAAAATTCCAGCCTGAATCACACTTCACACTGCATGAAGACCCAGGATCAGCTTGCCTCCCCCCTCCCCTCCTGTTTCTCCCTCCTCCGCTCCCGTTTCAGGGGAGGGGAGGAGAGGAGAGGGGTTCTGTAGTTTGTCAGAACATGGCGGCTCCCATGGACGCAACCACCATCGTAACAGACATGAATAATACTACAGTGCAACACACATGGATAGAAGGACACACACACACACACACACACACACACACACACACACACACACACACACACACACACACACACACACACACACACACACACACACACACACACACACACACACACACACACACACACACACACACACACGGCATGATGGCATTAAATAAACATTAAATTCTATAGGAAATTATTATAATTAACTTATAGTGCATTTTTCCATATCGTCATTTGGCTATATGAAACAGAAATGAGACACACCCCTTACCTTCTGCATGGGCATGTTCAACCTCAACATGGCCAATAAGGATATTTAACACTGAGGTGCCCACAATGTTTACGTGCCCACTCTTCCTGCACCCTTTTGCAATGTGAAATGCCACCGAATTCAAAATCCTTGCCAACTTTGCCCCTGTCTTTTCTTTATATGGAATGAAGCCCCAACATGTGAAAGCTGATGTGCTTTTATTGTGAAGGGAAAAGTTTCTGAACGTCTCAGCCTGCATATTTCCATGTGCTGAAAATAGCTGAAAATCTACAAGCTCACAATGTGTGGTGGACATGACGCGTTGTGAGCTTGTAAATCTGCTATTTGCAGCATGCAACACCACATCGTACGACGAAGAATATACCAGGTTTCACGTGGGAGATGTATTTTGCTGGCCGAGTCGGCCTGCACACAGCGCTACTCGACGCAAAATAACAAGCCATTGGAAGCTATTTTTTGGTGGCACTCTATGTTGAATCAATCAACAACAAGTTTACCGTGTTTGGGGTCAGGGGCGAGGCGCAGTCCCCCATAGTTCTGTGTCTGCTGTCTCCGTGTATTCAGCAACATCATCCCATTGTAAAATGCGTGCTGAGTGAGCGCTGCAGGGAAACTTAAGTGTACAGCTGATGCTGAAATATTTGTTTCGTTTTTTCCGGGGTTGATCAGTGAGCGCGCCGCCGCTGTTGGACTCACATGTGCAGACCGGTTCAGACAGACAGGCACTCAGTCAGGCAGGCAGAGAGAAGGAGCGAGCGAGAAGTAAAGTAATATTTTATTAACGCCCGTGCTTCATGGTTGAGGCGGGGAGTGAAAGCAATAAGCATCACCGGTTCAACCTCGTTAAAATTTAACTCGCACATTAACCGATTCCGTACATAGGACGTCGCCACACGTCCTAGGGGTCCCAATCGACGCGTACATCCGACGTCCTCACGCGTCTTACGCCAGGGCTCCACCGGGCGAGTTGCGTCTCTGTCGCGTGCGTCAAAAAACGCACCGGTTCAATTTTAATGCACGCGTCGCGTCTCCGTCAACGCAACACGGGCAGTGGAGCCACCCTTCATTGATTAAAAAGGGAACATTCCCTGACGGTGACGGAGACGCGACGCTGACGTGCCCGGTGGAGCCCTGGTGTTAGTTCATCCTCAATGATACGGGGCGAGATAAGAATATTCTGAATTTTTTCCTTTTTTTTATGTCAGTTCGCCTTTCGGCTACCGTATGCTACACTCTAGGCAATTGTTAGCTTACCATTGACTTGGCCGTTAGCGCGGCGGAAATAATGACTCGTCTCTCCTAATCCAGGGCACTCTCCGTGGTGTTGAACGGATCGATATACTGGCGCTTCATTTCTGCTCCTCATCCGTCTCTCCCGCAAAATATGAACGCTTTTTGGATCATATATCATATAAATTAAAACGATCGCAATGTAAGCTAGCTATGTAAAGTAAACTTTTTTTAGTGGATGAAATGAAATGAAATGATTACTATTTTTACCCAGGGTATCTGGGCTAAGCTCGAGAACTTGTTTCCAGCCAGGCCCTGCTCATAGAACATTTCATCGTAGTGGTTCAATGCCTTGTTCAAGGGCACTTCAGCGGTGGTAATTTTAACGTGTCGGACCGCTGATTCGAACTGGCGACCTTCCGGTATCAAGACCGCTCCGCAATCCGTTCGGCCACCGCTGCCATCCGTTCGGCCACCGCTGCCACCGCTGGATTGTTTCCCAGCGTCCCCTAGTTAAAACCCACCCTAGTTAAAACCCACTCACCGAAGTCAAAGTCGTGGAAGTGCTGGGGTAGTCGTCTCTGTCTCTTCCCCCGTCCTGCTGCTGGAGGCTCTGGAGAAATGGTTCCGGCTGCTTCTGGAGAACTCATCTTCACCTGCAGGCTGGACTCCATAGACCGGTCTGGAGTCTCTGGAATGAAGGAACAGAATAAGGACGTTGACGTTGAAGTTAACAACGTGTGCTGTGTTCGCTCCCTGCGTTGTACCACAGACTGCCGTTGTACAAACAGTGGGCACTAGTGGTGCAAAATAAAAGTGATTATTCAATTAATCGCGATGCCGATTGTGATAGTCATGGACGATAATTAATCAATTCACAAATGTCAAAAATCCTTTATTAATGATAAAAAAAAAAAATTACCGCAGCGAAAGGGCGGAACTGATCTGCGACTGCGGCACCATACCGGACCGTTTACAGTGATGCACACAGCGCTCGCACATTCTTTGCTTACAACAATCAAGTCACCATTCATATATGGAGATGGCCATTTAGGTTATGGAAGACATGCATCACCTAGATCTATATGGAGCCAGCCAGCAACTCTGACCTTAAACCCTTAGATCTCCATATATGAGGCTGAGCTGACCTGTTCTGACATTCCATATGTTGAGCTAAGAATAGAAATAGAGCGGTAGTTGCCGGGGTCTAATTTGCTCCCTTTCTTGTGCAGGGGGGTTATTTTGGCCAGTTTGAAATCTTGGGGGACCGTTCCCTGTTTGATGGAGAGGCTTATTATGTGGGTGATGATTGGAGCAATAGAGATGGCCGAGTGTCTGAGACCTATTTCAGGTCAACACTGTAATTTGCATTATTATTGTAAGTGAATAAAACAAAAACATACCTTCCCGGATGACGTATTCTAGTAGAAAACACACTTTACCACATCCAAAGTGGGGGAACTGTTCTAGTCCAGAGTCTCTCGACAGTACTTGAAGCTATCTTATAGCATTAGCGTTAGCATAGCTAGCCTACAAAACAAACTCTTTGAACCTATAATGTGCAAATTCTTCCCGATTTCACAACTAGCCAGTCTGTCACTCTTTACAGACTCTCGTGCAACGAGAATCTCAGACGCAAGTTGCACAAAGGGTTGTACTGCAAACTGTATATCATCATCACACAGACATTCTGTATCACGTTGTCGCTGCTCTGTCTGTTCGTCAGCCACGTTGTTCACCAGTGTCTAGTTATCACGGATAAGGGAGCATGGATAAGACTTCCGGTGGCCGAGCTCTTCAGAATAAAAGTAACCTCTAAAGTAAGTAAACAATTAAGTAAAGTAAGTAAGTAAACAAAAACGATTATTTTGCACATTAAAACAAATTAAGTATAACACAAATGAATTAAATTATGTGTATTTGTATTTATATTAACATTAACATGATCTAAATGGATACATGGATGCTGTTCCCTCACTTCCCTGGAGTGCATATAGCCCGTACAAATAGGACGCTGGACAGAAGACGGTTCTTCGTGTCAGCTGTACAAACAAATGTATGTTTTGGGTGAATTAAATAACATTGACCAACATGTAGTGAGGACCTACAGCGCCATAGATTCTGCGTAGAGCGAGAGGCATATTAAAAGACCCCTCTCATCCAGACTCTTTTACCTTCTCCCCTCTGTGAGGCGCCACAGGACTATAGAGCGTCGCAGTCCCGCCCCCTACCATGGCCCAGGAAATGATTCTCCGTTAATTTTCCTCATAGACATTTCAGAAAGTATTTATTTAAAGACGTTTATGCCACAGAGAAAGCCAACTCGAGTCGTGACAAATCATGACAACAAACACCATTTTTTGGGCCGAACAAATAATTAGAAAGAAGAAAAAAACGGCAGGTTACAACACTTTTTGTTGTTTTTCTTTGTAATTATTTGTTTGGTCCAAAATATTGTTTGTGTTGTCATGAGTTGTCACGACTCGAGTTGGCTTTGTCCGCGGCGTAACCGTCTTTAAATAAATACTTTTTGAAATGTCTATGGGAAAAATGCATTGGGATTCATTTCCTGGGCCATGGTAGGGGGCGGGACTGCGACGGAACAGCTTATTTCCTGTGGCTGTCTCCCTGCTGAACTCTGCCCCTCCCCAATTACTTTCTGTATACACTGACACCACGCTAGACAGGAACGCCCAAAAACGTCACAATTTTCTATGGCTGCCAATGCAACTTGGTCCAATCCTTAATCACATAAGGACAAACATCTATGCCGATGCTATCTAACTTGCGGAGGTAGCGGTAGCGTGCCTTGTCCACGGGCAACAGATCTTTCAACGTATGGCATTGCAAATACATTTGATAATCGCTACTCTGCTCAATATTGTTTTGAAAATGCCGCAAATTGCATTGCAGTGAACGAGCGAAAATCACAACTTCCCCCGTTTGTGGGCGGAGTCACAGTTTTAGGCGCTGTTTGTGTCGCTTTTGTGTCCCCATAGAGTTATACTGTGACACTCCGTCAGACTAAATCTGAGACGAAAACAACCACGAAAGTCTCATTTTACTGCTTACCTCGCAACAACGCTGCTGCTCTCCCAAATCTGGCTGCGACAGGCCGTCTAACCAACACTGGATACTATCGCCATTTTATTTCATTGTGTCAACTAAATCCTCATTAATTGCAAACTAGATTCAACATACTCAAGCCTGCACACATTCTAAATATGCCCCCGAAATATTGTACTGAGCAAATGGACTGTTACCACCTTCAATAATAATGATAATAATAGTCTTTATTGTCTCCACATCATATATTTTCTTTGTCATGGACACTTGTACAAAACATTAATAATTCTACTCGAGTTGGAAGCATTAAGACCTATTTTAACCCTCAATGGCTTCCTTTCTGAAAAATAACGTCATTGTAAAATGATTCACGCGTTTAGATATTTCTATTTAAAATGAGATGCGGACGGGAGCTGGTGCCACTTGGACCCGGACGTGATGTATCACTACAAAATGACGTCGGACTTAAATACTGAATACTCAAGTACACAATTCAGTACACGAGATGGTGATGTTGGCGGTAAATGAGTTAAGCAGTGTCAACATGATTCCATTCAGATAAATGCATAAATCAAGACAAGAGAGTTACATATTTCTAATCCGAAATCATTTATTAAGTACTTGACAGGATGAAACAACTGCAAGTGGATATTCAATATTTCTCTTAGTTCAAACACAGCCATGTTTTAATGCAGGAGTAATGCTTTCATCACAGATAAGATTATTTAAATGATGAATTGGATATTGGGCTAATTAATACGCTCCTAAAAGTGATAGATAAGTAGAAAGAAAGAGAGGGAAAGACAAAGATTTTACATAGACATCTAGATTATCTGATACATTGGGTGACTTCATCAGTTCTGTTGCCATGGTAGAAGTGATCAAATGACAGACCTTTTGATGTTGAGTCGATGGTTATGTCTTTGTCTCTATAAAATGTCTTTCTGATGTCCAGCCAACGGCCAGAGGTCATTCTTCAGCCGCAAAGCTAAAATGTTACTTTCTTCAAACGCTCCGCCGAGCGATTGGCAAAGTCTTGTTGTTGGCCTTGACCCTTGACCCATGTGGCCCCCAGGGGCCCCTGGCTGCCAGAGGCGCACCGTCGCTCTGAGCCACACCCAACTTGACACAAACACTGTTCAGGGGTCTGCCATCCTAATATAACACCAGGGGCCCCATGTGGCCCCCAGGGGCCCCTGGCTGCCAGAGGCACACCGTCGCTCTACCGTCTATGCTAACATGCATGCTAGCATGCAAAATAACCAACTCCAACTACCAACCAACCAACCAACCGGCCTCCAATTTCATGAAAAAATACCACTTCCAATTTTGGCTCCCTGCTTCTGGTTTGTGTAATTGTCTTTAAACATCACTCACAAAACACAGTTATATGTTTCAACTATACACTATTTAGCATTTATTTTCCTTTAGTGAATACTTAATTCATCATGAATACATTATTTGTAAAGCATTATAAATCATTAGTAGACAGTTTTAACTTTACTTACCGTACTTTATTCCGTCAATTTTATTTTAGCATCCTAGCTAGTACTTCCACTTACTTTATGCTAGAATGTTAGATCAAACATCAACATGTTCAGCTTTATACAGTTATTTATGCTTTTTACCAGCAGCTTGAAAAGCTTCAACTCGCTTATAATTCGCGGACCTGGCAACATTGCAGCCCCTCTCCATTGGCTCACACACACACACACACACGCGTGCGCACACGCACACCCACACCCACCGCCCACTCCACAAAGTGTCATCTCGACTCTCGCCTACTCATGCAGGAGAGTGGAGACACAGCGGACGGAGGAGGAATTGCCGTATCACGCTTTTGCTTATTCCTTCTAAATCGCTGTATATAAAATATAGATCACTCAGCGAATCTCTTAGTTACATCAATATTGTTCTTCGACAATAGTTGGTTTGTGCCTAAGTATTACTATTACACAGTTCGCATTGGCCATTTCCAATGCGACGCACTGTGATGCACCTTCCCAGGCATTAGCCATGATCGCACTGGTTTCAACCTGTCCCAGAGCCAACTAATACAACAGTTACGACATTGAGGGGGCAAATAACAGCGGCGCGCCGCTAAAACGTGGCAGCAGACTCGCTGATTTAATGGGTAACGGACACTAACACATTTGAGTCTCAGTGACTGTACTCGCGAACTCCCACGCATACTACCGCGGACCCCCTCCGCCCCGCGCCGAACTCCTCGGGGACCTCCACAGCCCGTAGCCTCTACCCGCGGACCCCCACGCAGGCTACCGCGGGACTTCTTTAGACCTGCCAAGCCTGCAAATGGACCCATAAGTACAAAATGTTCGACTCTCGTTTTAGGAAACATTGACATGTCAATGTGTTCGGGTGTCAATCAAACCAACTGCGTGAGTGCTGTCAAGTGGAAACCTCATACTCATATTAGTAGCCAATTTGAATGCAATCTGGTCAAATTGACTGATACTGATACAGTCAGATATATTGTTGTCAGGTGAAAACCTTGTATGACCAAAACCATTCCTTTACTAAATATATAATAATCGAAAATACATAAAATAGTTAAAATAGCCTATCTACAAGCTCACACTGCATCCTATTCATATCTTCACACGTTGGGAGCTTGTAGATCTGCTATTTTTTTATTTATTTTTTACTGTGGACCAGTAATTTCTTGTTTTATACTAATTTTCATTTTTTTTAAAAATATTTTTCTTCAGCTATAATACATTTTCTACTGTACATCACATTGTGGGTTTTCAGCGGGAACTGCTTTTCTAGTTTAAAGTTACGTTATCTATTTATTCACTTCTTTCCCCTTTGGTTTTCGGGAAGTTACCTGACTGAAACTCTTTTTCAAAGGTTTGTCTCCAGTGTGGCAATGCTGGTGGTATTTTAGAGAAGTTAACTGACAGAAACTCTTGTCACAAAGTTTACACTGGAAAGGTTTTTCTCCAGTGTGGATACGCTGGTGTCTCATCAGCTGATCTTTCAGAATGAAACATTTGTCACAATATGTACAGTGGAAAGGTCTTTCTTTAGCGTGGTATCTCTGATGTATCTTCAGATAAGTTGATCTACTAAAACTCTTGTCACATTGTTTACACTGGAAAGGTTTTTCTCCTGTGTGGGAAACCTGGTGTAGCTCCAGTAGTCTTAAAGTAGTGAAACTCTTGCCACAATGTTCACACTGGAAAGATTTTTCTCTGTAACTGTGAATAATCTGGTGCTTCTTTAGAGAACTTGCCCGGGTGAATCTCATGTTGCAACGTTTACATTGGAATGGTTTTACTCCAGTGTGGATATGCTGGTGTGATTTCAGGGCATGGTTATCTCTGTACCTCTTTTCACAATGATTACATTGGAAACGTTTTTCTCCTACATGTGTGACACACAGGTGTGTCTTAAGGCCAATTGCAGTAATGAAACCCTTTTCACAATGTGTACAGATGTGGAGGATGTGGGTCTCTGAAGACCGGGACCGGGACCTCACAGCTGAGAGAGAGAGAGAGAGAGAGAGAGAGAGAGGTGAATAGGCAGGTTAAAAATAATGAGTACAGGTACAACTTGAAAAGCTTCCATCATCAAACTCCTTGTTTGGGAGCACTCAAGGCCTATTCATAGTCTGGATTTTCGGTGGTGAGGTGACCAACGCTCCGGTGGTGAGCTGACCACCAGAGCTGAAATAACGTTGAGCGGTGGTGAGTAAAAACGGGCTGGAGAGGTGGCGGTGGTTTGCTCTTCACCGTGGCTCGTGACGTCATGTTGTAGTTCGGTGGTCACCTAACCACCGAAAATCCAGACTATGTATGAGCCTTAAGGCTTCCCGGTCAGTAACTGTGCCAACTCTGTTTTCCCCACAAATGTAGTTTGTATCCCTGTGTTTAACACTGACTGACCTCCACCGGACTCCTCCCGATAATCACTGTCTTCGGTGTCAGGTTCACTGGACTCCTGCCGATAATCACGGTCTTCAGTGTCAGAGTCACTAGACTCCTGCCGATAATCACGGTCTTCAGTGTGAGATTCACTGGACTCCTCCCGATAATCACTGTCTTCAGTGTCAGATTCAAGTTGAACTACAACGTGCGAAGAAATGTCTTCATTCCCATCTTCACTTTTCACTGCTAGGATTGTCAACATTGACCCATCAGGCTCCTCTGGTCTTTGAAGTAGCTCCTGTTCCTCATTAATCCCTGGTTCTGGAAACGTAACTTCTGAAAAAAACAGTACGATTTAAGCAAAATACATATTTCCAACAGTGTTCATGAGGAAGAGCTCCCATGTGCGTACTTCACTTGTGCACTGAGATCACATGACTATGTTGTTATAATATACAGACATACTGGTATCTGTATAGCACTATCAAAGAGCTGTGCTTTCCTTTGTAGTGTCTATGGGACTCTAGACTCTAAGGTTATACTACACTTAACACATCGAATGTGGGAACCGTACATTTATGTTCTTAATTAGCCCTCGGTCCGGTGCGGGACACGTGAAACTACTGTACGTTTCGTGCATTTTTATTGATTACTTTCAATCACCTTTCTACTCACCCGGACAATAGATCAAGCAGCCCCGATCCATGCAACAACACCCCGGTCACGTGATAAATAAAAAAAAGCCTCTCCCCCTCCCCTCCTGAAACAGGGCAGGAGGGGCGCTTTGTGTTTAGAGTAGGCATGCCACGGTATGAGATTTTACAGTACGGTACGGTGCCGGTATTGAAAACCTATACCTCGGTATTCCACGGTATTTATATTAAAAAAATAATAATAAAAAAAGATTGCCCCCCCCACCTATGTCTAGTGACTACCCCCACCTCCTTATAAGCCCTTCTTTGTTCCCCAACCTGTAGGCCTACATATCTTATTTATTTATTTTTCCCTTTTTATGATCATTTGAATTTTGTTATTTGTCATGTGACTTGTCATGATTATGAATTGATTACCCAGGACCGAATGGAAACAAGACTGCAAGGACTTTTTTCAGTGATCCCTTTGGACATTGACTGTACCCTATACTGATTACATTTCTGCCAATAAAGTATTCAATCATTGAATCAATAGCTATTCACCACTGTATTTCACTGTACTATGGCTCCCCCTAATGGCCGTTTTGTACCCTGCACGCTGTAATGCAATCTGCGCATGCTCGCAACTGCGTGCCTCTGTGTTGTTGACACTTGACAGTTCACACTTTTAGTTTAGTACATGTGGAAATATGGAATATACAATTGGATCTGGGTGTCTTTCAGCAACACTAACTCAAAGGTAGGAAGCAACTTTTCAATCTACTGCAGCTGTGTGGTGAAAATAAACGTTTTGCCTTAGTCTGGGAGTGGAGTTGCACTGCATGCGCAGCATGCGCCGCCCACCAACGCTGTATTAAAATACCGTAAACTCGGAAATCTCACGGTATCAACACCGTGGCTGTTCCTGTCGCGGTATTACCGAAATTCGGTAAACCGCGGCATGCCTAGTTTAGAGTATCCCTAATGGCGGCGCCCATGCTCTGTACAATCGTAAAACTCCAGTCAGCCTGAATCACACTTCATGACACTGCACCCTTGGGTTGGTGTTCTCCTCCTTTCTTTCACCCTCATCCCTCTAACTCGTACCTATTTGTAGGCCTACAATGTTCTAGTATCAAACGTTTAATTTATTTACTCGCACGCATGCACGCACGCACGCACGCACGCACGCACGCACGCACGCACGCACACACGCACACACACACACGCACACACACGCACGCACCCACACACACACACACACACACACAGAGAGAGAAACGGATGCCGTGTCCACAGACAGTAACGTGCGGTGGTAATGTTGCTACTAGTAGCACTTCTGCACTTGCTGCTTTGGACCATTTGTCCCGCGTCCCACACAAACAGAACAATGTCCCGTGTCCCACACAAACAGAAAAAAGTCCCGCATCCCACACAAACAATAAGTCAGAAACAGAAACGCGGGGGGGCATGGTGGCACAGTCGGTAGTGCTGTCGCCTCACAGCTAGAAGGTCCTGGGTTCGATTCCCGCTTGGGACGCTGTGGTCCTCTCCTCCGGGTCATCAGTGCCCATACCCGAGGCGGGGTTGGCGAAAAGGCCTTTCTGTGTGGAGTTTGCATGTTCTCCCCGTGTCCCCTAGGGTAGGTAACCTCACATGTTCTCCCCGTGTCCCCTAGGGTAGGTTCCCTCACAAAAAACATGCAGTAAATCCTGGTCTCTAAACTGCCTCCCCCTGGCCAGCCGGGGCGCCTGATGGAGGGGAAAGGAACTGGTTGGAATACCCCTCCCCCCCCCCCCCCCCCCCTCCACGGATTTGCATAAATCACACAGGTACCAAATTTGGAGAAAAAAAACGGCGATTTTCGCCAAAAAGCTACACTTTTGCATGTCTGACAGCCATTCCAACTTGCCGCATTACTAACCATGTCGATAACTGCAGGGGGAAGTTACGTATAGTCGGAATGGCGGTGCGTCGGAATGCCACTCTGTCCCCCCATGAGGGGATCCAGCATCCCCTAGTTAAAACCCACCCTAGTTAAAACTAGGCATGTCCCGATACCGATACTTGTATCGGAATGCCCTCCGATATGCCCTTATTTGGTCATATCGGAATCGGCAAGTACGCCCCGCACCAATCCGATACCACATTTTATTTAATCACGCAATGCGCGCAGCACGGTGAGACGGGGCCGCCGGTATTGAAAACGCGCATCTCCAGCCGTAGGTGTGAACGGCTTTGCCGACGTGCGAATGGGGGACAATTTAAAACAAAGGCGGCTTGCTGTAGTTTGCGACTAACATAAATTTGCATGCACAAGGGCTGCCAAGTAGACTATCTTTTGTTGTTTTTCTTTCTCCCCCTCTCTTCGAAGTTAGACTGGACAAATAAACTCTAAACTGACTGGGCCACGGTGGTCTGACGCTCATGGTAACTTGCGCCGTGGGTGGAACGGGTGGAAAAGTTTGGTTACATTTTAATGCATCTGTCAATAATGCATTGTATTAAACCCAAATGCAATACCTTTGCATCATGTCTGCACCGAGTCGAAACAACACGGGAGCCGTCAGCTGCTAGCCTGGCGCGGCCAGACTCATAGCAAGGATTCACTGACGCTTCCTCCCCGCATATGATATATATTTGCGGGGAGGAAGCGTAGTTATAATATCTCCCGCAGATCGATTGAATAGTCTCACATAATACGTGACGTATTCCAATGTGCATCAGTGCATGCAACTTCTCAATCTATCGTTGCTGAAAAGACAGAGCTACAAGCTCACAACGCAGTGCAACCAGACGCGGTGTGAGCTTGTAGACTGGCTATTTTTGGTGCGTGACACATCCCTAGTTAAAACCCACTCACCGAAGTCAAAGTCGTGGAAGTGCTGGGGTAGTCGTCTCTGTCTCTTCCCCCGTCCTGCTGCTGGAGGCTCTGGAGAAATGGTTCCGGCTGCTTCTGGAGAACTCATCTTCACCTGCAGGCTGGACTCCACAGACCGGTCTGGAGTCTCTGGAATGAAGGAACAGAATAAGGACGTTGACGTTGAAGTTTACAACGCGTGCTGTGTTCGCTCCCTGCGTTGTACCACAGACTGCCGTTGTACAAACGGTGGGCACTAGTGGTGCAAAATAAAAGTGATTATTCAATTAACCGCGATGCCGATAATGATAGTCATGGACGATAATTAATCAATTCACAAATGTCAAAAATCATTTATTAATGATAATTCTTTTTTTTTTACCACAGCTAAAGGGCGCCCTTGTTGGTTATTCCACTCTCCATAGGACCCAGATTTACCTACTGTCTGTTCACGGAGACCTGCACTGTCGCTTGAGTATTGGTGAGATGTTTCAAAGCAAAACGTAATGGCAACTCCGATTAGCACTGTTTCGCACACGTTTCCGTTGTCTCCTAAAGCTGTTTTACAATCTTTGAAACATCTCACCAACACTCAAGCGACAGCGTCTCCGTGAACAGACAATAGGTAAATCTGCGTCCTATGGAGGGTGGAATAACCAACGAGGGACCCTAGGGTACCGCCGTCCAAATTCAGAAAAGTAAACGAGGGTTCCGAAAGGGGCTATGTGGCACCAAGAGGTGCATGCATAGTCGAAGAAACCTTGTACGAGGGCTCCTGTTAGGGTCTTCAAGGTGTTTTTGTTGACCAGTGAGGAGATCCTGTACAGCAATCTTGTTCTTTGGTTGACTATTTTGATTCAAATCTTTCCGGTGATTAAATCACCGGAAGGATTTGCCTCCAGGATGGAACCTAGGTAGACAATTTCAAATTTCCGTGTGATAATATTGTCACCCACTCTAACCAAGAATGTCTGCCTTGCTGAGATTGCTATTTGATTCAAACAGAATGGATTCATTTTTTCCCAGGTGTAAAGATAGTTTATTATCAGCGAGCCAGGTGCAGATTCTACCAAGTTCAGAGCTGAGGGTCTTTTCAACCTGCAGTTTGTTCCTGTCCGAGACTAGCAGTGTTGAGTCAACTGCGAACAGGAACAAGTTGCAGTCACGAGCTGATGTCATGTCGTTTACATACAGTATATTAGGAACATTAAAGGCCCTAGTATGCTTCCTTGTGAATGGAACCCCTCCAGGTAGGACTGCATCCAGCTCATTGATGTGCTATCAAAACCAATTTATTTTGGTTCATGGTGTCCAAAGCCTTTTGGAGGTCCAGCATGACCATGCCGCAGTATTTGCCAGCATCCACCTCGTGTTTGATGTGGTTACTCAAATAGAGGAGGTATGTGCCAGTGGAGTGGGATGTTATGAATGGAATTCGTACATAATTTTTTTTGTGGCAAGATACTTTTCAACCTGTTCATAGACAATTTTTTCCATCATTTTCGAGACGGAGCCAAGAATAGAAATAGAGCGGTAGTTGCCGGGGTCTAATTTGCTCCCTTTCTTGTGCAGGGGGTTATTTTGGCCAGTTTCAAATCTTGGGGGACCTGTCCCTGTTTGATGGAGAGGTTTATTATGTGGGTGATGATTGGAGCTATAGAGATGGCCGAGTGTCTGAGACCTCTTTCAGATCAACACTGTAATTTGCATTATTATTGTAAATGAATAAAACAAAAACATACCTTCCCGGATGACGTATTCTGGTAGAAAGCGCACTTTAACACATCCAAAGTGGGTGAGTCTCTCACTGTATTTGAAGCTATCTTAGCATTAGCGTTAGCCTACAAAACAAACCGTCTTTGAACCTATAATGTGCAAATTCCTCCCGATTTCACAACTAGCCAGTCTGTCACTCTTTACAGACTCTCGTGCAACGAGAATCTCAGACACAAGTTGCACAAAGGGTTGTACTGCAAACTGTATATCATCATCACACAGACATTCTGTATCAAGTTGTCGCTGCTGTTTATTCGGCGTTGTTCACCAGTGTCTAGTTATCACGGATAAGGGAGCACGGATAAGACTTCCGGTGGCCGAGCTCTTCAGAATAAAAGTAACCTTATTATTTTGCACATTAAAACAAATTAAGTATTTAAACGAAAATATACAACACAAATTAATGAAATCATGTGTCTTTGTATTTTTATTAACATTAACAAATTATCTAAATGGTATGCTGTTCCCTGGAGTGCATATAGCCCGCTAGGACGCTGGACAGAAGACGGTTCCTTCGTGTCAGCTGTACAAACAAAATATGTTTTGGGTGTTTAAATAACATTGACCTACATGTAGTGAGGACCTACAGCGCCAGAGATGTCTGCGTAGGGCGAGAGGCATATTAAAAGACCCCTCTCATCCAAACCACAGACTCTTTTCCCTTCTCCCCTCTGGGAGGCGCCACAGGACTATTGGCTCCCGTACTAGGCTCAGGAACAGCTTCTTTCCAGTTGCTGTCTCCCTGCTGAACTCTGCCCCTCCCCAATGACACTGAACTCTGACCTCCTTCCGTCCCTCCATCCCTCTACCCATCTGAACTCATGCGTATATTTATTAGCATGTTAGAGAGTGTGGGTAAGTGTGGGTGCAGGGTGTGCATACTGTGCTTATATTATCTTCAGCATGCTTGCTTGCACTGTACAGATTGTTCTTCTCATATACTTATTAAGGGACCAAGAAGTCCCGAAGGTGACTAGCCTATTCATATATTCATAGATAGATTCATAGATAGATAGATTCATATAGATTCATAGATAGATTCATAAATTAATAGATTCATAGATAGAATCATAGATAGATGAATCTATGAATCGATCTATGAACCTATGAATCTATCTATGAATCTATAGATTCATAGATAGATTCATAGGTTCATAGATATATCTATGAACCTATGAATCTATCTATGAATATATCTATGAATCCACCTCGTGAGCGCAGGAGAGGACCTGGTGAGGCGTAGGAGGTGCCCGGCCAGGAGTCAACCCACAGTGCCTAGTCCCTCCAAGTGCCGGATGGCCCGCCCGGTAACCGCCGGATGGCCCACCCAGTACCGGCAGAGTAGTTCTGGAGCAGCGGATTGTGTGTCCCTGTTTTTTCCCGATTGGGACTGATCGAGGGTAGCTACTGGGACGTAAGTCGGGACTTGATCACCCCGGCTGGGTCACTCGAGTGAGGGGTATGATGTTGGAAGACCCGAAACCCCGATGACCTTGGGATACATCCCCGAGGATACGTCCCAGTTTCATCCTAGCGATATTTTTTAGTTCTGTGAAGTTGCGTGAAGCAATGAGGGAGTTTCATCTCCGTTCTTAGAATAGAGTAGGAATTTCCTGAGAACCCCAAAGGTCAATCTTTAGATTTGATGTCCGAAGTGAGAGTATAGGTGACTCGGTTGTCCCATTTGTCTAACTAGTTTTGGTTAGGCAACTCCTTCCACAGTGTGTGTGGCTGTGTGCACGTCGAGTGCACGCTGTTTGGCGTTTGGTGTGGGTGAGATAACATTTTGTGCACATTGCTGCAACAAGGTGTCCAGTTGTCATATTCCATCAATAGACTACATTTAGATAGATAGATAGATAGATAGATAGATAGATAGATTTCGTGTTAATTGTGAAATTGGTGGGCAAATTCTTGTTTTAATTTTTGACTAGCTGTACATCTCTAATTCACATTTTTGTATGATAACAATCGCAGACTAGCAGCTTAGTGGTAGTTATCATGCATCGAATACATGCATCCCTATAAAGTCACACGCAAATTGTGACAACAAATATATGATCAACTTTTTAGCCTTACTTTGTGCAGAGACCAATTAAACCACTTTTCTGCATAATTCAAATATGGGGAATTGATTGGATTGGTTATTTTACTTCCACAAAACTTCCATATAGGCTTACTGTAAATGGCCATTTAATGCAGTATTTTGCACACACACAAGACATTCTCGACGCACGTCCCACTGGGAGGAGACCCCGGGCAGACCAAGGTGCAGTTGGAGGAAACACATCGACTCACTGGCCTTGGAACGTCTCGGAATCCCCCAGGAGGAAGTCACTAATGTTGCTCTGGAGAGGGAAGTCTGGAGCACTCTGGTGGAGCTGTTGCCCCCGCGACCCGACTACGGATAAGCGGTTGAAGATGGATGGATGGACATAAGACATTTAAAATAAGGCTCGTAAATATCCCCATTTTGGAAGTGTGTGCTGAGAACCAACATGTTCCTAATGGCTATAGAAAACCGCTCACCATTCTAAGCTTTAATATGAGTGGTAACATATGTAAGTTTTGTAACTCTAGAGATACAATCAGAAACACTATTATAGTGTGATAACACGAGCCAGGGCCCTAAAATCGAGCTATAGAATCAAATGGGTGGGCAAAGCTGGTGCGATTTTTTTCAACTTGCTGTGCATCTCTACTTCACAGTTTGTCATGATGACATGTAGCTTAGTGGTCGTTATCATGCATTGAATATGTGGACCACACACATTGTAAGTATTGTAATTGATTGGAATAGTTATTTTACTTATTCAATACTTTCATATATACATATGGCTTTTAATGCAACATTTTGCACACAAATTGAATAATTCTTTCCCAATTTGAAAGTATGTGGCGAGAACCAACATGTTATTAATGTCATCAACACGTTTGATAAACGGATCATTTGATCCTTCATAAAACTCTTTCATATGAAGTAAACCATTTTAGTTCATTTTGACTGCTCACAGTATTTTCTTATTTAGCCTATGCAATGATACATAGGCTACTGTATGGACATTGAATATTCCATAGTTTGGGCTGGGATGAGGATCACCGTCTCCAAATCTGAGGCCATGGTTCTAAGCAGGAAACCGGTGGATTGTGCAGTCCGGGTAAGGAATGAGGCATTACCCCAGTTGAAGGAGTTTAAGTATCTCGGGGTCTTGTTCACAAGTGAGGGCGTCCTCCCCTCACTCGTGAAGGAGATCAGCCGAAGAATCGGAGCGGCAGGGGCGGTATTGCGGTCGCTGTACCGCACTGTTGTGACGAAAAGAGAGTTGAGCCAGAAGGCAACTACTACTCTCACCTATGTTCATGAAGTGTGGGTCATGACCGAAAGAATAAGGTCGCGAATACAAGCGGCCGAAATGAGTTTTCTTCGACGGGTGGCTGGCATCTCCCTTAGAGATAGGGTGAGAAGTTCAGTCACACGAGAGAGACTCTGAGTAGAGTCACTGCTCCTTCGCCTGGAAAGGAGTCAGCTGAGGTGGTTCGGGCATCTGGTTAGGATGCCTCTCGGGCGTCTCCCTAGGGACTTCCTCGAGGCACGTCCCACTGGGAGGAGACCCCGGGGCAGACCAAGGCGCAGTTGGAGGAAACACATCGACTCACTGGCCTTGGAACGTCTCGGGATCCCCCAGGAGGAAGTCACTAATGTTGCCCTGGAGAGGGAAGTCTGGAGCTCTCTGGTGGAGCTTCAATACACATATGCGTCTCGTCATGCCGAACAACTTATGTGCTCTTACTTTTGACCTCTGACCTTTAGATCAGCCGCCATTTTGAATTATATGAAAAACAGTTAAATCTATCTCCTCCTGGGTTATTTGATACACGTGAACTTTGGACCTATGGCCTACGGACAAAAAATTGGGAGTACATTTTTTTAAAGTGAAAAAACAAAGGTTTTATGAGCCAATGGAAATTGCTCTTTTGTGAAAATTCTTCTTAATAATAGTATACAGTCAGGGGGGCACACAACAGGTGCACCAGTGCGCATGCGTCGTCACAAAGTTTCCTGCGTGGTAGATCAAAGGCATGTCAAGCGCATTTGCACACCAGCTGAGACAGTTATGTAGAGAAATCTGACAGGCATTCAAAAGGAACTCAAATGTGATGTTAACAGTTCTACTGCGAAATAAGATTTATCCGCATTTTAATCAAGTGTTCTACGCTGCCTAGATTGTTTTATTACCTTTAGATCATACGCTGAAGTATTTGGACGTTTGATCTGTGAAAATCCGGTCCATATCCGTACCTTAGTTTGTTTTTGGACGATCGCACCACCCGCCATCTTGCAAAGCAGAAAGGAGGGGGCTGGGAGGCTGTTGTAGTCATACAAAACCTCCGTCCGCTTGCATTGGACTCAATTTCCCAGAAGCCCTAGCAGCCCAGCATAAGTATCGATTTCCGGTTTCTTCGTCATAACATGATCCTCTCTCTCCCTGCTCCGCGGCAGAGGCGGACTTTTTTTTATTATTGATGCGATGCGATTTAGGTTCATAAAACAAATAGCGGGTCTGTCGTATTACGCAGCGACGCAACACTGGATCAAACAATTAGCGGCCGTCAAACTGTTAACGTCTTGTAAGTAGACTTAGAAATAAAACTAGTGTTGACTAATCTTTATTTATATATTATATTTTATTTTGAAGAGGAAGTCACAGGAAGTCCGTTTCAGTTGTAAACAAGCTACTGTAACACTTTCCCAAAGTTACGCGGTGCTCCTGCTAAACCACGCAACCATAATTGTTTACAATATGAAAACCATGCATCTTGAACAACACTGGGATTACTTAAACATGGAACCTGCAGCAGTAGGTGAGTAATTACTTTTATCTGTGTTTGACATTTGTTTTGGTTTCAGTGGTTGAGTTGCTAACAAACGTCCTCCTGCTGCTTAACGACTAGCCTACAAATACACTGTCTGTGAGCATTTTTATCTTTTGCATCTGCTCGTGTGGGCATAACATTGTGGCAGAGTGGAGGCGTCCGTATCCCAAATCCCTCCCCAGCTGTGCGCACCAACTTGCATGTACAGTGCTCCTTTGAGAACTAGCCCAAAATAATTATGTACAGCCCTGTACATAGTATACATGCTTATGAAACTTTACAGTACAGTAGAGAGTCATGCCAAATAGCACTGAAACCAGTCTTACTCCAATTGGCCAAAGGGGGGATAGCGCTATTTTTTTTTTAAATGAAACCTTTGAACAGGAATAACTCATGCCTCGTTTGGCCAAATGTCATGGCACATGTTTCCACATGTTCCTTGACTCATTGGGAACACATCTGTCATTTTGACCAGTAAGCTCCGCCCTCAGATTTCCGCCATTTTGAGCAGTTTGAAAAACGCTTATACCTGATTTTCTGCCTGGACAATTTGCGTTTAACGCTCTATACACAATCTATGGACCACTGAAATCCCAGTTGAAGAGAAGTTTGTAAGTCAAAACATGAACAGAAAACACATTGTAGAAAGGGATAATGACATGTCCAAAACCACACACGTAATTGTTATCAAACAAACTGAATGATTTTGCCATTTACAATAAAACTGATTGTCCGGATAGCTCAGTCGGTAGAGCTCTCCCCTTTGGACCACAAGTTTGTGGGTTCAAATCCAGGCACCGCCCACTCAGCATATGAGATCTTCAATAACCCTGCCCCCCCAGAACTAAAACCTAACTTGTCACAATTACATGGTCTTCTTTTTCTCAAATTCAGTCTTCATTTTTTCTATGGCTTATTGTTGTGCATATTGTTCTTATTGCATATTGCCTTCCTGCTTGGTCCCGCCTTATCGCTGCTTGCAGCTATATTTTTCCCTTTGGAGTTCAGAGAAGTTAAATGACTGAAACTCTTTTTCAAAGGATTGTCTGCAGTGTGGCAACGCTGGTGATAGTTTAGAGAAGTTAACTGACAGAAACTCTTGTCACAAAGTTTACACTGGAAAGGTTTTTCTCCAGTGTGGATACGCTGGTGTGTCTTCAGCTCCCTTTTCTGTTTGAAACGTTTGTCACAATACGTACAGTGGAAAGGTCTTTCTTTAGAGTGGTAACTCTCATGTACCCTCAGATAACTTGATGTACTAAAACTCTTGTCGCATTGTTTACACTGGAAAGGTTTTTCTCCTGTGTGGGTAACCTGGTGTGACTTCAGTAGGTTTATCGCAGTGAAACTCTTGCCACAATGTTCACACTGGAAAAGTTTTTCTCTGTAACTGTGAATACTCTGGTGCTTCTTCAGGGTATTTGCACGGGTGAATCTCCTGTTGCAATGTTTACATTGGAAAGGTTTTTCTCCAGTGTGGATATATTGGTGTCTCTTCAGGTCAGTTGGATGAAGGTAACTCTTGTCACAATGTTTACATTGGAAAGGTTTTTCTCCAGTGCTGTGGACACTCTGGTGCCTAATCAGAAAACCTATCCGGCTGTAACTCTTTTCACAATGTTTACATTGGAAAGGTTTTTCTTCTACATGTGCATCACACACGTGTGTCTTAAAGCCCAATTCCGTAATGAAACCCTTTTCACAATGTGTACAGATGTGAGTCTCTGAAGACCGGGAACTCACTCCTGAGAGAGAGAGAGAGAGAGAGAGAGAGAGAGAGAGAGAGAGAGAGAGAGAGAGAGAGAGAGAGAGAGAGAGAGGTGAATAGGCAGGTTAATGCTTTTTTTAAATTTTGCTTTTGTTCTCCTAATTTAGTAACTGTACCGACTCCGTTTTCCCCACAAATGTAGTTCCTGTCCCTGTGTTTAACACTGACTGACCTCCACCGTGCTCCTCCCGTGCTCCTACGTCTTCAGTGTCAGATTCACTAGACTCCTCCCAATCATCACTGTCTTCAGTGTCAGATTCAACTTCAACATGCGAAGAAATGTCTTCATCCTCATCTTCTCTTTTCACTGCTAGTAATGTCAACGCTGACCCAGCAGGCTCCTCTGGTCTTTGAAGTAGCTCCTCCTGTTCTTCTTTAATCCCTGGAGGCTCTGGTTCCTCCTGAAGCAGACTGGGGCTCCTCTCCCGTTTAGGAGAAAACTCCTCTTGGACGTCTAGGAGCAGAACAACAACATGATAGTCATCAACACAGGAGTCCGTTTTCTGTCCTTTCCATGTACAACATTAGCTATTACCAGTTACGAAGTAGACGTTATAAAAGGTGGTTCTGGAAACTTAACTTCTGATAAAAAAAAAAAATAGTACGATTTAAGCAAAATACATTTCCAACAGTGTGCATGAGGCAAAGCTCCCATGTGCGTACTTCACTTATGCACTGAGATCACATGACGCACATAAAACGACCTCTGGGAGACTCAATAAAGAATATAATAATATGCATCCATGATTACTTAATGTTATAATATACAGACGTACAGGTATCACTATCAGTATAGCACTATCAAAGAGCTGTGCTTTCCTTTGTAGTGTCTATGGGACTAAATGCTTTTTTTGCCAACTGACTGAATATGACGCTACCAGCCCAACCATGATGCGGTTACACACCGGCATTCCGATGCCCGTTATTCTGACACGTCGCCATTCCGACTCACAGCATTACTAACCGTGTCCATAACTGCAGGCGGAAGCTGCATAGTATAGTAATAGTTGGAATGGATAGTCGGAATGGTGGAATGCCATTATGTCCCCCCATGAGGGAATCCAGCGTCCCTTAGTTAAAACCCACTCACCGAAGTCAAAGTCGTGGAAGTGCTGGGGTAATTGTCTCTGTCTCTTCCCCCGTCCTCCTGCTGGGAGCTCTGGAGAAATGGTTCCGGCTGCTTCTGGAGAACTCATCTTCACCTGCAGGCTGGACTCCATAGACCGGCCTGGGGTCTCTGGAATGAAGGAACAGAATAAGGACGTTGAACGCTGAAGTTTACAACGCGCGTTGTGTTCGCTCCCTGCGTTGTACCATAGACCAGTGGTTTTCCAACCAGTGGTCCGGGGACCACCAGTGGTCCTTGAGGGAGCTCCAGGGGGTCCCCATCTAAATGATAGTTAGGAACCAAATGGGCTCTTATGGGTCTGCAACTCATCCATTTGGTTCCATTTGTACACTCTCAGAGTGCTGGGCGATCAACATATGCAATGAATTCTGTACTGGCCATATATGGAGCGTGTCTTGAGTGTACAGGGTTTGATGAGGTCAGATCAACATATGGAATATCAGAACAGGAAGGACGGGTGGGGAGGGATCAACATATGGAATGTCAGAACAGGTCAGCTCAGCTCCATATATGGAGATCAGAGGGTTTAAGGTTTGAGGTCAGATGTAGAGTTGCTGGCCGGCTCCATATATGCAGATCTAGGTGATGATCCAGTCTTCTCTCCATGTATGGTTAGGTAATCCAGGTTTAGGGGAATTAGCAGCCACAACGTGAACACATGCACTGTGATGCACACACTTTCCCAGTAGCCTAAAGATCTTCCGAGACCACAAAATTGAATGACGGGTCCATTTTGTTACACTCCCAAAGTGAAATTACTGTGTACTTTTTATATATTTTTATCATAATATATCATCAATAATATAATCCACCACTTGAGGGAGGGGGAAGACAGCTACAGATCTTGCATGGAAAAGAAGGGACTTTCTTTTTTTTTACCAACGCTGACCTGCGCAACCAAAGTGAAGCGATTGAAGCAACTGCAAACAAATCTATATCTTCAGGTTTGAACACACCTTCAGTCCCCAAGCCTCTGGCCTGGCTTTAGCCATACTGATAAACGTGGATTCACTCCTCCCTGATATCATAGCGGAGAGGAGGCGTGAGTGAATCCATGTTGTCTGGCAAAGCCAAGCTACCAAGCCTCCACCACCGCATCGTTTAGTTTACCTACCAGTAAGGTTGGGAGATATGCCAATTTTTTTTCCAATCGTCTGTCCATCGTCTGTCCCAAAATCGCCGATATATTCGTGTTATAAAAGTAAAGTGAGAACAGCTTACTGCGGGGTCGCAAAAAAGACAGATCTACAAGCTCTCAAGGCGTCGCGTCCTGCCTGTTTTTGCAGCGCCGTAAGCCGTTCTCTATGCGTTGAGAGCTTGTAGATCTGTCTGATTTTGCAGCGCCGGTATCAGGGTTACAAAATAAGATAAATGATGAATTAATATTAATTCGGTAAAATATAATGATAAATACATGTACATGGTACAGTAGTTGTTTGGGGGGGGGGGGGGGGGTTGCACATGCTTGAAATGTACCATTTTAATGTCACATGTTTAGTACAGTAAATAAGCCAAGCAGAAAGGGAGGCATCCTTTGGTTAGACATAAGGTCTGTGAGGGATGCGTTAAAACGACCGGATTAAGGTTGGTGAGGGATGCGTTAAAACGACCGGATTAAGGTTGGTGAGAGATACGTTAAAACGACCGGATTAAGGTTGGTGAGGGATACGTTAAAACGACCGGATTAACGTTGGTGAGGGATGCGTTAAAACGACTGGATTAAGGTTGGTGAGGGATGCGTTAAAACGACCGGATTAAGGTTTGTGAGGGATGCATTAAAACGACCGGATTAAAATTGGTGAGAGGTGCGTTAAAACGACCGGATTAAGGTTGGTGAGAGGTGCGTTAAGACGACCGGATTAAGGTTGGTGAGGGATGCGTTAAAACGACCGGATTAAGGTTGGTGAGGGATGCGTTAAAACGACCAGATTAAGGTTGGTGAGGGATGCGTTAAAACGACCGGATTAAGGTTTGTGAGGGATGCATTAAAACGACCGGATTAAAATTGGTGAGAGGTGCGTTAAGACGACCGGATTAAGGTTGGTGAGGGATGCGTTAAAACGACCGGATTAAGGTTGGTGAGGGATGCGTTAAAACGACCGGATTAAGGTTGGTGAGGGATGCGTTAAGACGACCGGATTAAGGTTGGTGAGGGATGCGTTAAAACGACCGGATTAAGGTTGGTGAGGGATGCGTTAAGACGACCGGATTAAGGTTGGTGAGGGATGCGTTAAGACGACCGGATTAAGGTTGGTGAGGGATGCGTTAAAACGACCGGATTAAGGTTGGTGAGAGATGCGTTAAAACGACCGGATTAAGGTTTGTGAGGGATGCATTAAAACGACCGGATTAAAATTGGTGAGGTGCGCGTTAAAACGACCGGATTAAGGTTGGTGAGAGGTGCGTTAAGACGACCGGATTAAGGTTGGTGAGGGATGCGTTAAAACGACCGGATTAAGGTTGGTGAGGGATGCGTTAAAACGACCAGATTAAGGTTGGTGAGGGATGCGTTAAAACGACCGGATTAAGGTTTGTGAGGGATGCATTAAAACGACCGGATTAAAATTGGTGAGAGGTGCGTTAAGACGACCGGATTAAGGTTGGTGAGGGATGCGTTAAAACGACCGGATTAAGGTTGGTGAGGGATGCGTTAAAACGACCGGATTAAGGTTGGTGAGGGATGCGTTAAGACGACCGGATTAAGGTTGGTGAGGGATGCGTTAAAACGACCGGATTAAGGTTGGTGAGGGATACGTTAAAACGACCGGATTAAGGTTGGTGAGGGATACGTTAAAACGACTGGATTAAGGTTGGTGAGGGATACGTTAAAACGACCGGATTAAGGTTGGTGAGGGATGCGTTAAATTGACCGGATTAAGGTTGGTGAGGGATGCGTTAAAACGACCGGATTAAGGTTGGTGAGAGATGCGTTAAAACGACCGGATTAAGGTTTGTGAGGGATGCATTAAAACGACCGGATTAAAATTGGTGAGGTGCGCGTTAAAACGACCGGATTAAGGTTTGTGAGGGATGCGTTAAAACGACCGGATTAAAGTTGGTGAGAGGTGCGTTAAAACGACCGGATTAAGGTTGGTGAGAGATGCGTTAAAACGACCGGATTAAGGTTTGTGAGGGATGCATTAAAACGACCGGATTAAAATTGGTGAGGTGCGCGTTAAAACGACCGGATTAAGGTTTGTGAGGGATGCGTTAAAACGACCGGATTAAAGTTGGTGAGAGGTGCGTTAAAACGACCGGATTAAGGTTGGTGAGGGGTGCGTTAAGGGTTGGGAGAGGGTTAAGGTTAGGTTTAGGTGTGCTGCCCCGTGGGAGGTTAGGGTTAGGGTGAGGGTTTGAGATAGGTTGTAGGACTAATGACTGGTCTAACCAATGACTAGTCTAAACTAAGTAGGCCTACTGCAGAAAAGATATTTTTTACATTCTTTACATTCGGCTGACTAAACAACCGATTTAAAAGTTTGTTTAACCGTTTAAACTTGGATTTTCTTGGCAGCTCCTACATTTAAATTAGTTAAACCCGTTAGCAGACCTTCACTTTTTGGATACTGTAGCAACCCCCCAGGAATATGGACAGAGACTTGGGGGGGCAGAGAGAGACTAGCCTAGACGCGCAAGAGGCCCCGTTAATTTCCAATGGGAGAATGAACGTGAACACAGCTCATGAACCATTCTTTAACTCCATGGTCACTGAACTAAATACTGGACCCAATCCTCACAAGGCACTCAATATTTCCAAGATATTCATACTAAAATGGCTTATTTTCGCGAGACAAATCAGTAGAAATTCTACTTTGTTATCGACCTTTCTTTATCCCAGCAACAAACTCTTGTGAGATTTGAAAGGAGTCCGGAAGAGTCTCTCTGTCTATCTGCAATTTGATGGACGACACATGGGGGGCTCTGGCCCCATATTTAGATTTGAATATGTGAATAATATAACGTGAAATTAATGGACATATTAAAAGTGAAATAGGCCTATAATGTGTGTTCCAATGCTTAATAATATAATTTTCCATAACTGTTTTAGACTCTTGGTTGGCTGATTTGGGAAATGGGAATCATCACATTTGTCATAATGCTCTCAATGCTCATCCACATCACGTTGCCAGTGTTGTTGTCAGAGAGGGGAGGGGGAGGGTGGTGGGGAGGAGCAAAACATGCCATGTCCATTGTGCCTCTAGTAGCTCCAAGTTTGTGCATCTTCATATATAGACAATCTTTGCCTAGACTGAGACAGACAGAGCAGCCTCTTTGTTATTTTCGGCACCCACCCAACCCAGCTTTAGTAGCCTGTATTAAAAGGGCAATAAAACCCGGTTCTGTCAATCCTGTTTCCTCCCTTTATTTTCTAAGTTAGTGAGTCAGCTTGAGGGTCCGTAAAGTCGTAAAAGATACAATACGCAGAAAAGGGTAAGAAGCGTTCCTGGTGGAAACCATGCACCGTTTCTGAACCGCAGTTGAATAGTATGTGGCGACACTAGCGTTGACTTCCATTGTAACAATGGAATGCGGAAGTGCTCATTCTATCTCAATGGGATGCCGCATGTATATCTACAAAGACCCGCCCAGCAGCACTGTTTAATGCAATTCATTTGTGCGTGTTTAAGTATTTTTGTTGACAAAGTTGTAAATGCTCCTTCGCCTTGAAAGGAGCCAGCTTAGGTGGTTCGGGCATCTGGTTAGGATGCCTCTCGGGCGTCTCCCTAGGGAGGTCCTCGAGGCACGTCCCACTGGGAGGAGACCCCGGGGCAGACCAAGGCGCAGTTGGAGGAAACACATCGACTCACTGGCCTTGGAACGCCTCGGGATCCCCCAGGTCCTGGGGCCCAGGAGGAATTCACTAATGTTGCTCTGGATAGGGAGGTCTGGAGCACTCTGGTGGAGCTGTTGCCCCCTGCGACCCGACTACAGATAAGCGGTTGAAGATGGATGGATGGATGGAAAGTTGTAAATGTCAACAGTATGTATATCCATAACATAAGTAAGGAGCACGCTAGCAGACAATATACAAGTTATGTCTTTCAATCATTTTATTATTATTTTCACACATTACCTGATCATCTTCTTAATTATTTTTCAGGAAATTAAGAACCCTTATATTTTTTTAAAACAAAGCAATAAAGCCTCATCAAAGTTGGTGTTAACTTTATATATTGTCAATTACTTCCATGAGAGGGGGAGAGGTGGTGGAGTTAGTTGCTTTAGCAGGCATATTGAGAGTCCAATGGAGTTAAGAGGTTTTGTCCAAAGCACTTTTTACTACTTACCATTGGTTCAGTATTTTCGAAACAACACACAGAGGTGAAGGGTGTTCAATAGCACTGATTTATGAAAAAAAAATCAAAAACCTCAAAAATGTAGTTAGCCTGTGCGGTTTCCTCCCGACAACAACGATGCACTATTGCCCATAGGCACACGCTTTGCGGCGAGATCAAAGCGTGTCGCCACTCTTACTATTCCACTCGGGTATGTGACCTCATCTCGGAGCTACTGAGCCTAAGGACTGCAGGGAACGTATCGGGGCTAGTTCACTACCAAAAAAACACTGAAATGCCCCTTTTCATGGGGGGTCATGTCAACACTGTAATTTGCATTATTATTGTATATAAATAAAACTAAAACATACCTTCCCGGATGACGTATTCTGGTAGAAAACACACTTTACCACATCCAAAGTGGGGGAACTGTTCTAGTCCAGAGTCTCTCGACTGTACTTGAAGCTATCTTAGCATTAGCGTTAGCCTACAAAACAACAACGGTCTGTGTGCAAATTCCTCCGTTTTCACAACTAGCCAGTCTGTCTCTTTACAGACTGTGGCGCAACGAGAATCTCAGACACAAGTTGCACAAAGGGTTTTACACTGCAAACGGGATATCATCATCACACAGACATTCGGTATCAAGGTTTGTTTGGGAGAGCTGTCTAGTGAACATGGATAAGGGACCACGGAGAAGACTTCCGGTGGCCGAGCTCTTCAGATTAAAAGTATCCTCTAAAGTAAGTAAACTATTACTTTGCACATTAAAACAATAAAAGTATTTAAACGAACATAACGAACAACACAAATGTGTCGTATTTGTATTAAGCAGGGCCAACATGATTACATTCAGATACATGTAGGCTATAAATCAAAACACAGGAGTTACTTATTTCTAATCCAAAATTATTTATTAAATACATGTTGACAGGATACAATAACTGCAAGTGGATATTCAATATTTATCTCAGATAATATTATTTAAATGATTAATTGGATATAATAAGCTCCTCAAAGTGATAGAAAAGTAAAAAGAAAGAGGGAAAGATATTTGTTTTACAGACATTTAGATCATCTGATACATTGGGTGACTTCATCAATTCTGTTGCCATGGTAGAAGTGATCAAATAACAGACCTTTTGATGTTGAGCCGAAGGTGATGCCTTTGTCTTTATAAAGGTCTTTCCGATGTCCAGCCAACGGCCAGAGGTCATTGTTCAGCCGCAAAGCTAAAATGTTACTTTCTTCAAACAGAGGAAGTTTGGACTGACTTTCCTCGCAGCTTCACCGTAGTCTCTTGCAGTTATCTTAATTTATTAATAATTTACAAATGTATAATATAAATGGCTTATTCATGAATAGTTTATTACTTACTAATACCTTACTAATAACGTATAAATGTTTAAACAGTTATAAATGTTTAGGTAAACATTTATGGATGTCAACAAACTGTCTGTTCAGAGTTCATTCAAACAAAGTCTGTTCATGATTATTACTCATCTACAAACTGCTTATAAATGTTTATAAATGCATTATAACAGGTCGTTATTGTAAAGGGTTACCAATATATTTAGTCATAATAGTTTCAGTCATGGCTTAGTTAGGGGACCAAGCAGTCCCAAAGGGACCTGGTACCTTATTGTATTTGCCTGTTTTTTTCTTCTCCTCCTTCCGCCAAAAATAGCAGTTCTGGCTGACCCGTGGAGTCGGTTTTCGCCCAAACAGTGACTATGCGAAGCCCATGACCATTGGTGGCGCTATAGCACTCAATTGCAAACAAACTTTGAACGCACATAGCTCATGAACCGTTTGTCCGTCGGCAATGAAACTTCAATACACATATGTGTCTCCTCATGCCGAACAACTTTGGTGCTCTTACTTTTGACCTCTGACCTTTAGATGAGCCACCATTTTGAATTATATGAAAAACAGTTCTATCTCTCTATCTCCTCCCGGGTTATTTGATCAAAATGCACGAAACTTCTACACGTGAACTTTTGACATACGGACAAAAATTGGGAGTACATTTTTTTAAGTGAAATAGCTAAGGTGTTTGAAAATTCTTCTTCTGCCCATAATACTATACATGCAGCGTCACATGCTTATGAAACTATACAGTACGGTAGAAGGTCATGCCAAATAGCACTGAAACCAGTCTTACTCCAATTGGCCAAAGGGGGGCGCTATAGCATTTTTAAAAAAATGAAACCTTTGAACAGGCATGACTCATGCCTCGTTTGGCCAAATGTCATGGCACATGTTTCCACATGTTCCTTGACTCATGGGGAACACACCTGTCATTTTGACCAGTAAGCTCCGCCCTCAGATTCTCTGCCATTTTGAGCAGTTTATAACGCTTATACCTGATTTTCTGCCCGGACTTTTTAGCAATTTGCGTGAAACGTTCTACACACAATCTATGGACCATTATCTGAAATCCCCCCGAAACAAAACCTAACTTGTCACAATTACATGGTCTTCTTTTTCTCAATGTCAGTCTTCCTTTTTTCTATGGCTTATTGTCGTGCATATTATTCTTATTGCTTCTTCCTGGTTGGTCCCGCCTTATCGCTGCTTGCAGCTATATTTTTCCCTTTGGCTTTCAGAGAAGTTAACTGACTGAAACTCTCTTTCAAAGGTTTGTCTGCAGTGTGGCAACGCTGGTGATAGTTTAGAGAATTTAACTGACAGAAACTCTTGTCACAAAGTTTACACTGGAAAGGTTTCTCTCCAGTGTGGATACGCTGGTGTATCTTCAGCTCCCTGTTCTGAATGAAACGTTTGTCACAATATGTACAGTGGAAACGTCTTTCGCCAGTGTGGGATCGCTTGTGGTAATTCAGGTAATTGAATCTACTAAAACTCTTGTCACATTGATTACACTGAAAAGGTTTTTCTGCCGTGTGGGTAACCTGGTGTGACTTCAGTAGGTTTAACGCATGGAAACTCTTGCCACAATGTTCACACTGGAAAGGTTTTTCTCTGTATGTGTGAATTCTCTCGTGCGACTTCAGAGAAAATGCCCGGGTGAATCCCCTGTTGCAATGTTTACATTGGAAAGGTTTTTCTCCTGTGTGGATACTCTGGTGTGTCTTCAGAGAACCTGCATGTCTGTAATTCTTGTCGCAATGTTTACATTGGAAACGTTTTTCTCCAGTGTGGGTAAGCTGGTGTCTCTTCAAGTCATGTGGATAAAGGTAACTCTTGTCACAATGTTTACATTGCAGAGGTATTTCTCCAGTGTGGATACTCTCGTGCGTCTTCAGAAAACCTGCCTGGCTGAATCTCTTTTCTTTCTTTTTTTCAACATGCGAAGAAATGTCTTCATTCTCATCTTCACTTGTCACTGCTAGTAATGTCAACGTTGACCCATCAGGCTCCTCTGGTTTACATTGGAAAGGTTTTTCTCCTACATGTGCGTCACACTGGTGTGTCTTAAAGCCCATTGTAGTAATAAAACCCTTTTCACAATGTGTACAGATGTGGGTCTCTGAAGACCTGGAACTCACTCCTGAGAGAGAGAGAGAGAGAGAGAGAGAGAGGGAAGGGGGGGGAGAGGTGAATAGGCAGGTTAATACTTTGTTTTTTATAATTTTGCTTTTGTTCTTCTAATTTAGTAACTGTACCAACTCTGTTTTCCCCACAGATGTAGTTCCTGTCCCTGTGTTTAACACTGACTGACCTCCACCGTACTCCTCCCGAGAATCACTGTCTTCAGTGTCAGATTCACTGGACTCCTCCCAATCATCACTGTCTTCAGTGTCAGGTTCAAGTTGAACTTCAACATGCGAAGAAATGTCTTCATTCTCATCTTGACTTGTCACTGCTAGTAATGTCAACGTTGACCCATCAGGCTCCTCTGGTCTTTGAAGTAGCTCCTCCTGTCCCTCTTTAATCCCTGGAGGCTCTGGTTCCTCCTGAAGCAGACTGGGGCTCCTCTTAGGAGAAAACTCCTCTTTGATATCTAGGAGTAGAAAACAACATAAGTCATCAACACTAGATTCCATTTTCTGGCCTTTCCATGTACAACATTAGATATTGCCAGTTACGAAGTAGACGTTATAAAAGGTGGTTCTGGAAACGTAACTTCTGAAAAAAAGAGTTAATTAGTATGATTTAAGAAAAATACATATTTTCAACAGTGTTCATGAGGCAGAGCTGTGCGTATTTCACTTGTGCACTGAGATCACATGACACACATAAAACAACCTCTGGGAGACTCAATGAAGAAAATCTGCATCTATGATTACAAATTATAATATACAGACGTACCCAAAATCTGTATAGCACTATCAAAGAGCTGTGCTTTCCTTTGGAATGTCTATTGGACAATTATTGTTTTTCTCCACCAAACCTACTAATATGACGCTACACAGCCCAACCATGAGGCGCTTACACACCAGCATTCCAAAGCACACTATTCTGACGCATCGCCATTCCGACTCGCCGCATTGCTAACCGTATCCCTAACCGCACGTGGAAGCTACGTAGTCGGAATGGCGGTGCGTCGGGACCCTGGAATGCCAGTATGCCACTCTGTCCCCCCATGAGGGGATCCAGTGTCCCCTGTAAAAACCCACTCACCGAAGTCAAAGTTGTGGAAGTGCTGGGGTAACCGCCTCTGTCTCTTCCCCCGTCCTGCTGCTGGGAGCTCTGGAGAAATGGTTCTGGCTGCTTCTGGAGAATTCATCTTCACATGCAGGCTGGACTCCATAGACCGGTCTGGAGTCTCTGGAATGAAGGAACAGAATAAGGACGTTGACATTGAAGTTTACAACGTGTGTTGTGTTCGCTCCATAGAGTATTAAAAGGATAGAGACTGATCTGGCGCGAAGCTCCCCCCCTCCGCTATTCATGTCAGTGGAAGTTGCTCAGTGGCGTTTTGAAGCACCCGGAAGACTGCCGGAAGTACCGTCTCAGAACGTCTACTTCCGCATTTGACCACCAAATTTTGGTGGTCAAATGCGGAAGTGCAACCGAGCGCTCAATGTTAAAGTCCAGCTGCACGGGGTTTCCCGGTCATGAATCCACGGGTCCGCCTGTAGTCCCTCCTCCTACCACTAGGGCCCAGAGCTTCAACGTTGAATAGCCTCACTGGCCCCTTGGTTCGCTCCCTGCTTTGTACCATAAAGCAGGGAGCGAACACAACACACGTTGTAAACTTCAATGCCGTTGTACAATCACAGGCAGTGGTGGGCACTAGTGGTGCAAAGTCAAATCGATTATTCAATTAATCGCGATGCCGTCATGGACGATAATTCATCAATTCACGAATGTCAAAAATCTATTATATAATTTTTTTTTACCAGAGCGAAAGGGTGGAACTGATCTGCGACTGCGCTGCGGTGCTGTACTGGATAGTACCTTCACAGTGACGCACACAGTGCTCGCACACTCACTTCAAACAAAACGAGTCACCAACACGGAGGGGAACAGAAAACATATGACAGAAAGGGAGCATTTTGGATTGTATGAGGTTGAGGGGACACAGGAACTCGATAAAACTATCGACCGTCTGCGAAATGTGGCCGAGATGGGATGATGTAGCGTGGCTCCAAAGTGCCTAACATGGCCCGTCGTTCTCCCCGACCCAATAAGAACATAAATCCTTTCAAGGACATGTCGAACAGCCCCCTCTCAGCCCTGGAAGTGCGCTTGCTTATTGTGCGTATTGCCTATAGTCTCTTATTGTTGCATTCCTTGGTCCCTTTTATTGCTGCTTACAGCAATATATATATATATATATATATATATATATATATATATATATATATATATATATAAGGTCTTTGTGTTTTAGTGACACCCAGGGCCTTCAGGTCACTTTAGAAAACCCAACAATCTTAATGAATATAGTTTGTCATTCATTCAAAACTACAGTACTACTAGGCCTATCTCACAGCCCCCTTTCCACGCCCACTTCCGGTAGATAGTGGTGTCATTTAACATGACATTTAATTAGGCATTACCACTTTCTCTGGAGAATCTAAGTACATTTCCTAATGTTAAAATGTCAAAGACCGATAATAATATGAAGAAAACACAATGGTATAACAACTCAAATAAGTAGAATAAACCTTACCTTTACAAAACGGTAGTTTTAACATGGAAGCCTATGGACCGCAAAAAAAATAACACCACTATCAACAAAAGGGGGCGGGGAAATGCTGTGAGATAGGCCTATACTAACAATTCAGTCAATATTGTTATTTAGTTTTGTGTCAGGCAGGCAATAGAAGGGCTTTGGGGCAAATGCTCATCTACCATTTATATGCTACTCAAGTGTGTTTATTTGTTAATTTCAAATTTTCAATTCAATCAATATGATCACTGACTATACATAAATAAATAAATACATAAATAAATAAATCATATATAAAATCATATAAAGAAAAATCATAATATTTTTATAGGATTTTTAGGATTTTTTATATGATTATTTATGATTTTTACATGTTTTTTTAATGATTTTATATATGTCTTATTCCAACCATAGGTTGCTTATTCCAGCCGTAGGTTGCTTATTACAGATATTACAGCCGTGGGTTGCTTATTGCTGCCGTATCTTGCTTATTACAGCCGTAGGTTGCTTATTACAGCCGTGGTTTGCTTATTACTCCCGCGGGTTGCTTATTGCAAAGTGCTTTAACAATATAAAAACAACAGTGTTACATAACAATCAATAACAATCAAACAGCAGGCAGAATAAAATTACATTATCAAGGGAATTAGCAAGAGGTCCCAACTTTGCTTTACTTCCCGTATCTGGGTGACGTGGGCACACGCCTTTTTAGGAGACGGGAAGCAGATTTTAGTCTATTCATTTCCAATGGGAGAATGAACGTGAACACAGCTCATGAACCATTCTTTAACTCCATGGTCACTGAACTAAATACTGGACCCAATCCTCACAAGGCACTCAATATTTCCAATATATTCATACTAAAATGGCTTATTTTCGCGAGACAAATCAGTAGAAATTCTACTTTGTTATCGACCTTTCTTTATCCCAGCAACAAACTCTCGCTATATTTATAGACTATGTGACAACCAGGTATAGTCTGGTGACCACCGGGGAGACGGGTGACAGCCGGAATGTAGACGGCACCCGGGTGAGCAGTATGGGTTAGCGCTAGCCTGGCTAATAAGACAGACCAAATCAGCCGTTGGCAAAAAAAAAAATTGCCTACCACACGACAGTGTGATTTGAGTCTGGCTTATTAGCCAGGCTAGGTTAGCGCCCCAGCCTGTGTCCTCCGTGAGGAGGAAGCCCAACAACCCTCGGTGAGGCCTTTGGGAGGGCCATGCAAGCAGCAAGCGGAACCGCAGCACCATGTCCCTGCGGAACTATTGCCCACCACTCCTGAATGAACTGTCTGGTGCTGGGACTCTGGTGCAACGCACAGGTCCTGAGCCTGGTGAGAGCAGGAGTGGACCTGGTGAGACGTAGGAGGGGCCCGGACAGGAGACAAACCACAGAGCCTAGTCCCTCCATGCGCCAGAAGTGTACCTCCCAGCCCTGGCAGAGTAGTACTGGAGTAGTTCCAACGGATTGTGTGCCCCTGGTTTTTCCCTAGTGGGACTGATTGAGGGTAGCTACTGGGACGTAAGTCGGGACTTGATCACTCCCGGCTGGGTCGCCTGAGTGAGGGGTATGATGTTGAGAGACCCGAAACCCCGTTGACCTCAGGATACATCACTGAGGATATGTCCCAGGTGCATCCATGCAATGTTTTTTTTTTAGTTAGGAGTCCGGAAGAGTCTCTCTGTCTATCTGCAATTTGACGGACGACACATGGGGCTCTGGCCCCAATATTAAGATTTGAATATGTAAATAATATAACGTGAAATGAATGGACATATTAAAAGTGAAATATAATGTGTGTTCCAATGCTTAAAAATATAATTTTCCATAACCGTTTTAGACTCTTGGTTGATGGGGGCTGATTTGGGAAATGGGAATCATCACATTTGTCATAATGCTCTCAATCCACATCACGTTGTCAGTGTTGTTGTCAGAGAGGGGAGGGGGAGGGTGGTGGGCTGGTCGGGGAGGAGCAAAACATGCCTACTTAGGAGACCATTTGTAGGATTTGTAGTACATTGTGCCTCTAGTAGCTCCAAGTTTGTGCATCAGACAATCTTTGCCTAGACTGAGACAGACAGAGCAGCCTCTTGTTATTTTCGGCACCCACCCAACCCAGCTTTAGTAGCCTGTATTAAAAGGGCAATAAAACCCGGTTCTGTCAATCCTGTTTCCTCCCTTTATTTTCTAAGTTAGTGAGTCAGCTTGAGGGACCGTAAAGTCGTAAAAGCTACAATACGCAGAAAAGGGTAAGAAGCGTTCCTGGTGGAAACCATGCGCCATTTCTGAACCACAGTTGAATAGTATGAGTGGCGGCACTAGCATTGACTCCCATTGTAACAATGGAATGCGGAAGTGCTCATTCTATCTCAATGGGATGCCGCATGTATATCTACAAAGACCCGCCCAGCAGCACTGTTTAATGCAATTTATTTGTGCGTGTTTAAGTATTTTTGTTGACAAAGTTGTAAATGCTTCTTTGCCTTGAAAGGAGCCAGCTTAGGTGGTTCGGGCATCTGGTTAGGATGCCTCTCGGGCGTCTCCCTAGGGAGGTCCTCGAGGCACATCCACTGGGTGGAGACCCCGGGACAGACCAAGGCGCAGTTGGAGGAAACACATCGACTCACTGGCCTTGGAACGTCTCGGGATCCCCCAGGAGGAAGTCACTAATGTTGCTCTGGAGAGGGAGGTCTGGAGCACTCTGGTGGAGCTGTGGCCCCCTGCGACCAGACTACGGATAAGCGGTTGAAGATGGATGGATAGATGGAAAGTTGTAAATGTCAACAGTATATCCATAACATAAGTAAGGAGCACGCTAGCAGACAATATACTAGTTCTGTCTTTCAATCATTTTATTATTATTTTCACAATTACATTACCTTATTTATCATTACCATTATCTTCTTAATTAGATACACTATAGTTTAAGCTCGTCACATGAAACTCTATACCGTCATATGCATACATCTGTCGGGCAAATGATCAAAACATTAGAAAGTAGCCGGCGTATCTGTGTATGAGATTGTGAAAATATAATAATAATAATAATGATTGAAAGACAGAACTAGTGTATTGTCTGCTAGCGTGCGGCTTGCTTATTTTATGGATATACATACTGTTGACATTTACAACTTTGTCATGACAGTAATTAAGAAAATAAACATAACACACACAAATAAATTGCATTAAACAGTGCTGCTGAGCAGGTCTTTGCGCAACCGCTCCAGGATTTAATATATCTCTGCTGTCGGGAGGAAACCTCATAACTACATAATGGAAATGTACATTTTTCAGGAAATGAAAACAACCTTATATCTGTTAAAACAAAGCAATACAGCCTCATCAAAGTTGGTGTTAACTTTATATATTATCAATTACTACCATGAGAGGGGGAGAGGAGGTGGAGTTAGTTGCTTTAGCAGACATTGAGGGTCCAATGGAGTTAAGAGGTTTTGTCCAAAGCACTTTTTACTACTTACCATTGGTTCAGTATTTTCGAAACAACACACAGAGGTGAAGGGTGTTCAATAGCACTGATTTATGCAACAACAACAAAAAATCAAACGCCTCAAAAATGTAGTTAGCCTATGCGGTTTCCTCCCGACAACAACGATGCACTATAGCCCATATGCACATGCTTTGCGGTGAGATCAAAGCGTGTCGCCACTCTTACTATTCCACTCGGGTATGTGTATGTGACCTCATCTCGAGCACACCCACAACACCAGAGGGAGTGCAACAAACCATGTCCAACCCAGATTCGGCACAAACAAGGGACTAAATTATTTTCGCTCCTATGCCACCAAAATGTGGAACGCCCTGCCAACAGTCATTAAGACATGTGAATCCCTTGACTCCTTCAAAACCGCTCTCAAAGGGCACCTAGGGATGGCTGCAATTCGAAACTGGCCCCCGTAAAATCTGAATATCCCCCCCCCACCTCCATTATGATGAATTCCTGTTCTGTTCTTTGTCTATATAGAAGTGTCTATTTGTACGTCTCTAAATGTTTTGATGAATTGAACATGGTGGACGGTGGACCCTGTTGTAAACAAGTGTAATGCTTAATTGGGTCGTCCACTCACAGTTAACAGCCTTTGTATTGAGTTTGTGCTTGAAATGTACTGTAATTCTGCAAACCGTTAATACAATTTTCAATCAATCAATCAAAGCTACTGAGCCTAGGGACTGCAGGGAACGTATCGGGGCTAGTTCACTACCAAAAAACACTGAAATGCCCCTTTTCTGTAATGTAAAAAAAACACTGTAATTTGCATTATTATTGTATATGAATAAAACTAAAATACCTTTCCGGATGACGTATTCTGGTAGAAAACACACTTTACCACATCCAAAGTGGGGGAACTGTTCTAGTCCAGAGTCTCTCGACTGTACTTGAAGCTATCTTAGCATTAGCGTTAGCCTACGAAACAACAACGGTCTGTGTGCAAATTCCTCCGTTTTCACAACTAGCCAGTCTGTCTCTTTACAGACTGTGGTGCAACGAGAATCTCAGACACAAGTTGCACAAAGGGTTTTACACTGCAAACGGGATATCAACGGGATATCAATGATATCATCATCACACAGACATTCGGTATCACGTTCATGTTTGGAAGAGCTGTGTCTAGTGAACATGGATATGGGCACTTTTGGCGCCTCTAAGGGCACTGTTTGTTTTGCAAATCTAAGATAGCAAATATAAGACTTCCGGGGGACGATCTCTTCAAAATAAGAGTACCCTCTAGAGTATTGGAAAAAAAATAATTTGCACATTAAAACTATAAATTAAGCATTTAAACAATGCTATAGGACACACATTATGTTTCTGTGTAAAAATAAGTAATAAGTAATGTTTCTGTGTAAAGATAAGTAATTAAAAACTTATTTAAATGGATAAATGCTATTCACTGGAGTGCATGGACTTTATAAAGTGGACACTGGACAAAAATCCCTGCTATGTATCGACTAGTGTGACATACGCACATGTCCGGGGAGACCTCCTCTACAACACCACACTGTCCGCTAAGCAGCAGAGGTGTAAACATTTTATTGGCCCACCATACAGCGAGGTGAAAGGTCAAAAAACATCCCATTTCCAGACTAAAGTCAACTAAAGTGGACACTGGACAAAAATCCCTGCTATGTATCGACTAGTGTGACATACGCACATGTCCGTGGAGACCTCCTCTACAACATGGATAAGGGACCACGGATAAGACTTCCGGTGGCCGAGCAGATTAAAAGTACCCTCTAAAGTAACTAAACAAAAACGATTATTTTGCACATTAAAACAATAAAAGTATTGTTACAACCCGGCCTAGGGGTCACCAGGTGTAACACAAAAATAGTCTCCCTCCTACCTAGTTCCCAAATATAGTCAGCCAACACCAGTTGAATAGCCAAAGTAGGCCTACAGTGATTTATTTTACAAGTTACACGGTTACATCAGATACATGGGATAAATTACCTCAGGGTGGGCACCTGTACAGAATATTACTCGATTAAAAGAAAACCTATGCTTACCTTCTCCAAACACAGGTATCTTTAATACATCAACTAAAGAAACACACTATTAACAAAGAAACCAAAGAAAAGGACGCCCACCCCTACATTACCGAGAGTAAACCATGTTGACAGTGAAACTTCCTAAAATACTGGTAATGGCTAACTAAAAGCACTCAAAACACCAGACTGGTGTTGTTGGGAGATTGGCATGGAGGAAGACATCTGAAGATCTGAACGTAGGCCGCTTTATACTCCAGACCAGAAAGCCAGGAGCCAATCACCTGTGAGGTTCCACCACTCAGCCAGTCACACTCAGCCACCACTTATTCACCATTCACACAAGCTGGTAGTCAGTCAGTCAAGGTGCTGCCACACTATCGAAAGAGCTGCTCATGTTCTCGGCTGTGCGGTTGTGCGGTTTTTAGACAGCTGGTGGATGGAAAAGAAGCTCCACCTCCGCAGACTTTTTGCGCGACGGCCAGATTCCCGGAAACGCTCTCCTCCGCACAAAAAGTCAGCGGAGGTGGAGCTTCTTTTCCATCCACCAGCTGTCTAAAAACTCAGAATTTAAGCTGCGCGCAGCTTAAGAAGTGCGCAGCTTAAGACCGTTTTGCGCTAAGGTGTGGAGACGGAGATAGTCAGTCAGTCAGTCAGTGACACACACACACACACACACACACACACACACACACACACACACACACACACACACACACAAAGAGGGAAGAAACCTACACATATGACCCAGGGTCATAACACCTACCCCTTAAGATCAAACATTTCTCCTAAAAATATACATCAATAAATGTTTGATTTCACATTATCACAGAACAAACTAGAAAAAGTGCCCTTCTGGGCACAGGTCTCCACCAGGAGGATAGGACTGTGTGAGATGTTTGGCAAAATGTTTAGTAGTAATATAAACATGTTTGCCTTGTATGGCAATTGGATGATTTGAGGCATTTTGTTCCAATCAACCTGTTTTGCAAAAATCAACCTGTTGGTGGCGCTATAACAGGCCAATGTGAAAAGGGTGGGATATATTCCTCAGCCTAGTAAGAAAATGTGTGAAAGATTTCACGTAAATTGCATGCTGTGTTCATGATTTGAGGCTTTTGTTCAAAACGGGGCAATCTTGCAAACTGTGAAAGGCAATTGTAGCCAATTAGGGTGGAATCTGAAATATCGGACAGATCCGACTTGAGCACATGACCATAGAGATACTGTGTAACGATTTGTGAGATTTTTGGACAGAATCTGGAGGAGTAATATCCAAAAATGTGTTTTACAAAAGTCGGCCTCCTGGTGGCGCTATAAAAGGCAGATGCGGAAAATGCAGGTCAAAGGTTTGTCCTTGGCCTCTAGGGAGTGTGCATGCAACGTTTCACGCAGATCGGTGCAGTTTTAGGTAACAAATGTGAAAAGCTGCCTCATGGTGGCGCTATAACAGGCCGTTCTGGAAAATGCGGGGCAGAGGTTCATCGTTGGCATCTAGGGAGTGTGTGTGCAAAGTTTGGCATCGACCGGGTTAACGGTGCCGGAGATTAGCTGGTAACGGACGGACGGAAGGACACACGGACGGACACACACACGGATGGACACACACACACACACACGGACGGAGTGCAAAACATACTCTCTCACCATGCCTTCGGCCTGGTGGAGACAACAAAACTTACACATTTCTCCACAATGGACTTAGTGTGAATATGCTTGAATGAACCTACACTTCACAAATTCAGAAAAACATAAAAAATTAAACCAATTCAATTTAGTACATCAGGATATATTTAAAATACCCCTTCCCATGTGTGAATTAATCTAATCTAATTGGGCAAACTGAACACCATGTTAAGAGCATATATCCACACATACCACCAATGGAGAAAAAAACCACACCTCAGCAACTAGTACTTGGAAGCAAATTAAGAGGAGGGAGAAAAAGAACCCAGGAAGTACATGGCCGAAGACAAAGAAAATGTTAACCCTCTCACACATGAATTAAACCAAAAATCTGACCAGAATTCACAAACCAATTCATTTTTTATTACAAACACACACACACAAAACATGTTATATTCACTTCCTTCCTCCTATCGTCTCTATCGAGACCTCACTCAAAGTAACCCCTTCCTCCTATCGTGACCTCTTCCTATCTCCACTGAGACCTCTTTCCTCCTAATGTCACCACCCATCTCCACTGAGATTCCCTCTCTCCTAGTGTCTCCACTGAGACCTCTTTCCCTGCTCCTATTCATCACCCGAATAGCTAAAGCATTGAATCACAAAATGTCTCTATTCATCACCAGAATAGCTCATACAAATAAAGTCCTCACAAAATGTTCAGAAACTTAACTTTGGTCAATTATTTCTCCCCTTCAATAATACCAATTTCTGTTGTATTTGATGTAATTTATGACCGTTAATTACTAGTCACCTTTACAGCGAGGTACAACTTGTAAGGATTGTGCTCTCGTGGTATATGAGCGACAGCCTAAATGTTTGTAAGGTTGGCATTTTCGAACAATTGCCATAGAGAGTATGCACATGCATGATTTTCCCATCAGGACACGCCCCCCTCATCTAGACTGAGTGGCAAAACATTGAGCAGCATGGAGTGTTGGAGTTTGGAAGCGCTCGTTGGAAATCACTCAACCGTCCTGCGTACCACCTGTACCACAAATGTCACATAATGCAGGAGGCAACAAAATGTTGTGTTATTGAAAACAAGCACTTCCAAACTCTGACACTCTGACAAATAATCAAATGCAGGGCATTTCTTAACAAAAAGTTGCTCATAACGTTTCTATGGTGGACTTTTATGAAACAAAAACTTTGCAGATAGAAAGAGGATAATTCAAGCTTTTGTTGGTGAGTTTAACATTGTTTAATGCAATCAGACAGGACTTTTCTGTTTGGAACAAGGCCAGAAAGTAGTTTTTTGCCACTCAGTGGGCGTTCCCGCATAACTTCCAGGTACGATGATGTCACGCGCATACCCTCTATAGCTCTGGAGCATACATGGGCAACATGGGCACCTTCACTTAATGCGGCCCTCAGGTTAATATCAGAATACTGATATATTATTGATTTCAGCTGTTACAATTCCAAACATGCAAACATGACCCGCTTTTGTATGTCCAATGTGTTTGGATTTAGTTCATAAAGTTAACATAAGTATAACTAAATTCATATTAAATTAATTAAAAAAAGATTAAAATAAAAAAAAATGGCCAATTTTCTTTCAGGATTTCAATTAAAATACCGTATAGCAAAAATAGCTATACGGTATTTTAATTCAAGCTCAAAACGCGTCGCGGTGCGACGCGTTTTATGCAACGTCAACGTGGCCCTCTGGAGTGAGTGTGGAAATATAGTGGCCCTATCCATCGTCAAAGTTGCCCACCCCTGCTCTGGAGTAAGATTGGTTTCAGCGTTATTTGGAATGACCCGACCTCTACCATCCTGCAATGTTTCATAAGAATGTCACTCTGCATTTATGTAGTTATAGGGGCAGAAGGAGAATTTTCATAAAGCTGCAATATTTCATTGCAGGCTTCTTTCACTTGGAAAAACAAAAACCTAACATTTTCTTTAGATATTGGTCCAAAGTTTGTGTATAGAAAGTTTCGTGCACATTATTGCTCAAAACACACAGGAGGAGATACTGTAGATTTGAACAGTTTTTCATATAATTCAAAATGGAGGGAGAGCAAAAGGCCTAGAGGTCATAGGTCAAAATGACACATTTGTTCCTCATGAGGAGACACGTGTGGCTTGAAGTTTCATGGCTGTAGGTGTAGGCCAGGCCTGTTCAAAGTTTGCATTTTTCAATTGATTGCTATGTAGATGATTGATTGATTGTTTATTTATTTCCGTGTCCTGCACACAGTGTGCCCAACCCTCATGGGTTTATAAGACACCATTTCACAATTGCATTTACAGCATGTTTACATTACATAATTCATGCATTTACAGCATGTTTACATTACATAATTAATTATATTACAACTCAGATTTATACCGAGTACTCTGTCTTCTTTCCCAAGCTTGACAAATAAAATCTGCCACAAGTCCTTTGGCAAAACATATCTCCATTTTTACAGAGTCATTTAAATCTAGGAAATCCCCACAGATAGAAGACATCTTATTAACCAAAATATCCCTTATGTCATCATATTTAGAGCAGTAAAACAAAAAGTGAACTTCGTTTTCAATTTCATCAAGATCACAGAACAGGCAATATCTGTAGATATAGCACCACCCTTTGGCCAATAGTTCTAAATTTCATGAATGTAAGAGATGAACTGGATGGACCCCCCCCCCCCTGCTGAAGCAGGGACTATAACATTGTGTAAAATGGTGGTGCAGAACTGCAGATTAAACCTTTTCATAGATTGCATGGATGGTTTCATAGACATGTTGGACAACAGCCACTCCGTCACAAGTAGATTACAAGTCCCATATTCAAAATCTACTCAAGTTAAAGTACAAAAGTATCTGCATCAAAATGTACTTTAAGTACTAAAAGTAAATGTACTCATATTGCAAATGTCCTATTTCACAAGTTCAAAATGTGTACAAAATCTTTTGAAAATATCAGATCTACAAGTTCACAATGCACATTGTGAGCTTGTAGATTGTAGAAAAAGATTTGGCTTGGATAACACTACTAAAGAGTGTCGCTCTCCACTGACCAGCAGCGCGGGTGAGCCATCTAGCGGCCTTTCTTATATACGTTGCTGTCGGGAGGAAACCTCATAACTCCATGTTTGAGGTTTTTGATTTTGTTTTGGTATGAATCAGTGCTATTGAACACGCTTTACGTCTGTGTGTTGTTTCGAAAATATTGAACCAATGGAAAGTAATAAAAAGTGTTTTGGACAAAACCTCTTAACTCCATTGGACCCTCAATGTCTGCTAAAGCAACTAACTCCACCACCTGATCCCTCTCATGGAAGTAATTGACAATATATATTATAAAGTTACAACACCAACTTTGATGAGGCTGTATTGCTTTGTTTTCAAAATATATGGTTTTCTTAATTTAGAAAGATAGAGATGACAGCTACAGAAATTTAAAAATGAGGTGATATAATTTATATAAATAATAAATAGGATGTGGGACACCTTTTGTAATGGTTAAAAACGCAGACTGGGTATAACCTGTTTTCACACATTGATGTCTTTCAGACAGGTATAGCTTTGGAACCAACTGCAGACGTTTGTGTCAAAACAGACATTTACAGCCTGGGCCATGGCTCAGTGGTCCAGGCACCTTGGCTGGTAATCCAGTCTGGCAGTGTGCCGCGGGTTCGACTCCCGATCCCGACGGCCTTTACTGCATGTCTTCCCCCCATCTCTCTCCCCATTTCCTGTCAGCCTACTGTCTGTCCCTCCATAAATATAAAATAAAGGCGAAAGCCACAAAAAAAACAGACATTTACAGTAGTGCACTGTGCAGGAGGATGCTAAACGCACACCAGTCTTAGTAGTGGTGCCAGCTCATGGCAGAAACATCTAAAAAGACAAAAGAGTGGTAGCCAAAGTGACAGAACAGTAGTGAACAGAGTGTTCTCAGAGAGATGTTTTAACCTGGTTGTTTAATACCAGGGATTCCATAATCATAGCTAAGCAGGATAGCTTAATCGGTCTGTAATTATTTCAATGCAGGGGGGTTATTGTTTTCCAGGAGATAGGGAATACGCCTGATAGTAGATACAATACAGTATATGTGTATTATGTATATGTTCAATTAACAAGCAATCATTATGTTTAACGTGTGTTGGTAATGGTGCCTTGCTTTTATCAGAGTTCACAGCTTTCCAGAACTTTGATGGGTCCCAATAATTTGACTTGATTTATTTCTGATTTGTCTAAATGAGGCCCAGTGTGATGGATCTCCAGATTTTCTGGCTAGTAATAATACATTCATTAATAATTAATCAATTGTTAATTGATGCCAATTAAACAGATTTGTGCAACTAGGATTCTTAAAGGACTTTATAGTAGCTATGGTGTTCTAGACATGATGCATTAGTCTACGGACTATTTCTATCTCCCCAATTTATATTGTAACATCAATGTTAATTTAACTCTGAGAGTGTACAAATGGATTTGTACACTCTCAGAGTTACAGACCCATAAGGGTCCATTTATCAAAACTATCATTTAGCTGGGGACCCCCTGGAACTCCCTCAAGGACCCATGGGGGTCCCCGGGCCCCACTTTGGGAACCACTGCCCTACTGCAACATTTCAAGGCTGTGACATCAGGAGTGCAATAGTAGCATAACTGCTTGACCACTCCATAAATTCATCAACACTTCTATCATCAAAATATTGTATACATTGCATGTATAATATTAAACAGTACAAAGGCTTCGAGGGCACTGACATTATAGCTGTAGGCTACATTTGCAATGTGCATTTATTATACCAAATATTCAATGGATCTTTTATTGGGTAGTATTTAAATGTTTGAAGTTATGGTTTACTAGACCAGTGCCTGCTTGGGAACGATTGCAAGTTGGTAACAATGAAAATGTGTGAATGCATACGTACAGTACCACACCCTAGTATGCAATACCCGTTATATCTGTTGTCATAGCACCCGTTTTGTCTGTGTTTTAATTCCAGGAGGGATAACCACACGTGCTGATATTCTCAGGCTCACCAGTAGGGTGCAGTGTTTCTCTCTTTCTGGTTGAAAAACTGGATCAGATGTGCAACAAAAGGGAGACACACACACACCGTCTCCACACCATAGCGCAAAACATTCTTAAGCTGCGCACTTCTTAAGCTGCGCGCAGCTTAAAGCTTGAGTTTTTAGACAGCTGGTGGATGGAAATTAAGCTCCACCTCCGCGGAAGACTTGAGCGGAGGAGAGCGTTTCCGGGAATCTGGCCGTCGCGCAAGTATTCGGCGGAGGTGGAGCTTAATTTCCATCCACCAGCTGTCTAAAAACTCAAGCTTTAAGCAGCGCGCAGCCGAGAACGTGCGCAGCTCTTTTGACCGTGTGGCAGCACCTACACACTGGCACAAGGTGCTGCCAGACGGTCAAAAGAGCTGCGCACGTTCTCGGCTGCGCGCTGCTTAAAGCTTGAGTTTTTAGACAGCTGGTGGATGGACATTAAGCTCCACCTCCGCCGAATACTTGCGCGACGGCCAGATTCCCGGAAACGCTCTACTCCGCTCAAGTCTTCCGCGGAGGTGGAGCTTAATTTCCATCCACCAGCTGTCTAAAAACTCAAGCTTTAAGCTGCGCGCAGCTTAAGAAGTGCGCAGCTTAAGAAAGTTTTGCGCTCAGGTGTGGAGACGGTGACAATGGAAGGAATTAAAAAGAAGTCAAGGAGATGTCGATGATCAGTGGCCAGTGGGTACACAGATGCTTCCACTGAACTACAGTAGGTATAACTTCTAATCCAAATAGTTTTTTATATATTTTTTAGAAACAACAAAGCAATAAAATGTGTGATTAATGCGCTAACAGTTCACCAATGGGTTAGACTACATTAATTTCATCTGGCAATGTAAAAATGGGTTGCAACACACAATGTACAATAATGACAAAATGATTTATTAGGAATAGGAACAATTACATTAAACAGAAAATTCCATGTTTCAATGTAGGCAAAACTAGGCATACTCTTAAACTAAACTCAGGAATTAAGCGACTTTGTAATTGTAAAATGGACAGAGAACAGGTAGAGAGAGAGAGAGAGAGAGAGAGAGCACACATTGAAACCACCCCCCTTCTCGACCAATCAGCTTGATCAGACACCTGCCAGCATTCTGCCTGAGAGAGAGAGAGAGAGAGAGAGAGAGAGAGAGAGGGGGGGGGGGGGGGGGGGAGTACAGAGGGAGCACAAGTGGCCTAACCAAAGAGGCATTTTTAGATACTGGCTGCCCCCATTTACAAAACATTAGCAACGAACCTAAATTAATTCATTACATCTTCAGTGGGAAAATGGCGTACGGGTAATTAACTATCAACATAGCAAATGCAAATTACAATCAGCAATGTTAATTATCTCCCCATGCAGCCCTATCAGTAGTAGTGAGCACGTGCACACGTGCACAGCACAGAGAAGTGTCTAGTCTAGTGTTTCAAAGAGAGCTGCCCCGTATCTAACTATCTCAAGTTGTACTCTGACTGACTAACAACTCAACGCTAGTCTTCAGTGCGCCCACATGCAGCTCCGCCAACCGGGCAAGTGATGCCCAGTGGCGTCCCGGCGTCCGACGCACCACAAAACAACAAACCAAAACAACAAACTCACAGAAAAAATTCAATAAAATAAAAATACATCAAAACAACAAACAGCGTTAAGCGCTTCTTCGTCCTGGCACGGGGGTTCACGTATAGCTCTGATGGTCTCTAAACCACCCTGGCCCTAACCTTCTCTGCCTCGTGCACGCACACACCGTACTCACCACCACCTCCAGCTGAAGACCGTACTGCCCATAGCATCACTGCCAGCACGGACGGACGAGCAAACTCCCCCTCGTCACCGGCACCAAAGAAATACAAAAATATAAACGAAAATGTAATCAAACCCAAATCTCATTTAACAACGAATATCATTCCATATACCTGTACATTAGGGGTGTAACGATATAGTAACTGCATCGAAAAATCCATTTTAATTTCCAGAATTGAAGTATATCGAAATGAAAACAGCAACATTGACTATGTATCGCATCGTATCGTTTTGCAATGGAAATAATCGGTATCAAATCGTTTTTGCTATGCAATTAATCGATTGTATCAATACTACATTTTTGTGCGTGGTATTTAGCAATTTTTTGAAGAAAATTGAAAGAGGGGTTTAATTACTTAATTTAAAATAATGTCAATGTATTTTAAATAGTTACTGTATCGATTTCAAATCATTGAATCGTATCGTATTGGATCGCCAAAATGAACCAATGTCGACCCCTAGTGTACATATATATGTCTCACTGAAGTTGAACACTACATAAGATGTTAATTTGCCCACTTTGCAAGTCTATCTTAAAGAATGGATCACATTTACAATTATAGTGTGTATAGTGATTTCCATTCTTTCCACTAGTACCACAGCAGGACACAATCTTGATGAAAGTCATGACAATTTACAATTTATTTCATTAGAAAGACAGTAGGCCTAGTACACTCACGTTTTAACAAATGGGACTATAGTAATTCAGACAGAAGCCATCATTTGTTTGATTAATGCATACACACCACCAAATAAAACTGTGTTTACAATGTATTATTATACTGTTTAATTCATGTATTTATTCATGTACAGTATGTATGTATTAGTCTCTGTTTGCTTTTACATTTAAAATAATTACAAAACAATGGCTTGTGCTTGTGTTTGAGGAGAGAAAAAAAAATCATCACAATATGAATATAGCAATATAATCTATACGTAGGCCTATGTCTACATCAAATCACAATGCATCACCACGTTCTAAGCTTGTAGATCTGTTACTTCTTCCAAATGTCTTGCCTATATTGACATGCGCAAAATGGGGACCTTTGGGTTTCATGTCGTCGACATAATTATGAACGACAACGCTTCAAATCAAATTACTTCACTGCCTGAATACATTTTGTAATATTACTGGTAGTCGAGGAAATCAGTGAATTTAATGCACGACTTATTTCGTCTCTTCTGTGTTTCTGCGTCCAAATCCACCCATGGCAACCGCGGCTAAAACCGCCTTCCCCGCATCTCTAAAGCCCCGCTTCTTTTGTCTCTTCTGTATTTCCGCATGCACTTCCGACTCCATCTCTGTGAGTTCTTCCTGATTCTCGACCTTGGCTATGATCTTCGCCTGTTCCTTCATTTCCTCCAAAGACTGAATTCGGGTCAAGTAGCCCTCCTTGGCTTCAGACCTCTCCCCGTCGATGAGCAGGTCTATGTAACCAGGGGCTGAAAGTGGATTGGGCCTCAAAGCGATCTCACTCAGTCTGGCCAAACATGCAGCTGCCTCCTGCACGAGGGACACCATCATGTCCTGGAGGTCTTTACTCTCTTCCTCTAGCTGTTTGATCACATCTTGGACGGACATCTTTGCTTGCGTGGCTTTCTGGTACTTTTCCATCATTTCCTTCACTGTGTGCTTCTCTATCCTCACACCCCACTCCCATCTGAAATACTCGTTAACATGTTGATTCGACCCACAGCCACATACAGTACACTTTCCATTGTCGTCCATGGCGGCACAGATTCTCCTTTGATGTTCTTTTGGTATTCCACAGGGGTAGTGACAAGTCATTGGGCATTGACTGCAGTTGGTGCTCACCCCATTGGTGGGGAATTTCTTATGCTCTCGGACAGGTTGATCAATCTCAAAATCTTTATTTGTGGAGATGGCGGTTTCATGTTCTTCAATCTTTTGCTTCGTCATCCTGATTTCTTCAAGTTTCACCATCCCAGCTTTAACCTTTGGCTGTATGCCATTGATGGCTGTCTCAAGCCTTTGGCGTTCTTTAAGAACCTCCTTTGTTAGCTGCAAACTGTTGGTTTCCATTTTGTCTAAAGCGGCAAAGAAACGTTTCAAGCTCTTCATGCCCATGTTCCAAAACATTTTTTCAAAGTTTTCATCGTCACTGTCTTCATCTTCACCACAGTCCTTTTTCCCGGGGGAACTTTTGTCTGCAAACAGAGCAGAGGAGTTGAATTTGAAGTGAATGGGCAACCCTGCATCTGTTTTGGGACATGGGACATTGGACGCGTTTATCGCCTCCAGAACTGCGGGCTGCTGGCCGTCTGCAAACGTCACCAGCATCCGAATGTGCTTTGCAATGTCTTTACCAAAAATGGAGAGTACGGAGTCAAACACATACTTCTGTGTGTGTGTCAGTCTTGCAAGGGAGGCCTGGGTAACGAAACACACTATGTCAATCTCAGTGACACCAACGTCGGAACCGAAAAGGGTCCGGATCTTCTCTATAATTTCCCTGTCTCTTTTTATTCCTTGAGTATCACCAAAGCCTGGTGTGTCAACGATGGTGAGCGAATAAGGGACTCTAAAACCCTCTTGGTGGTTAAGTTTGTATGCAGTGACCTCAGATGTTTGGCTTTCAGCTTGTGAGCCTGGTCCCTCGTCGATCAATTTAAATCGGTAATCATCATTCCAGTTTATGCCGAGGATGTAGTTGATCATCCCATTGATGAGGGTGGTCTTCCCTGCCCCAGTTGCTCCAAGCACCATGATCGTGCGGTTTCGCCTCGTGCTTTCCTCGCCAACACTGTAGCTCCTGCATCCATCAATGTCCGTATCATCCATTTTCAGAGGTAGCTTGTAAACTTTGGGTGACCCCGAATTGATGAGTTCGCTATTACGTCTGGCAAATTCAGACAGAGATACAATTTCAGCTTTTGTTGTCTGGACAGTGACCGGAATGCTTTCCTTGCTTCTGCCAGCTACGCCACAGTCACATCTGACTCTGACTACATAATCTGTCAACGGTTCTAGCTGGGCAATGATGGCATTTTCAGCATTTGATGCCACTTTGTTCCACTGCAGTTGATCATGTTTCATTCCAGTGGATACTTTTGAGTACTCCACACTGTAGCTCTCCACGTTCACCCCGTCTCCGAGCTCCGTCGGTCGCTCCCATTTCACTGAGAGTTGATCTGAGTATGCTTCAACTTGAAGTTTTTCAGGTGGACTTGTGGGTAAAGTTTTCATGGAGCCACTGACTTCACTGGCTGGCCCTCTGCCAACTGGACACACTGCTCGGTATCTGAACATGTACTCTGTGTTAGGAGTCAAATTTGACACTGTGACTTCATCAGCTTTGGGTGCAGTCTGCTGTTGCCAGATATCTTGTCCAGTGACAAAGTACTCAATACAGTAGTGGCTGGTGTCTTCTGCTCCAAATCTTGGTGGGTACACCTTCAGTGTGATGTTGTTGTGGTTTATGTCACTCGCTACAGCTGTTTCAGGCTTTGAAGGTGGCTCGAAGTTCTCATTGGCCAGAAATCCATCCTCATAAAGGTAGACACTTGCACCCTTTTGACTCTCATTTGCTGTAGCTGTCACAAGGAACTGTATATTCTTCCTGTCCTTGTTGGCATCCGCAAAATCAATGAAAAGCTTTGCTTTCTGCCTCAATTTCTCAGATAGCTCTTTTGAGAAGTACCATTGTTCCTCTTCTACATCTCGGGGATGCAGTGCAGTATCGTCGGTTTTCACTTGTTTGGGTGCTTCTCTTAGATAGCTTGATAAAGCTGACAGATATGGTTCAGCCGTTTGCAGTGAGGTGAAAGCAAAGCATACCGCTTGCTTGGTTTCTGAACTGAGGATTATTTTGTCAATTTCATCCTGACTTGAGACAACCTTTGTGTGTTTCATCATGTTAGTGAGGGAGCATATGATGTTTATTTCTCTCTCTTTGCAGCGCATCCACTCACTCAGGTCTTTGTTGTTGAAAGGAGATGAGTGTCTTCTTTTCAGGATCTCTGCAAGCACACTTTCCTCTTCCCCACCTCCTCTGAGTAAAGGGAGTTTCCTTGCCAAGGTTTTCTGAAAGTCTAGCTTGAACTCATTACACAGATCTTTAAAAGCCCTCAGCTTCTTGCTAATCTGTGGGAACTGTTGTGCGACAGTGCTCTTCCGTGCATCGTTGCACCTCAGTTCCAGTTCAGCGATGTACTCCAGGACACTTTGAGCTTCGTTCACTAATCCAATGCTAATCTCACGGACCAGCTGAGCAGCGTTAGAATCTAAAACCTTCAAAGGCATCAGCCAGACCTTCACTGGTACGGCATTCTCTCCATTTGCTCCCAGCAATTGTGGAAGACTTTGGTAGACTTGTATTGCATCTTTAAAAGACACTGGGGTGGTGTTAAGAGTAAAGTCCCCATGGAACTTACAGGAGAACTTATCAACCTTTGCGATGTCTGTGTCTTTCATTTGTAGAGAAGCTTCACCTTCTATTGACATGCAGGGGATCTTATTGATTGATGCCTTCAAGTGGCCTTCGATTTCTTGACGATTCTCTTTATCAGACACTTCACGGTCAAATACAAAGAAGGCTTGTGCCCCATAAAGGATACCAGTTACAACATGTGTTGCTATGCCTGAGTCAAAAACATGTACATGGTGCACATTGCCTCTTCCAAGATGATTCATTGACAATTCTTCAAACATTGTGGTAGCTTTGTATTTGAATGTTACTCTCGCCTGATTTTGTGTAGTCTTACAATCATTGAGATATTTGGCAGAGCCAGCAACCTCTACCAGTCCACCCAAGAAACTTGCTTTCAAGGACGCTTCAACATTTAGTGATGAAATTTTGTCCTCAATCGATTCAGATGCAACTACCTCAAATTCAGTGTTGCGCTGGGGTCTTTTTCTGATATCCTTTCCCAGATCTTCATTATTCCACAGTGTATAGCCTGAAATTGATAAAGTAGCTCAGTTATGTGCCTTGTCATTAATATTGATCGTTGTTTGATGAAGACTATATTAAACTTGGTACACAGCCTTGGAATTCATCAATAATATAATGAAAACGTGTCGATGGTTTCTCACTGATCCTGGGATGTCTGCCATATAATATTGAATTGTAGCTACTGTATAATTCCAAGTAGTAGCCGTGTCGCAAATAGTAGCCGGGGGATTTAGCATTGTGTGAATTAAATGCCCATTCGAACTAACGAACAAGTGCTTCACACATCCAGTAGGTGTATATTGGATGTGATTGTGTCCATTGTGTCTGCTTTCACATCATTGTGTCCATTGTGTCTGCTTTCACATCAAAGTACTCACTCAAACTTTGCCCTTTTTATCAAACCGACCAGTGTCTGTAGCAATTTAAGAGTAATCTCTTTTTATCACACCGACCAGTGTCTGTAGCAATTTAAGAGTAATCTCTTTTTATCACAACGACCAGTGTCTGTAGCAATTTAAGAGTAATCTCTTAGATCACTCCCTGAGTCCCTGCCCAGTTCACTGGGAAGTGAACGATGCCAGGCAGAGCAGTCCAAGGACTGTCTAAAGAGGACGAGACGCGAAGACCGTATGGGCGACGCCATGTTGCTCCATGGTGCAGTTGAGACCAGGAAGTTGTACATGCCCAAATTTGTGCATGTACAACTTCCTGGTCTCAACTGCGCATGTTTCTTTCCTTCCATGGAGCACCATGGAGCAACATGGTGTCGCCTGTACGGTCTTCGCGTCTCGTCCTCTTTAGACAGTCCTTGGAGCAGTCTAGTACGTAATCATTGACCAGCAGTGCCGCACGGCTAAACAGTGTGACAGGCTCAAATAATGGCCTGGTAGAGGTTGGTGCAAAACAAAATAAAATCCTGCTGCAAATAGACACGGGTTTCTTTTAAACGCCTGGGGTCCTAACTGATTTTGTGAATTGAATGCCCGGGCTACTATTTGGAATTATTTGGTATCTGACTGATTGGTTTTTGAATGTTTGAAGCCTTCTCTTTATTAACCTTAGACATCTTCATCTCTTTTAAAATGTGCCGCAGTCGGTGGACTATGCCGGAATGACCCCTGGACTCGAACCACGGTACCCCGCCCACTTCGAAGATTTTAATGACTCCCTAATTGGATCACATTTCCTTATTCTGCTTTTACATTTGCATACTAATTAGTAGAAATTTATTTTAGTAAAACATCACATGTATTTGCTTGATGGGCAAGTGCTTTTGAGACTTTAGTGTCAATCCCAATCTTGTGAAGTCAATACATAGAACACAGGACTATTACTGTTAAGCTTTGTGGTTTGAATTCTCACTGGGAGCACCCATTCAATAATGTAAAAATGGTGAAAGGGGTCTACATTTAAAGCGTTACCTGGGACAAGCGAGTCTCGTCGACAGTCATAGAGCATGCCAAGACTGAAGGGTCGTCCAAGAGCTGCCATCTGTTTGACCCCTGGGTCCATGGCTCACGCTGACCTGGAGAAAATACATACATCTGTGTTAGTTCATTCATCCTGTTGGTAAAACATAATACTCACTATAGCCTACATTTTGTGAACTCTGACGGCAGTATTATGCATGTCTTAAGTACCAGGTCTTATTACTTAACTTAAGACCTGGAGGCGTGGTCAATGCTGTTTGGCCACTCAGAAGTCTTAAGTTAAGTAATAAGACCTGGTACTTAAGACACGCATAATACTGCCCATATATCTGGGCCTTACTTATTATATTCTGTGTAATTTAAGTTCTCCATGAGTTGAAGCTTGTTCTGCAGTTGCTATATACCAACGAGGGAGTGTTTGCCAAATGCCGCTGTTACATGAGTCATAGCCTGGAACTCACCTATGCTTTTTATGGCATAGGCAGCTCCCGGCAGGATCCGCCGGGAGAAACTATGCGCAGCTGCGCAACATGTGACTAATTATTTAGAGCGACAGAGAGAGAGAGAGGAGTGTGTGTGTGTGTGTGTACATGTGTGCGTGTGTGTGTCAATTTAACAAAGGTGCAGGTGCGATGTTTGCGCTACTCTATGCCGAATTGAAGTGGATTCGGACCCAGACTTTTTTTTCTCCCTGGGAATAAAAACGTCTGGGTTTCCGAGGCTACATGAGTCATGACAGACTTACTTATTGCTTAAATACCTTGTAAAACAATTGTAAATAGAGTAAATAATTGTCTTCTATACCTACAGTAAACCAGGATCTGCTGTGACAGTCAGGATCATCAAGTCTTCACCATGCAGCACCTGATTACAGGATCATCAAGTCTTCACCATGCAGCACCTGATTACCTGTATGGGAAAATAACATTAAAAGACTATTCACAACTCCTAAGCAAGCTCTGCATGTATAAACAAATTCAAGGACACTTCATTATAATGACTTATACATGTTATTAGTATTACACAGTTAACAGTACAAGTTTGCGTTGCATTGCAAATATATAGCTGGCTTTGAATGCATGCATACAATATTGGCCAATGAATGAATTAGGCCAAGGCATATTATAATTATTATATTATTAAAAAGTGCTTTGCCGAGCAATATAGAAAAGAGAACAACAAAAACATTAAAATGAAAATAAAAATAAAAGTATAATCAACACAGATATTTTAAACACTCAATTAAAAGCAAGAGTAGAAGAAGGTCTTGAGCTGTGCTTTTAATCCATTCTGGGTGGGAACCCCTTTTGGTGTTTTAAAAATGATGTTATAATTTAGCTAATGAAAAATAGCAGATCTACATGCTCGTAGAGCCTACGAGCATGTAGGTCTGCTATTTTTGAAAAATCGTTAAAATGTGGCACAAATTTGGATTATATATTCTTTCAGAGCGAACGTTTGTAACTCAAATCTTTGCTTCTGGGGCGTCCCTGGAACAACATATTTTCAGATGGGGGTCGGCGGCCAAATACAGATAAATCTGGGGGTCCTTGACATGGAAAAGGTTGAGCACCACTGACATACTGTAGAAACATAGGTTTTTCAGAAAACTGTCAGGATTTTAGAAGGCATTTGTATAATCGTCCTGAGGTCTAAATGGGTTAAAGATGTCTACAGAGGCTGCCTGTCTGTTCTACAAGCCATTCAGTGGCGTGCACAGATAGACACTAGGGGGTGCTAGAGCACCCCCTGCCCTTTTGGCAATGTGCCCTTTTTGATTTTTCTTTTGATTTTTCAAAAATAGCAGACCTACAAGCTATGAGCTTGTAGATCTGCTATTTTTCAATAGCTAAAGCATAACATAATGCTAACACCAAAAGGGGTTCCCGCCCAAAATGGGTTAAGGCAACCGGCCGGTTCCACGCGCTGCACAAGGTGCCCTTTTTTAACTTGAGCACCTGCCCCTCTAAATGTCTGTGCACGCCACTGTACATTAGTGTACATGAAGCATTATGCACAGTGAACTGTTCCATTCCATTTTGCTGTCAATACACAGTCCAATTTTCAGCAATTATTATTATTTAAAAAGTGTCTAGATCTAGAGCGGATCAGCAGCCTGCATGACAACTCCACCCCAACCCAGTCTAATAAAATCATCAGGAAGAAGCAAACAATCAAACAAACAAACAAAAAACATCTGAAAGGTGATGGAACATGTTTGAATTTACTTTACTTGTTCAATATGCTCCTGATGATGCTGTGTCGATGTGGACTGTCTCTGCTCTGGTCACTAATGCCTTAACTGCTCAGCTATGACACGCCCCCACTGCCCCCTGGGTCCATGACCTCAAAGGCCCTTAAAACTAGGCTCCAGACCTCCCAAAACAAACTGGTCAGGCTCCTACTTGGCCTCACCCCCCGAACCCACCTCACCCCTGCCCACTTTGACAGACTGGCATGGCTTAGGGTCGGCGACAGAGTACAGCATCTTGCAATGGGTCTGGTCCACAAGATTCGATACTCCACCAAGATACCCATGTACCTGTGTAGATACTTCCTTAATGTTAACGAAGTCCACACCCACAACACCAGAGGGAGTGCAACGAATCATGTTCAACCCAGATTCGGCACAAACAAGGGACTAAATTATTTTCGCTCCTATGCCACCAAAATGTGGAACGCCCTACCAACAGTCATTAAGACATGCGAATCCCTTGACTCCTTCAAAACCGCTCTCAAAGGGCACCTACGGATGGCTGCAATTCGAAACTGGCCCCCGTAAAATCTGAATCCCCCCCCCACCGCCCCCCCCTTTTTCCCCTCACTGTATATGTTTCTTTTCCCTTTTTACCTCCATTATGATGAATTCCTGTTCTTCCTACTGTTCTTTGTCTATATAGAAGTGTCTATTTGTACGTCTCTAAATGTTTTGATGAATTGAACATGGTGGACCCTGTAAACAAGTGTAATGCTTAATTGGGTCGTCCACTCACAGTTAACAGCCTTTGTATTGAGTTTGTGCTTGAAATCTACTGTAATTCTGCAAACTGTTAATAACATTTTCAATCAATCAATCAATCAATGGCTCACACTGACCTGGAGAAAATACATACATCTGTGTTAGTTCATTCATCCTGTTGGTAAAACATAATACTCACTATAGCCTACATTTTGTGAACTCTGAATCTGGGCCTTACTTAATATATTCTGTGTAATTTAAATTCTCCATGAGTTGAAGCTTGTTCTGCAGTTGCTATATACCAACGAGGGAGTGTTTGCCAAATGCCGCTTTTACATGAGTCATGAAAGACTTACTTATTGCTTAAATACCTTGTAAAACAATTGTAAATAGAGTAAATAATTGTCTTCTACCTACAGTAAACAAGGATCTGCTGTGACAGTCAGGATCATCAAGTCTTCACCATGCAGCACCTGATTACCTGTATGGGAAAATAACATTAAAAGACTATTCAAAACTCCCAAGCAAGCTCTGCATGTATAAACAAATTCAAGGACACTTCATTATAATGACTTATACATGTTATTAGTATTACACAGTTAACAGTACAAGTTTGCGTTGCATTGCAAATATATAGCTGGCTTTGAATGCATGCATTCAATATTGGCCAATGATTGAATTAGGCCAAGGCATATTATAATTATTATATTATTGCAAAGTGCTTTGCCGAGCAATATAGAAAAGAGAACAAAAACATTAAAATTAAAATTAAAATAAAAGAATAATCAACACAGATATTTTAAACACTCAATTAAAAGCAAGAGTAGAAGAAGGTCTTGAGCTGTGCCTTTAAAGATGTCTACAGAGGCTGCGTGTCTGTTCTACAGGCCATTGGCTCGTAGGAGGGCATTAAGGAGGAGTCTTCAGAGTACATTAGTGTACATGAAGCATTATGCACAGTGAACTGTTCCATTCCATTTTGCTGTCAATACACAGTCACATTTTCAGCAATTATTATTATTTAAAAAGTGTGTGTGTGTGTGTGTGTGTGTGTGTGTGTGTGTGTGTGTGTGTGTGCGTGCGTGCGTGCGTGCGTGCGTGCGCGCGCGCACGCCTGCGCCCTGGTTTGCAGCCACCCAAACACTAGCAATCTTGACTTGTAGTATGGACATAAGTAACATTATAGCAATTCAATGAGTTTATAACAAATTATAATGTTTGGTGATTTAATTAGATTTGTTTCAATATGTAATATATGTACCTATACTAGTTACTCATGGTGAGACATAACTTACTTATGTGTACTTTTTGGACATTAGTAGCTTATCCATTACATGCATTTCTGTTGGACAAAGAGACGGAGAGTGACAGTCACATATACATTCATACATAAGTGTCCAGCGAGGGCTTTTTGCCTGGCTGAATAATCTGAGGTGCAGCTTGACTAAATCTCTTCCAAACGCCCAGGTTGAACATATGTCAGCTATCTCAGCAAGCAGATAACGTGAATGTGCGAGTCACTGATATGGGTCACCAATATAATACAATGATATGGGTCACCAATATAATACAGTCACTGATATGGGTCACCAATATAATACAGTCACTGATATGGGTCACCAATATTATACAATGTTGCCAGTTTGCAAAACTGAATGTACAGTATAGGTCTTGTCTCATAGACCAGGGGTTCTCAACGTTTTTGGCCGGGGACCCCCGAAAATGCTTTGGCAACGTCTCGGGACCCCCGCCCTGCCCCCTCCCGACCCCCAATATAAATTGACTGCTACAATAACCTTAAACCATTTTGGGCGGGAACCCCTTTTGGTGTTTTAAGCATTGTTATAATTTAGCTATTTAAAAATAGCAGATCTACAAGCTCATAGCGCGCCACCGAGTGGCGCGCTACGAGCTTGTAGGTCTGCTATTTTTGAAAAATCGTGAAAATAATTTTTTTTTTTTAAAGTAATTTGGGGACCCCCTAAAATAATTTGGCGACCCCCCGAGGGGTCGCGACCCACGGGTTGAGAACCCCTGTCATAGACCATCATGTTGCGGATATAGTTTTGTATTGATTTGATAGATATACTGTAAGATCAGCTGATTCATGTGATTTGGCTTCATTACAGTATATTTATAAGGGAAATCCAAAATGAAGGAAATCAGTTTGTTTTTGCTTTAAAGCAGTAGGACCCTTTCGTAGCTTTCGTTTGGTTCGTGCTTGTAATTTACCTCATCATATTAGTGTTGGAAAGTAAGTAACTTACTACTTAAAGTGATATTGCCTTTTTCCAGTAACTAGTAATATTATAACTAATTACTTTCACAGAGAAAACAGAGGAACTAACCAGGTGCTCAACAGAGATAGCAATATGTGATCAATAAAAATACAGGCCCGAACGGAATACGCGGCCGCGGTGTTCCGATGCAAACGCCGCAGATTTTCCGCGGAAATTTAACCCGTTCATGTTGTAGTTTACTTTACCCAGGCCAGCATAATATTAACCAGTGGATGCATCCCGCCCCTCCCTCCTCCCCTCATTCTCTACTGCTGACTAATATGTTGGATGCTCTGGACGAGAATATTTAATATAGCTTTATATCAAAACTTCAAAAGCTGTCGGAAGTCTTTTTTTTTCAAGTCCCGTATCTGTTACCTTCGCTGCCCTGACTGCATGGCTGGCTGTCACTAGTGTCCAAATGCCGGTGGTCGCATATTGCTCGCGCTCATGCACAACGCAACAAACAAACTTCGGGAGAGAACGCAAGCACTTTTCATGGCCACGGACAACGAGAGCACAGTCTAACTGAGGGAGGGAGAGTGAGAGCTGTTTCTGTTTGTGGCATGACGTGCTGCGAGCTCACAGATCTACGCTTCATGCAACGAATGTACCCGTATACGTTTGTTCTATTAAAGGGTAGATCGCTACCGTTTGGGGGCTTAGCAGCCCCCCAGACGGTAGCCGATCTAGCCTTATATAACGAACGTACCGATATGCTGTGAGCCTATCCTGTTGCTAACGCGACCCCCCTCCTCTCTCTCTCTCTGCGTATCTCTCTCTCTCTCTCTCGCGCGCGTCTCTCTCTCTCTCTAACGCAACTCTCTAACGCGACTCTCTCTCCCCCGTTGAAGTTGCAATAGTTGGATCACTGCAGTGTTGCACTGTTCATATTAGCTGCTTTGATATTATAGGAAATGGCCTACCATACATTTTTTATTTTACATTTTATGTTATTAGTATTTGCATCTGAACTTGTCATTAGCCTAACTGTAGGCATAGATACATACCATACCATAGCCTATTTGAATAATAATAAATAGGATAGTAAATAGTACTGTGACCAGATTTGACTGAGGGACTGCCATTGGATTTCTTTTCATGTCATATGAAAGCAGGGAATCATAGTTTAAAATGGATGTTGATTTTATTATGGTATTTGCCATAGGCAATATGCCAATATATTGTTATAAAAAAACGTTAAAATGACCAGTGAGCACCTGCAACTGCACTTTTTAATATTTTATGAGGACTTGGTTTCAATAAATGAGTCCAGTACATTTTACAGGGTGCTAACTGTCTAACAGACCCAAAATGTGATTTATTCATTATGATCTGTTTGAAAAGTAGAAATATAGGCCTCCTTCTTATAGCTGCCTCCTTCCAATAAAAGTATCAGAATCGGTTAAGACAAATAAAAGCCCCGGATTATAAATGAGGATTTACGGTAGATCTTAATTACTTTGTTGTGGTACTTTAAGGTTTATTTGGCATATTTAGAGTTATTTTTGCTCTAAACACATTGATTATAGTCCTGGATAACTGTCTAAAACCTTCAAAGAAAAAAAAAAACACTCCGCAGAATCCCGCAGATTTTCCTCCGGAGTCACCGCAGAAAAACAGAAAAAAACCCGCAGATTCCGTTTGGCCTTAGTGATCATGATAAAAAGGTGCTCACACGGATCAAACATGGGATGAAGACATAGATAAAAAGAGAAGGATCCGGGCACTCAAAGTTAAAAAATGAGGAACGCCTTTATTAAATTAAAAAGGAAACTGCCAACATGTTTCGACCTACAAGGTCTTCATCAGGTCAAGAATGAAGGACAACATCAAACATACTCATTATAAAGCAGCAGGAAACACAGCTTTGCAATGAGATAATTAGCAGTGTCAGAGGCACGTGAGTGTCCATTGGTTAATACAGCCGTAATAACATTTTCTACTTTGTTTATTGTTTACTATTGTTTTTTATGATCTATAATAAAAAGTGTTTTTTTCCTTCTGTTGAATATTTGGTGCTTAGCTTTTGATTATATATTCCTCTGGCTGTCACACACATGTGTGGCGTCAGCTGTTGATTGAGTGCCTAATGGCATGCCCATGTTATTACGGCTGTATTAACCAATGGGCACTCACGTGCCTCTGACACTGCTAATTATCTCATTGCAAAGCTGTGTTTCCTGCTGCTTTATAATGAGTATGTTTGATGTTGTCCTTCATTCTTGACCTGATGAAGACCTTGTAGGTCGAAACATGTTGGCAGTTACCTTTTTAATTTAATAAAGGCGTTCCTCATTTTTTAACTTTGTGTGCCCGGATCCTTCTCTTTTTATCTTCCCTCTTTTTATCTAATTACTTTCACATTTTGAGTAATAATATTACTAATATGTTACTATTTGCCACGAGTAGCTTGTTACTATTTTCACAAACCTTGGTGGTTCTGTGGGCTTCAGTGTTTATTTATAATGGCAGACTGGGTTGGGGACGGGTGGAGTTGTCTTGCAGGCTGCTGATCCGCTCTAGATCTAGACTCTAGAGCGGATACGGAAACGATGCGCACTGAGCCGTCTGTACGTGTGAATTATCAGATGCGGAGGATCAGGCCTTAAACCGTCCGGAAGGCACTGGGCAGTGCGAGACTTTTGGGGCCAAAAGAAGCAATTACTGGGGGCGAGGAAAAAAAGTAAGGTAATAATTTATTTTTTAAGTAACTAGTAATAGGTAATATATTACAGTTTTTGAGTAACTTGAGATAATGTAACTACTTCAATTGGCGAGATATATCGCTCCGTTGCTCAGTTGATTACAAATTAATAATTCAAAAATAGTTTCTCATTGACTTGATCCTGTGGTAAGACAGCTCTAGAAGCTCTGGACTAGAAGCACATCAACACATCTCACAATATAACATCACACAAAACCCAGTACTGCATTTTTCTTTTTTTTAATTAGCCATTTTTCTGTGGATCCAGATTTTCAAATAATAAAATCATCAGGAAGAAGCAAACAAACAAAAAAAATCTGAAAAGTGATGGAAAATGTAATGAATTTACTTTACTTGTTCAATATGCTCCTGATGATGCTGTGTCGATGTGGACTGTCTCTGCTCTGATCACTAATGCCTTAACTACTCAGCTATGACACGCCCCCCCCCCCCCCCCCCCCCACACACACACACACACACACACACCGCCCCCGTGCTGATAGCAGCACTTTATCCAGCTCCATGTAGAGGTTGAGATTTCAGATCCTTTATTAGTTTTTCTCAGTTCACTGTCCACAGAATATTCTCACAGTAACAAAAAGACAGACATCTGTATTCTTTCAACGACCCCCGCATTAATTAATATCTATTAGGCTGCAGACCCATCTGAACATATAGGGTCAGTGGCAGCTATGGGATCCCCACAAGAGAATGTGTCAAAAAAGTCTTACAAAATTGGGTGCGCTGATTGTCGAGTGGATACGATGATAACACATCCTCTGATTGCCTGACATGCAGGCTCAATGAATTTAGTTAAATAGAGTGAACTAAAATGTATATAGTTTCTGGGAAACACGCACGCACGCACAAGGTCATTTTATTTATAACGCGCCTACTACTAAGGAGTCTGTGTGACTGTGTATGCTGGGCAGGAGCATGTCTCAACCAACGGGAGGAGTAGTATCGATACATCGATACCATGGAAAAGTAATATTGAACCATTTTTATTTTTCAGAATCGATAATAATCGATATATCGACAACACTAATGCCAATACAGATTTGCAACTAAAGTAATTCATGTGCATAAAGTGCAGTAGTACTTTCAAGTAATACAGGATACGCTGTCAACACTCAATCAATCAATCAATCAATCAATCAATCAATCAATCAATCAATCAATCAATCAATCAATGTGACAAAGTCATAGTCCTTGATACTTCTATATGACAGCGGACCTGGCACAGCGACCAACGTGTGTCTCGTAAATCTGAATATCTACCAGCACAAAGGACATGCCAATGAACTCTCAAACAGTTTCACCCAGCAAAGAAGATTGAAAAACAACCATAAAGTCATTCAAAAAGCAGTTATCAGCACGCTCAGTGGACCTGGCACAGCGACCAACGTGTGTCTCGTAAATCTGAATATCTACCAGCACAAAGGACATGCCAATGAACTCTCAAACAGTTTCACCCAGCAAAGAAGATTGAAAAACCACCATAAAGTAATTCAAAAAGCAGTTATCAGCACGCTCAGTATAAGGACAGCGCATGATGGGTCAGGAGATGATGAAGCAGAGTACCAGTCAGTCGACCAACACGTGTCTTACTGTCTTGTTGTAAATCTGAATACCTACAGCGGCACAAAGTACATTCACCCAGAAAAGAAGATAAACGTCAACAGACCCCCAGGGTTCTCTACTCGGCAATATTTGCCGAGTAGAGCAATTATTTGCGGTGTGTGTGGCAAGCATTTGCCACACACACCGCCCCCGTGCTGATAGCAGCACTTTATCCAGCTCCATGTAGAGGTTGAGATTTCAGATCCTTTATTAGTTTTTCTCAGTTCACTGTCCACAGAATATTCTCACAGTAACAAAAAGACAGACATCTGTATTCTTTCAACGACCCCCGCATTAATTAATATCTATTAGGCTGCAGACCCATCTGAAAATATAGGGTCAGTGGCAGCTATGGGATCCCCACAAGAGAATGTGTCAAAAAAGTCTTACAAAATTGGGTGCGCTGATTGTCGAGTGGATACGATGATAACACATCCTCTGATTGCCTGACATGTAGGCTCAATGAATTTAGTTAAATAGAGTGACCTAAAATGTATATAGTTTCAGGGAAACACGCACGCACGCACAAGGTCATTTTATTTATAACGCGCCTACTAAGGAGTCTGTGTGACTGTGTATGCTGGGCAGGAGCATGTCTCAACCAACGGGAGGAGTAGTATCGATACATCGATACCATGGAAAAGTAATATTGAACCATTTTTATTTTTCAGAATCGATAATAATCGATATATCGACAACACTAATGCCAATACAGATTTGCAACTAAAGTAATTCATGTGCATAAAGTGCAGTAGTACTTTCAAGTAATACAGGATACGCTGTCAACACTCAATCAATCAATCAATCAATCAATCAATCAATCAATCAATCAATCAATCAATCAATCAATGTGACAAAGTCATAGTCCTTGATACTTCTATATGACAGCGGACCTGGCACAGCGACCAACGTGTGTCTCGTAAATCTGAATATCTACCAGCACAAAGGGCATGCCAATGAACTCTCAAACAGTTTCACCCAGCAAAGAAGATTGAAAACAACCATAAAGTCATTCAAAAAGCAGTTATCAGCACGCTCAGTATAAGGACAGCGCATGATGGGTCAGGAGATGATGAAGCAGAGTACCAGTCAGTCGACCAACACGTGTCTTACTGTCTTGTTGTAACTCTGAATACCTACAGCGGCACAAAGTACAGTACATTCACCCAGAAAAGAAGATAAACGTCAACAGACCCTCAGGGTTAACTACTCGGCAATATTTGCCGAGTAGAGCAATTATTTGCGGTGTGTGTGGCAAGCATTTGCCACACACACCGCCCCCGTGCTACAATTTACAATTTAGGCATTTAGCAGACTCTCTTAATCCAGAGCGACTTACATTAGGCAGGAACAAAAGTATGGGAATACATCACATATATAAAATGCATTTATCAAGAAACATGCGTAAGCTAAGAACGTAACTAGAACATATCTATACTAGAAAAAGTGCCCCTCGGGGCACAGGTCTCCACCAGGGCAGGTCAGGTTGTGGCCTCCTGGTGGCGCTATAATAGGCCAATGTGAAAAGGGTGCCATTTCTTCATACGCCTTTGATGGCAATTGGATGATTTGAGGCATTTTGTTCCAAAAATGTGTTTTGCAAAAATCAACCTGTTGGTGGCGCTATAACAGGCCAATGTGAAAAGGGTGGGATATATTCCTCAGCCTAGTAAGAAAATGTGTGAAAGATTTCATGTAAATTGCATGCTGCGTTCATGATTTGAGGCTTTTGTTCAAAACGGGGCAATCTTGCAAACTGTCAAAGCCAATTATAGCCAATTAGGATGGAATATGAAATATCGGACAGATCCGACTTGAGCACATGACCATAGAGATACTGTGTAACGATTTGTGAGATTTTTGGATAGAATCTGGAGGAGTAATATAAAAAAATGTGTTTTGCAAAAGTCGGCCTCCTGGTGGCGCTATAAAAGGCAGATGCGGAAAATGTGGGTTAGAGGTCATCGTTGGCATCCAGGGAGTGTGTGTGCAAAGTTTGGCATCGACCGGGTTAACGGTGCCGGAGATTAGCTGGTAACAGACGGACGGAAGGACACACACACACACACACGGAGGGAGTGCAAAACATACTCTCTCCCCATGCCTTCGGCCTGGTGGAGACAATTAAATCTTATGGGGTCTGAATCACTGCGTGAAAAGAGAGATTAACAGGCCATTATGGGCACTAGATTCAGGTTTAGCAGCATATACAGTAATTTATATACATATGTGATGGTACCGGAGTTTGTTGGTAAATGTACCGGGTGTTTCCTGGAATATACTCAAACTTATTCCATGCTTTTTGGCACAGTGCTGTCCACGTCGGACATCTTTGATGAACTACTGACTCATATTTTATGTTTTTGTCAGCGTACAGCGAGGGCATCAAAACAGGAAGTGAGCAGTACGTCTAAAAGGAGAAGTGTGTCCTTGTGCGCAGCCAGAAAGAGGAAGTGTGCTCAGACATGTACGAGGCAGGGTGTTATGAAAGATTAGCATTTAATAATACATACGGATGTGAAACTGGCTGAAGGGACTTTTTTAAATTTTTCTGAAATGCTGTGATGCAATAAGCTAAAACACTCCTCACATAGGAAAAGGGGCTGTATGTGTTATGTAATGTGTTGTGAGTTTGGCAGTTGGCCGTATACATTCCATAAATATGACCTTTATGCACTGACATGCTTAAATTCAACAGCACAATGGGCCAGCGGTCAAGGGGTCATGGGGGGTCATCGATATGTCCGTACGTTACACGGACAAACGTGTCGGCGGCAAAAAACTGTCCGTGCTCAATTTTAGATTGTCTGTTTTACACACCATTAATTTGTCTTTGCATGTTCAATTACTGAATGTCGACAAGTCATGTGATGTGATGTGACACTATGGCACATTATGAGTCCACTAGTGTTTCTCAAACGTTTTATTTGTAAAGAAAGACCCCCCCCCCCCCCCGCCCATAACTCTGAGAGTGTACAAATGTTTGTACAAATGAGTGTACATGTGTATACACTCTCAGAGTTATAGATCAAGCTGCAATGGTTCATTTGGACCATCTTCCAAACCAAACTTATGTTTCTATGTCAGTGGTTCTCAAACTATTTCATGTCAAGGACCCCCAGAATTATCTGTATTTGGCCACCGACCCACATCTGAAAATATGTTGTTCCAGGGACACCCCCCCCCCCCCCCCCCCCTCCCCAGAAGCACAGATTTGAGTTAAAAACGTTCGCTCTGAAGGAATACAACATGTATATTCAAAGATTTGCGCCACATTTTCACGATTTTACAAAAATAGCAGACCTACAAGCTCGTAGCGCGGCACTTGGTGCCGCGCTATGAGCTTGTAGATCTGCTAGTTTTCAATAGCTAAAGTATAACATAATGCTTAAAACACCAAAAGGGGTTCCCGCCCAAAATGGGTTAACGCTAGGTAATATTTGTATGTCTATGGCAAAAATAGAATTTTGACAAAGAATGTTGACCACAGGCCGGCTGGCATGGCTTTGATTGAACCCTGCAACGGTCCATTTCACAGGCCGGCTGGCGTGGCGATGATTGAACCCTGCAACGGTCCATTTCACCACAGGCCGGCTGGCATGGCTTTGATTGAACCCTGCAACGGTCCATTTCACAGGCCGGCTGGCGTGGCTTTGATTGAACCCTGCAACGTACGGTCCATTTCACAGGCCGGCTGGCGTGGCTTTGATTGATTGATTGAAAATTGTATTAACAGTTTGCAGAATTACAGTACATTTCAAGCACAAACTCAATACAAAGGCTGTTAACTGTGAGTGGACGACCCACATAAGCATTACACTTGTTTACAACAGGGTCCACCATGTTCAATTCATCAAAAGCGATGATTGAACCCTGCAACAGTCCATTTCAAGGAAGAAAAAGATGATGAGGCCGTTTTTGTTTTCTCCCCTATTTTCCAGAAATAAGTATTTTGAAGCTATATGTAGATATGTCATCCCGCTATAGCTCAACTTGCTTGTTCATGAACACATTCTTGAGTAGATTATCATTAAAATGCATTAGCCAAGATCATGCGTGCTATTCTTCGTTGCTTTGCTCTTTTGCTGACTTTGGATTTGCAAAAGTGGAAGAACTTGGGGTTCTTTCTGCCTCAGACTCTGCCTATTGAGGGAACTTGTCTTTATATGGACAGCTCTCCGTCTACCGAGCAATCTTCGTTCCTACTCTCACCTATGGTCATGAAGTGTGGGTCATGACCGAAAGAATAAGGTTGCAAATACAAGCGGCCGAAATGAGTTTTCTTCGACGGGTGGCTGGCATCTCGCTTAGAGATAGGGTGATAAGTTCAGTCACACGAGAGAGACTCGGAGTAGAACCGCTGCTCCTTCGCCTGGAAAGGAGCCAGCTGAGGTGGTTCGGGCATCTGGTTAGCCTCTGGGGCGCCTCCCTATAGGGAGGTCCTCGACGCACGTCCCACTGGGAGGAGACCCCGGGGCAGACCAAGGCGCAGTTGGAGGAAACACATCGACTCACTGGCCTTGGAACATCTCAGGATCCCCCCAGGAGGAAGTCACTAATGTTGCTCTGGAGAGCGAAGTCTGGAGCACTCTGGTGGAGCTGTTGCCCCCGTGACCCGACTACGGATAAGCGGTTGAAGAAGGATGGATGGATGGATGGATTGATTGATTGATTGATTGAAGAATTTATTAACAGTTTGCAGAATTACAGTACATTTCAAGCACAAACTCAATACAAAGGCTGTTAACTGTGAGTGGACGACCCAATTAAGCATTACACTTGTTTCCAATAGGGTCCACCATGTTCAAATCATCAAAACATTTAGAGACGTACAAATAGACACTTCTATAGACAGAACAGGAATTCATCATAAAGGAGGTAAAAAGGGAAAAGAAATATATACAGTGAGGGGAAAAAGGGGGGGGCGGTGGGGGGGGATTCAGATTTTACGGGGGCCAGTTTCGAATTGCAGCCATCCGTAGGTGCCCTTTGAGAGCGGTTTTGAAGGAGTCAAGGGATTCGCATGTCTTAATGACAGTTGGTAGGGTGTTCCACATTTTGGTGGCATAGGAGCGAAAAGAATTTAGTCCCTTGTTTGTGCCGAATCTGGGTTGTACATGGTTCGTTGCACTCCCTCTGGTGTTGTGGGTGTGGACTTCGTTAACATTAAGGAAGTATCTAGACAGGTACATGGGTATCTTGGTGGTGTATCGAATCTTGTGGACCAGACCCATTGCAAGATGCTGTACTCTGTCGTCGACCCTAAGCCATTCCAGCCTGTCGAAGTGGGCAGGGGTGAGGTGGGTTCGGGGGGCTAGATCAAGTAGGAGCCTGACCAGTTTGTTTTGGGAAGTCTGGAGCCTGGTTTTAAGGGCCTTTGAGGTGCTGTGGTACCAGGAGGTGCATGCATAGTCAAAGAAACCCTGTACAAGGGCTCCTGTTAAGGTCTTCAAGGTGTTTTTGTTGACCAGTGAGGAGATCCTGTAGAGGAATCTTGTTCTATGGTTGACTTTTTTGATTACGTTGGTGGCCATTTTATCACCGGAAAGATTAGCCTCCAGGATGGAACCTAGGTAGGTAATTTCATCTTTACGTGTGATAACATTGTCACCCACTCTAACCAAGAAGCCATTTGCCTTGCTGAGATTACTAATAGAGCCAAAGAGAATGGATTCAGTTTTTCCCAGGTGTAAAGATAGTTTGTTATCAGCGAGCCAGGTGCAGATTCTACCGAGTTCAGAGCTGAGGGCATTTTCAACCTGCAGTTTGTCCCTGTCCGAGACCAGCAGTGCTGAGTCATCTGCGAACAGGAACAAGTTGCAGTCACAAGCAGATAAGCATTCTGCAGATAAGCATTCTGCCTATTGAGGGAACTAGTCTTTATAAGGACAGATAAGCATTCGGCTGGCCTGCCATTGTTCCTTTCAATTCACACAATGCTCATCTGCCCTCACTTCCTGTTTCACAGGAAGCTCGTTTAGTGTGTTTTGGGGAAGCAGAATCCCTGTAGTTTTACTTTTAACCCATTCAGGCCTGACGTCGAAATGTAAAAAAAATGTTTTCTAAATCATGACAATTTTCTGAAAGATTTGAGGCACATTTTAACGATTTTTCAAAAATAGCAGACCTACAAGCTCGTAGTGCGCCACTCGGTGGCGCGCTATGAGCTTGTTAGCTTGGGTTAGTTTAACGCTAACACAAAATGGGTTAACCTTTTGACAGATATTTTGTTTTGTAAGTACTGTATAAGGCCTAAACCTCCAATAGCAAAGTAGGAGTCAGTTCGCCCCCCCACTAAACTGACCTGATAGGAAAATCAGAGAGATTGACTGAAGGTTTTAGACAAACAAACTCCAACATTCAAACCTGAAAAGAATCTACAAAAAAGGAGTAAGAATACAAAGGGATTTGTCATGATCGCTCAACATGGAGGCCGAATCTAGTCTTTTTCAGAATCATTTATTCGGGGCTGTATATATACCGCCGACGGCTTTTCAAGATGTATTCATGTGTACTTTTGAAACACAATGTATTTTCCTCCACTTGTCCACATGAACCCTGTCCGTGCGGGCATGTCATAAATGGTGCATTTATATAGCGCCTTCATCCAAGGCTCTTTACAGAGATTGTGTACTACATTCACCCATTCAAACACCAATGACGGAGCAAACCATGCAAGGAACCAAACTGCACATCGGGAGTAATTAGGGGTTCAGAGTCTTGCTCAAGGACACTTCGGGGGAGCCCACAGGGTTCGAACTGGGAACCTTGCGGTTACCATCCACTCACCCCTGCCGCCCCTATTATATCATCATAATATGGCGGCGCAAAGTTCCCCCAGATAGTCCTGAATCTGGTGAAAACAGTGAAGTGAAACAGAACACATTGTGAGCTTGTAGATTGGCTATTTTTCGCTATACGTCGTACGCTGAAGTATATGTTTTTTTTATTGGGGTTAAACGTTGTTTACTATAGCTCAGTGGCCTTGTGGTTAGACTGTACGCCTGAACGAGACTGTGAGGTTGGGGTTCGATACCCGGCCTGGCCTCCCTGCATGCTTCAATAGACTGTACGCCTGAACGAGACTGTGAGGTTGGGGTTCGATACCCGGCCTGGCCTCCCTGCATGCTTCAATAGACTGTACGCCTGAACGAGACTGTGAGGTTGGGGTTCGATACCCGGCCTGGCCTCCCTGCATGCTTCAATAGACTGTACGCCTGAACGAGACTGTGAGGTTGGGGTTCGATACCCGGCCTGGCCTCCCTGCATGCTTCAATAGACTGTACGCCTGAACGAGACTGTGAGGTTGGGGTTCGATACCCGGCCTGGCCTCCCTGCATGCTTCAATAGACTGTACGCCTGAACGAGACTGTGAGGTTGGGGTTCGATACCCGGCCTGGCCTCCCTGCATGCTTCAATGGCACTCAGCATCAATACGGGTTGGATGGGCGTCACATTCAGGGGGTTCCCAAAGTGGGGTCCGGGGACCCCCAGGGGTACCTGAGAGAGTGCCAGGGGGTCCCCATGCAGTTAAATGATAGTTTGGAACCAAATGGACCCTAATGCGTCTGTAACTCTGAGAGTGTACAAATGGAACCAAATGGACCCGTTAGTTCCATTTTCCATTTATACACTCTCAGAGTTGATTGATTTTACAATATGTATTGGGGTCCCAGAGATAGAAATGCCATTAAATGGGCGTCCGTATAGACTAATGCATGTCCAACTGGGGGTCCATTGAAATGAAACGGGTTGAGAATCACTGCTAGAGCCGTAAAAATCTTCTCTCATGGGTGGTCCCTGGCATGTATTTTCAAATGGGGGGTCCGCGGGGCTAATTAGTGTCAATGTGGGGGTCCTTGACATGAAAACGTTTGGGAACCAGTGTAAGTATGTCCACAGTCCAGGGGTTGGACTTTCTTGTACATCAAGCTGCCTCCACGCCGCGCTACAGAAACAACAGAAGACTAGAAAAAGTGCCCTTCCGGGCACAGGTCTCCACCAGGAGGATAGGAGTGTGTGTGATGTTTGGCAAAATGTTTAGGAGGATGTTTTTTTGTATTTGTTTTTGCAACAATTTGCTTCATTTTGTTGAGGAAATGCAGAGCCAGATCACTCATAGCATCTCTGAGGATAGAATTCTGGATGAGCAAGACATGTGCAGCATTTTGTACAAAACGGGCCACTCCTGAAAACTTTGGAAGGCAATCTTAGCCAATCAGTGTACAATCTGAGAAATCCAACAGACTCGTCTTGATCACATGACTACAGAGATCATGTGTACCGATTGCCATTTCTTCATACGCCTTTGATGGCAATTGGATGATTTGAGGCATTTTGTCCAAAAATGTGTTTTGCAAAAATCAACCTGTTGGTGGCGCTATAACAGGCCAATGTGAAAAGGGTGGGATATATTCCTCAGCCTAGTAAGAAAATGTGTGAAAGATTTCACGTAAATTGCATGCTGCGTTCATGATTTGAGGCTATTGTTCAAAACGGGGCAATCTTGCAAACTGTGAAAGCCAATTATAGCCAATTAGGATGGAATATGAAATATCAGACAGATTCGACTTGAGCACATGACCATAGAGATACTGTGTAACGATTTGTGAGATTTTTGGACAGAATCTGGAGGAGTAATATCAAAAAATGTGTTTTACAAAAGTCGGCCTCCTGGTGGCGCTATAAAAGGCAGATGCGGAAAATGCAGGTCAAAGGTTTGTCCTTGGCCTCTAGGGAGTGTGCATGCAACGTTTCACGCAGATCTGTGCAGTTTTAGGTAAAAAATGTGAAAAGCTGCCTCATGGTGGCGCTATAACAGGCCGTTCTGGAAAATGTGGGGCAGAGGTTCATCGTTGGCATCCAGGGAGTGTGTGTGCAAAGTTTGGCATCGACCGGGTTAACGGTGCCGGAGATTAGCTGTACACAGACGGACGGAAGGAAGGACGGACGGACGGACACACGGACGGAGTGCAAAACATACTCTCTCCCCATGCCTTCGGCCTGACGGACGGACACACGGACGGAGTGCAAAACATACTCTCTCCCCATGCCTTCGGCCTGGTGGAGACAATAATGACACTATACATATTAACTATACATATATACTATACTATGCTATACATATGTAGGCTACTATGATGTGCTATGACTATATACAATGCAATTATTGTGCTGTCTACATGACATGCTATAAGTCTGTTTCAAATGCTATCTAAGTCTAAAAAGTGCTATCTAAGGGGGTAGGATAAGTGCTATGGGCCATGATGGAGTCTGAAAAGGTGGGTCTTCAGACTACGGCGGAAGATTGGGAGTGATGCCGCAGTTCTGACTGCAATGGGGAGTGCATTCCACAGTTTTGGGGCCAGAAGGGAGAAGAGTTTGGGACGTGTGGAGCGTTGGCCCGGCGTTTTTAGTGAGGGTACTTCCAGCTTTCCTGCGTTGGCAGTGCTGATAGCAGCACTTTATCCAGCTCCATGTAGAGGTTGAGATTTCAGATCCTTTATTAGTTTTTCTCAGTTCACTGTCCACAGAATATTCTCACAGTAACAAAAAGACAGACATCTGTATTCTTTCAACGACCCCCGCATTAATTAATATCTATTAGGCTGCAGACCCATCTGAAAATATAGGGTCAGTGGCAGCTATGGGATCCCCACAAGAGAATATGTGTCAAAAAAGTCTTACAAAATTGGGTGCGCTGATTGTCGAGTGGATACGATGATAACACATCCTCTGATTGCCTGACATGCAGGCTCAATGAATTTAGTTAAATAGAGTGAACTAAAATGTATATAGTTTCTGGGAAACACGCACGCACGCACAAGGTCATTTTATTTATAACGCGCCTACTACTAAGGAGTCTGTGTGACTGTGTATGCTGGGCAGGAGCATGTCTCAACCAACGGGAGGAGTAGTATCGATACATCGATACCATGGAAAAGTAATATTGAACCATTTTTATTTTTCAGAATCGATAATAATCGATATATCGACAACACTAATGCCAATACAGATTTGCAACTAAAGTAATTCATGTGCATAAAGTGCAGTAGTACTTTCAAGTAATACAGGATACGCTGTCAACACTCAATCACTCAATCAATCAATCAATCAATCAATCAATCAATCAATCAATCAATCAATCAATCAATCAATGTGACAAAGTCATAGTCCTTGATACTTCTATATGACAGCGGACCTGGCACAGCGACCAACGTGTGTCTCGTAAATCTGAATATCTACCAGCACAAAGGACATGCCAATGAACTCTCAAACAGTTTCACCCAGCAAAGAAGATTGAAAAACAACCATAAAGTCATTCAAAAAGCAGTTATCAGCACGCTCAGTATAAGGACAGCGCATGATGGGTCAGGAGATGATGAAGCAGAGTACCAGTCAGTCGACCAACACGTGTCTTACTGTCTTGTTGTAACTCTGAATACCTACAGCGGCACAAAGTACATTCACCCAGAAAAGAAGATAAACGTCAACAGACCCCCAGGGTTCTCTACTCGGCAATATTTGCTGAGTAGAGCAATTATTTGCGGTGTGTGTGGCAAGCATTTGCCACACACACCGCCCCCGTGCTGATAGCAGCACTTTATCCAGCTCCATGTAGAGGTTGAGATTTCAGATCCTTTATTAGTTTTTCTCAGTTCACTGTCCACAGAATATTCTCACAGTAACAAAAAGACAGACATCTGTATTCTTTCAACGACCCCCGCATTAATTAATATCTATTAGGCTGCAGACCCATCTGAAAATATAGGGTCAGTGGCAGCTATGGGATCCCCACAAGAGAATATGTGTCAAAAAAGTCTTACAAAATTGGGTGCGCTGATTGTCGAGTGGATACGATGATAACACATCCTCTGATTGCCTGACATGCAGGCTCAATGAATTTAGTTAAATAGAGTGAACTAAAATGTATAGTTTCTGGGAAACACGCACGCACGCACACACACACACACACACACACACACACACACACACACACACACACACACACACACACACACACACACACACACACACACACACACACACACACACACACACACACACACACACACACAGTGACACACACACACACACACACACACACACACACACACACACACACACACACACACAGCTGTTTCACATGGAGTGGACTCAGTTTGGTCAGAGGTAGGAGTGGTTTGCAGGGTGCATAAAGAAGGAGCCTCCTCTCGTCTGTTCTTGTGACACAACACCGACACGACACGGTAAGTCAATCAATACTTAGAATCCATCTGTAAACATCCATATTTTTTACTATCTTCTCTACTAGTATTTTGACTATTGTGTTCAATCCAAAGTACATATATGGATTCATTTTTTATGGATTGTGTATAAATATTTGTTTTTAATGTTGTTTTTCTATATTTTATTATTTCAAAAGAGGTTTTTTTATTTTAAAAAAAAACATTTAAAAAAAATATCAGACATAAAAACAACACTTTATGAAAGATTGAACACAGCATAGCATAGTTTTTCATTCACCTTGCTAAAATATTGTCAGTTTCAGAAAACAAAAACTGAACCAAATACTGACTGATATGATGTCTTAATCATTTCACCACGTAAATGTATGACTATTGATACATATTAATATCATTGTCTGACATGCAGTTATGTTATGTAACAAGAGGATTAAAGACTATTTATGTTTTGACTTAGGCAATTGAAAACTTGACTTATTTCTGGAGTGAATGACCTTCTCTCAACTTATTCTTTGCCCAAGTCACATTAAAAGTATAGGGTAGTGATTTCCTTTGATTAAAATAAGTGCTGTTCCTCCATACTTTAACCTAGAAACTCAATTCACAATTCAAAAAACAATCCCACCCCTGTGAAGTGAGGGGTGCTCTTATCATCGTACATCATGACGTAAAACAAAAAATATGAAGAAAAAAAAATCAATAAATTAACATTATTTATTAACGAATTTCTATAGATATAGTATGTTGCACACACGTTATTATTTTTCGACCATCATGTAAGTTTTTTTTAAGTATTCTATATAAAAAAGAAAATATAATAAAAGATAATTTGTCACTATTTGCTCTAATTGTCTATTGCTTCATTGTCAATGGAATTTTGTGTAGGACAAAAATGCAGATTTGCGCGTTCACATATGGCGTAAATTCTCAATTAATTGTCAATGGGAATTTAATGTTTGTGTAAGACGAAAATCTACACTAATAGCTGAATATAGGAGGGGCTAGCGCCCCTCAACAATCCGTGTAGGCATGCTTGAGATTTTTACTTTGAAATACTGGTTAGTATACTTACTGTATACTGCTTGCATTTCAATGTATGATGTTCTTTGAACACAGGTGCACCTTTTCGAGTTGGCTGATCTGAATCAGCAGCAAGGACCCGTCCTCTGTCCAACACTCTGACTGCCGGCAACCCCACCCTCCCACCCCAGGGGGCGCTGCTGCACTGTCTATATCTACACCCTGTTATGGTCAGTGACAGGTCAATTTGCTAGAAACTGAAATAGTTAATTTGTTTTATTTTGAAAAGCCATTGGTTTAAAATTTGTGAGTTGGAAATGTACAGATACATGTTGGTTTACATTTTCAGGGTTTATTTTTATTTATTTTTATTAAAAAAATAAAATAAAAAATAAATAAAATCACACCCGTGTGAAGTGATGGGCGCTCTTATTACAACATTAATTACAACATAATGTTTGTTTAAGCAACAGGTGCTAATGTTTGTTTTAGTCCTCAAAACAAACATTAGATTTCTCTTTATTGTCTATATGGGGTTTTCTTAAACAACCATCGTTGAAAAACAAACATTAAAGCTGTATATAGCAGGGGCTAGCGCCCCTCAAAAATTGGTGAAAAGAAATTAGGTGTGTGATTTTAGTTTGTCTTATTTGGACTTTGAATACTGCACTCCCATTCAACATTACCTGACCAATATCACCCTGCGCAACTGGATAACTCCCCCCTTCAACATGCATTATGCTGTGGCGGTATAGCAGCTACTTAACCACTGTGCCATCCGTGCAGCTCGAGCAGAACACTTTGAAAAGTTGAGAATAGTTTTTAGAAATTATTATGTGGACCACTTTTATCAGCAAGCCAATCCACCCGCTTCGACTGTTATCAAGGACCATTTAGTTGGTTTATGAGTAAATGTTGAAAGATCTATTGTCGCTGATAATCTCGCAGTTCATACAACTGAAATGAATGTGATTATTTAACTAATGTTAAAATATAATATATAACATGTTATCTATCTATCTATCTATCTATCTATCTATTGGTATATATGAATTTGAAGCAACAATATAAACAGCAGCAAGAGTTATGTCGGTTGTATCCATCTTTTAGGTCACACTTGAAAATCACTCTCACTGAAGCTGCTGAAGAATTCTGCAAACATGGGTCGTCCAACCGAAGACAGAGACGACCTGAGATGCCGCGGGTGTTCTAGATCTCTTCCTCGATGCTCCTCGTGGAACGATTTTACAAAAACATATAAATATGGCCAAAACGTGTATGAGTTTAAAAATGGTGTATTCTACAAACCAGTTGGTAGTGATTCATATACATGTGGAAGTTGCATGGATAGAGAAGAAGCAGAGCGGAGGTTGAGAGAAGAAGAGCGGAGGTTGAGAGCAGAAGAGCAGAGGTTGAGAGAAGAAGCAGAGCGGAGGTTGAGAGCAGAAGAGCGGAGGTTGAGAGCAGCGGATAAAGAGCTTATGAGAGAACAGAAGCTGAGCAGAGGTGGACAGTAACTGAGTAAATGTACTTAAGTTTTTTTTTTTTGATTGATTGAAAAATGTATTAACAGTTTGCAGAATTACAGTACATTTCAAGCACAAACTCAATACAAAGGCTGTTAACTGTGAGTGGACGACCCAATTAAGCATTACACTTGTTTCCAATAGGGTCCACAATGTTCAATTCATCAAAAACATTTAGAGACGTACAAATAGACACTTCTATATAGACAAAAGACAGAACAGGAATTCATCATAAAGGAGGTAAAAAGGGAAAAGAAACATATACAGTGAGGGAAAAAAAGGGGTGGGCGGTGGGGGGGATTCACGTTCAGCTCCGTTCATTTGTTTGTTTTCCTTGGAGGAGCTGCGTTGGGTCCCCAAGTCGGCTCCGTGGCCGTACCTTGAGTTGGCTGTGTGGCCGTGACCAAGTACTGTAGGCTACTTAACCCATTCAAGGCAGGAACCCCTGTTGGTGTTTTTTTAAGCATTATGTTATGCTTTAGCTATTGAAAAATAGAAGATCTACAAGCTCATAGATCTACGAGCTTGTAGATCAATCTTTGAATATAATCTTTCAGGGTAAACGTTTTAAACTCAAATCTTTGCTTCTGGGTGGGGTCCCTGGAACAACATATTTTCAGATGGTAAATGGTAAATGGTAAATAGTGCATTTATATAGCGCCTTTATCCAAGGCGCTTTACAGAGATTGTGCATTACATTCACCCATTCACACACACACACATTCATACACTGATGGCAGCGGAAACCATGCAAGGCACCAACTAGCACATCGGGAGCAATTGGGGGTTCAGTGTCTTGCTCAAGGACACTTCGACATTAACTCTGGGGGAGCCCGGGTTCGAACTGGCAACCTTTCGGGGCAACCTTACCATCCAGGCACTCTACCCCTGAGCCACCGCCGCCCAGATGGGGGTCGGCGGCCAATTACATATATTTTTGGGGGTCCTTGACATGAAAATGTTTGAGAACCACTGACATAGAAACATAGGGTTTTTCATCATGATTTAGAAGACATTTTGTAGAATCTGGTGTCAGGTCTAAATGGGTTAAGTACCTGTATATTCTGACTTTACTTGAGTATTTCATTTTTTTTATACTTATTACTAAATAAAGTACATTTCCGGCTACCCCTCCAATGTCTGGCTTTCAGACATGATGTTATGTCTATGGACTTTTAATGTGTGTCTTATTCAAGGGAAACCCCCCCAAAATCAGCATGCCCTCTGTGACGTCATGTAGCAGCCACACTGGGCGCCCCTCTCTTCACAGTGTGATTTTTGTTTCTTCTCCACTTCTTCAATTTTAAAGTTTTTTATTAAGCATAGTAGAGGGGTTTGGACAGGGAAAAATGCAGTACATATGTTATGTTATGATTCTTTTTGACTCCTACAACTGGCTTTGTTAGTTTACGTGTCTGTCTGTCTGTCTGTTCGTACCAAAAAATTAGCATGGTTGCTATGGTCACCCAGTTCACACGGGTGTGATTTCATTACGTCCGACATTACGTCAGACCACAGCTGATCAGTCTATATAAGACCTTACACCACTCAGTTCACACGGGTGTGATTTTTCTATTACAAAACAAAACAAAACAAAACAAGACGAAAACAACCCCCCACCCTCCCACTTGGAACTTTGACACCTTCTCTGGTGTTTTAACCATTGTGTTCTACTTTAGCTATTGAAAAATAGATCTACAAGCTTATAGCGCGGCACCGAGTCAGTGCCACGCTACGAGCTTGTAGATCTGCTATTTTTGAAAAATCGTGAAAATGTGGCACACATCTTTGAATATATATTCTTTCAGAGCGAACGTTTTTAACTAAAATCTTTGCTTTTCTGGGGGGGGTCCCTGGAACAACATATTTTAAGCTGGGGGTCCGCAGCCAAATTCAGATAATTCTGGGGTCCTTGACATGAAAAAGGTTGAGCACCACTGTCATAGAATAGGTTTATCAGAATACTGTTTTATTTTGTAGAATCGGCCTCAGGTCTAAATGGGTGGGTTCATGATGCAGGAATGACCTGATAGTCATTTCCCCAAATTCAAGGTACCAAAAGTTAACTCTGATCTGCCTTTAGCTTCTGTGGCCCTAATACATGGAATTACCTGCAAACTACATTAAAATTGACCACTTTGTTATCCCTGAGTCGTTTTAAAACCTTGGTGAACAACAGGTGTGTCCCTTTTACTAACCAAGATGACTGACCAAATGTGGTGTTGCACTTTGGTACCGTGAGGTTGCCGGCTGCTGATCCCCTTGTGATCCTACTAGTTGGATCCTATCTGGTCCTTTTACCTGAGGACAGAGTACCGCTGCGGCAAGATCATGGAAACACATTTAAAAATATATTTGCTAAAAGGAGAATTTAATAAAACTGTCAAAACTAAGCATATTGTATTTTCTAAGGATTATGCAGTGGTGCCATTTCATAGGTTGATATTTTGTCCATTATTTATCTTCAGAGATTGTTTATAAATTAGTTACTGTATTGGTTTGGTGATTGACTGGCTCCAGAAAGTAATACAATAAGATATATGGGAAAATATCATGGCATGCATAAACAACAACAGTTGGTCTGTGTGCAATGCCACATCTAAAGCAGTTCAGGTTCATTTTTAGAGTCTTGCTCAACTTTATGTGCAAATTTTAATTGAGTCAAGGATGACACCCAATTATAAGGAACACTCAAGATTTTGCTCATAGTTTGGAAATATACTGGAATATACTGCATACCAGGCATCGCATCAATGACATTCTCTTGCAGTGGCGTGCACAGATAGACACTAGGGGGTGCTAGAGCACCCCCTGCCCTTTTGGCAATGTGCCCTTTTGAAGAAAAAAAAGAAAAAAAACATTTTTTTCTCTTTTTTTTTTTTGATTTTTCAAAAATAGCAGATCTACAAGCTCATAGCGCGCCACTCGGTGGCGCGCTATGAGCTTGTAGATCTGCTATTTTTCAATAGCTAAAGCATAACATAATGCTAACACCAAAAGGGGTTCCCGCCCAAAATGGATTAAGGCAACCGGCCGGTTCCACGCGCTGCACAAGGTGCCCTTTTTTAACTTGAGCACCTGCCCCTCTAAATGTCTGTGCACGCCACTGTTCTCTTGCACCTACAACCCCAACACACAACCATGCAGGCAAACACAAAAACAAGCCAGCTCCTCCGATGGCCTGGTGTGGCTCCCTTTTATTCAGTTAGCAGCCATGGTCTCCCAGCTGTCCTGAATATGGGTGATTGGGGGCGTCACATGACTGGGAAGGCTCAACACAGTGGGTTTTCAACCCATTTCACATCAAAGGCCCATTATTTAATCAGCATTTGAGCAACAGACCACCAAAGACTAAGGCCCAATCCCAATCCACTCCCTTGCTGACTCAATGAGCCCTCACTGACTTAGCTGCGCGTTCATGTGAAGTCTGCGAGGGCTTGAGGGATGTCCCATTTGAAATCGGTAAGTCAGTGAGGGCTCAGCCCCGCCCCTTTATGTGCCCTTTGCCAAAGTCAGCATCGATGCTGACTTTAGCTGACTTTGGCAAAGAAATTACCCACAGTTCATAGCGTTACCAGGGGAATGAGGGGGATCCTCCGAACGTCAATCATTTAAGTATGCAAATTAGTTATGTACCGCGGTTAGAATGTCAACAAACACAATAGTGCTTTCTCACTGTTCTCAAAGGGAGACGGAATGGAAGGATAGGGTATATATTTAATAACAATAATAATAATAAGGGAAACATGATGAGAAATGACTAATGAGCAAAGTAAAATAATATGGAAATGCAATTTATGATTAATATTATTATATATGAATATTACAACCCCTATCACACAGGAAAGTGTATTTATGAAACTAATAATAAAACGACATAAATAGACATGATAGACATGTCATGCATGTAGACACTGGCTGTGAATAAGGACAGGTTTTATAAAGTGATGCAAAGTGTCATGAATGGCGGACTCATCTTCAAAGTGCTGTCCCATTCCTTTCACAACAATTTGGAGCCCTTGCAGCCTCTCACCCTCAAGCACTTATACAGCTGACGTCACTAAAGTCAATGAGGGTTCAGGGCTCAGGGCTTGAGGGAGGCAATTGGGATTGGGCCTAAGCATAGGCCTACGTTGTTGTTGATGGGTGAGATGTTGTCCACAACTCCATCCCATGCTGTATTGATGTGAGATAACAGGCGTTGATCAAAATAACAATTATTCTACATTCTCCAATATTGTTAGTAAGAGAAATCTATGAAAATCTGGGAACTAAATCGTTACCAAGAAATTTCTTCACCAATGTGTTTCTAAAGGTGTCTAATAACATGTACTAAAAGTTTGAAATTCAACTCCCGTGGGAAAGTTGAGTCATTAGCATAATATGTGACCATACCCTTAACATCCTATATAAGGCAAAAAAGTCCAAATTTCATCATTCTTTAAGTAACATGTGACATATGAAACTAGGGTGTTTGCATGATTCTGAATTCATTCCAAGCATTAGTTTTGCACAAAAAACACTCCTTGGGAGGAAAACGGCTACACAAACGTGATGAGGTCAGCACATTTGGTCAAGTGGATATGGCCTAATTTAGCCCAAGGAGTGTGTTGTATTATGCTAATAACTCAACTTTCCCACGGGAGTTGAATTTCAAACTTTTAGTACATGTTATTAGACACCTTTAGAAACACATTGGTGAAGAAATTTCTTGGTAACGATTTAGTTCCCAGATTGGTCAAATACCTGATAAAATGCCCTTACTATGTGTAGACTTCTTGTAATGCTGATGTTTAACAATACTTTAACTCTTGAGAGTGTAAAATGAAACCAAATGGGTCCATTTGGACCACCTTGAACCCCCTCAAAGTGGTCCCCGGACCACTGGTTGAAAACCACTGCACTACATATATATATTTGTATACAATGTATACAATGTATACTCTCAGAGTGTAAAGAGTACACTCTCAGAGTTAAATTAACTTTGATTTTACTATATACACATTGGGGGTCCCAGAGATAGCAATGCCATTAAATGGGGGTCCGTAGACTAATGCATGTCAAACTGGGGGTCTTTGAAATGAAACGGGTTGAGAGTCACTGCTTATGCCATATAAATCTTCTCTCATGGGGGTCCCTGGCATATCTCTTCAAATGTGGGGTCCTGTGTGTGGACTAATTAGTGTCAATTTGGGGGTCCTTGACATGAAAACGTTTTGGGAACCACTGCTGTAGTGTGTCAATGACACACTCTGACACACTCTCCCCTTGGCAACTATTGGCTACCCACTGTAGCAGGGGGTCACAGACATGTCCTATAGAGCGTCGCAGTCCCGCCTCCTACCCGGGACCAGGAAATGAAATCCAATGCATTATTCTCATAGACATTTCGTAAAGTATTTATTTAAAGACGGTTACGCCGCGGACAAAGCCAACTCGAGTCGTGACATCTCATGACAACACAAACAATATTTTGGACCAAACAAATAATTAGAAAGAAGAAAAAAACGGCAGGTTACAACACTTTTTTTGTTGTTTTCTTCTTTCTAATTATTTGTTTGGTCCAAAATATTGTTTGTGTTGTCATGAGTTGTCACGACTCGAGTTGGCTTTGTCCGCGGCGTAACCGTCTTTAAATAAATACTTTACGAAATGTCTATGAGAATAATGCATTGGATTTCATTTCCTGGTCCCGGGTAGGAGGCGGGACTGCGACGCTCTATTGGCTACCCACTGTAGCAGGGGGTCACAGACATGTCCTATTGGCTACCCACTGTATCAGGGGGTCACAGACATGTCCTCACTCTCCCCTTGGCAACTATTGGCTACCCACTGTAGCAGGGGGTCACAGACATGTCCTCACTGTAGCAGGGGGTCACAGACATGTCCTCACTGTAGCAGGGGGTCACAGACATGTCCTCACTGTAGCAGGGGGTCACAGACATGTCCTCACGTGGACAAATGTGTCCGTAGCAAAGACTTGTTTTTTTCCGTGGCAAATTGTAGATTTTCTGTTTTACACACCATTATAATGTTCTCATTTTGATCATAACACTCACTTACTGAATGTCAAGTCTCCAGGTTTTCTTCAGAATATCTTTGACACTTATTTAATTGTGACACTGTGGCACATTAGGAGTCCACTAATGCTAGTGGTTCTCAAATGTTCTATTTGAACACTCTCAGAGTTACAGACCTATTGTGGTCATTCAGGGCTATCTATATACAGTATGTGTTTCTGGTGATATTATTGTCCTCTCATTTTGTGTGTCCGTGGCAAAAATGGAAGGTTGACAAAAATGTCCACGACAAGCCAACATGGAGATGACGCCTGCATTGTAGCATATTAAATAGAATAGAAATAGATTTTAGAAAAGGATTGATATAAAATAATAATAATAATGACAATCACATGTGGCCTTGATTTTGTTTGATATTGTGACTAATAGTGTATTTCCTCTTTGGCCCCTTTTCCACTGGTTTGGTTCTTAGTCCATGAGCCAGAGCTCCAAAATTGGAACGTTAATATGAATTGAGTGGGGAAAACAATATTATCACCATGAAACTTCCCCAATTGAGTACTTACACGAAGACAATGATTTATTGTATTACAAATTTCACATTTTTAAATATGCAAATGAGGCATTATGTAGGAAAATGTGCAAAATAATCAAAAATGTGAAAAAGCTACTACTGTGGAAGGGTTATAATGACGGTTATCATGTATTAATTTACTTGTATTGATCCTATAAACAATTTAATATGTCTAGTTTTTCCCACCAATTTTGGAGCTCTGGCTCATGGACTAAGAACCAAAAAGAACTGAACCGGTTCCCACTGGGAACCGGTTCAGTTCCCAGTTCAGAAACCGTCTTCCAGTGACATCATAGATGGGGAATACAAGCTAATAGAAACTGCAGGCTTTCTAGTCCTGAAAAGTTGCAATGCGAAAATGGAAGCCATCGTTCTCACGGTAATGAAAATCTAAAAATTAAATTAAAAAAAGATCTGCCTAATGATGATGTCACTGGAAGACAGTTTCTGAACTGCCCACAGCCCTCCTATGAGACACAGACTGAGTAGAAAAGAATCGTGCCATTTTATCATGATTATTAGTGAGGACCTATTATATGAAGATAGGTTGAAAAGTGGTGAAGTGGTCCTTTAATAAACCAGTGGAGCCGAGTTTCTTTACCAGTGTTTGCAGACTCTATTTTTCCCTCCCGTATTGCCGTTTGTCCAGCACCATAGCGCCAGAGTGGATGTGCATGCATGTAGACCTACTATCACATCGTCTAAATCAGTAGTTATCACACTTGGGTGAGACGGACGTTATGTATATCTTTCAGGACCTTTCACTGCTTCGTCTCAACCATTACTCTATGGCTTTGGTCTCAGCCACTGCGGTGTATTTTTTTTTTTTTTTTTTAATTTTTATCCTACGATTTTTGCATCCCAGTTTTTTCACCCAGTGCCAATTATCTAATGTAATCCTGGGCGCTACACGTCCTCTGCCAACCTGGGGGGGGGGGCAGCGGACTGACCTAATGCCTCCTTCTATGCATGAGGAGTCCAAGCTGCTTCTTTTCACCTGACAGGGGAGAATTTCCCTGGCCGGACGTAGCGCGTGGAAGGAACACGTTAATCCAACCAGTTCCTTTCCCCTCCACCCAGCTGGCCAGGGGGAGGTAGTTTTAGAGACCAGGATTACTGCATGTTTTTTGTGAGGGTACCTATCCTAGGGGACACGGGGAGAACATGCAAACTCCACACAGAAAGGCCCTTTCGCCAACCCCACCTCGGGTATGGGCACTGATGACGCGGAGGAGGGAACACACCCCCAGCGCCCACAGCGTCTCCTGCAGCAGGAATCGAACCCAGGACCTTCTAGCTGTGAGGCTACAGCACTACCGACTGTGCCACCGTGCCCCCTTGTTTTTCTCCAAAGTTGAATGTTGCCACTACTGTTGGAGCAGCCATAAACTACACATGTGGTTCATCCCGGTGTTCTGGGCATCTTTGTAAAGTTAGTGTTAGCAAAATGCAGGTAAAAGAGTAACGTTTGAGCAGACTAACATTAGTCACTCTACCGTTCAATGTAGTAGAAGACCTGCAAGTTTACACCGCAGATATGTCGTCTCCGCCTACAGGAAATAAGTTTGCTGCGACCATGAGACCTGTTTCTGAATGTGTCTATATGTACCGTATGCGCCCTTGAGCACAACTGGTCAGGTGACTGCCACATCAGCCAATGACATGTGGGTCTTGCACACACTGAATACACCCACATAAAAAGCAGCATAGTATCTAGTCACTAGATACTATGCTGCTTTTTATGTGGGTTATGTGGGTTATTGCATTGTTTGTTAATAGTAGTCTTCCATATATATATATATATATATATATATATATACATATGAGAAAACAGACTGAAAAACAATGCTGTATGAGTGAATACGTGTGAGTGCGGGTCCGCAACTGGTTCTGGCCCACATCAAGTGACCTTCTGACCAATGCGGCCCTCACCCCAAAATGGGTTCGACAGGCCTGATCTAGTGTCTAGTATATCTGACTGAACTAACTCTACAAGCTACATATCACATATTCCAAAAATACACAGCTACACACTTATCTCTTGTTGTTGTGGTGTCCCTTTGTTATTATTATAACAAAGGGACAACGTATTTGTGTTTGTTTCATTTGTTATACGTGCAGTGGCGTGCACAGATAGACACTAGGGGTGCTAGAGCACCCCCTGCCCTTTTGGCAATGTGCCCTTTTGAAAAAAAAAAAAAAAAAAAACTTTGTCTTTTAAAAAAATAGCAGACCTACAAGCTCGTAGCGCGCCACTCGGTGGCGCGCTATGAGCTTGTAGATCTGCTATTTTTCAATAGCTAAAGCATAACATAATGCTAACACCAAAAGGGGTTCCCGCCCAAAATGGATTAAGGCAACTGGCCGGTTCCACGCGCTGCACAAGGTGCCCTTTTTTAACTTGAGCACCTGCCCCTCTAAATGTCTGTGCACGCCACTGTATACGTGAAACAAGGAAATGGAATGCACACACGCAAATGTCAAAGCAAATTCCTGTGTGTCTTACACATAAAGGTATCTGAATTATGACGCTGTCCTTGAGCCTTGGTTCTACCGGAAGGAGCATAACAGTAAGTACAGTAGTTTACATGTCACAGTTCCGGTGACCAGATGTCCTTTGCGTGGGACTGTCCCTCATTTCCAAGACTTTTCAGGCGTCCCACAGAACCCTGTCCCACATTGTGACTGGCAGGCGTCACGTCAGTGTTCAAATGCGGCTGCCCTTATAGTTAGTCCCCTAATAGTTGGCTTTCTCTTGTATAAAATCTCTCTCGTTTTCATATTGTCTCTTTTCCTGCAAGATGTGTTTTTAAGTCTGTATGAGAAATATCCCCTATAGGCTACTACAGTACCAAGTCAGCCATACCACCCAAAATGTGATATTAGGCCTATGGTTGAAATCGAATATGACATCAAGGCATTTAATAGCAACTTCAGTAATAAGTTGCTAACCCTGTCCCGTCCCACTTGTCCCTCACAAGCGATACTTCTGTCCCTCAACAGTCTGGATCCGGTCACCCGGGCCTATAGTCACAGTTGACTGAGCTGAATCCAGGAAGCGTCACCCTGCCTCTTCTGAGGTCAGTCTCGGAGCCCGTGTTGATTCGTCGGATCAACCGCTTCTCAAATTCGATGGGGTGCCAATTGTGAGGGCCGCCCAGGGAGCAGCCTATGTATCGGCTACGCTCAAAGTAGTGGCACAGCGCCGTCTGCCTCGCCACCGAGGGGATGTACTCGTACACGTGCACCTCGTCGCACAGCGCCATCATCACGAGGATGCCTATGAAGCCAGAGGAGGGCGGGTTACTCTTGATGTGCTCCCGCGGCGTGTACCCCTGAATCGCCTGCCACAGCTGGCGGACGTAGCCGGGGTGAAGCACGTAGAAGGGCTGAGCGGGGTCCTGCCTGCGGCGCGTGACATACGGGCCGAAAACTTTTCCGTGGGCGTACCACACGGACAGGTTGAGGTCATGAGGGGCGCTCTCCCAGGTCACCAGGGTGACGTTGCGGTAGAGAGAACTGTTGCCGAATCGAAATTTGGGCTTAAATTGAATCTGCTCATTGATGAGGCGAAAAGTCGTTCTGGTTCCCACGTCTTTCTCGTAACCGGCGGTCGGCGCGTGGTTGAACCGCATGACCTCCTCGTGGGAATCGATCTCCTCGCCCAGTCCCGAGCGCAGCATGGCCCCGGCCGAGGCCACCACGGCGCAGCTTCGGTTCCCCCGCAGTCTGCGGAACCGCTCCGCAGGAGGAGTGGAGGGCACCGGAGGAGGAGCGGAGGGCACCAGAGGAGCGGAGGGCATCAGGCTGGACCAGCCCAGGGAGGAGAAGGGCTCCTCGGATCCGTCCACCGTCCTCAGCTTGGCGCGGGTCTTCAGTTCACACAGGAGGTCCTTTGGGGTCTTCATGGGAAGGGGAACGGTCACCACAGGTGCATCATGGGGTAACAGAAGAATCCAAGACAGTGTCGCGAAGAGAGTCCAAGCCAAGATCATCGCTAGCATCAGTTGCCTCATTATTATTGAACTCGTACAGCCAGCAGATGACGGTCACACTTTTTACGCCCGTAGCAAACGTAACGTAGAAGCTGCAAAGACAACGAAACAAAAACCACGTTAAGCACCTTCATTTAGAAACAATGCAATAATAAAAACAATAAAACATCGGAAGAATTAAAGGTGGTATAGCGAGTGATATTTTTGTTTTTGTTCTGTCAACTGCTCTTTAATAAACAGCAAAATCTTCAGGTGGGTTGACAAATTCTGGCCAATCAGGAGAGAGTACCCCTTTATTAGCTTCAATTATGTACAGTGTTTCATCTGTATCCTGGGTGAGGTCTCTCCTCTGATTGGATCAAATTGGTAACAAACACAATAATAATAATAATAATAATAAACTTTATTTATATAGCACCTTTCAAACATAATTGCAGCCCAAAGTGCTTTACAGAGCAGAATAGAAATAACAAAAACATAAACAAGAACAAAATTAAAACGGGCAGGCAGTTAAAACAATAGGTCAATAGCGAGGAGCATAAGGCAGATCAGTACAAAAATAAGAACAGAGATTTAAAACAAAACTAAAAGCAAGAGTGAAGAGATGAGTTTTAAGCTGTGTCTTAAAAATGTCTATAGAGGGTGACTGTCTGAGCTGTAGTGGCAGTTTATTCCAGGTCGTTGGCCCATAAAAGCAGAAGGCTGCCTCGCCATATTTTTTAGTAGCCACCCTTTTAGGGAGTTCGAGCAGGCCAGCAGTGGAGGACCTGAGGGGGCGGTTAGGGACATATCTAGGCAAACAATCGTGGAGATAGGAAGGTGCAACCGTGCAAGACCATTAAAACCCTGTAAGACCCGGATATATTTCTACTTGCAAAAAAGAGATTTCAACCTTACTACTACTTTGTACTACTAGGACTTATGTTAAAAAAATATGTTAAAAAAAATAAAAAAAAATAATGCACATTTATAATAATTATTAAAATAATAATAATAAATTAATAATTTACATTTGGTGGATATCTTTCACAATAATACATAATACATGTTCTAGACATTCTAATGATCACACAAATATATGTATTACATGCATTTTAGTTACTTTTATCATGTCCAGAGATTTTGCCTGGCGCGGGTCTTCAGTTCACACAGGAGCTCCTTTGGGGTCTTCATGGGAAGGGGAACGGTCACCACAGGTGCATCATGGGGTAACAGAAGAATCCAAGACAGTGTCGCGAAGAGAGTCCAAGCCAAGATCATCGCTAGTTGCCTCATTGTCTCCACCAGGCCGAAGGCATGGGGAGAGAGTATGTTTTGCACTCCGTCCGTGTGTCCGTGTGTGTGTGTGTGTGTCCGTCCGTCTGTTACCAGCTAATCTCCGGCACCGTTAACCCGGTCGATGCCAAACTTTGCACACACACTCCCTGGATGCCAACGATGAACCTCTGCCCCACATTTTCCAGAACGGCCTGTTATAGCGCCACCATGAGGCAGCTTTTCACTTTTTTACCTAAAACTGCACCGATCTGCGTGAAACGTTGCATGCACACTCCCTAGAGGCCAAGGACAAACCGTTGACCTGCATTTTCCGCATCTGCCTTTTATAGCGCCACCAGGAGGCCGACTTTTGTAAAACACATTTTTTGATATTACTCTTCCAGATTCTGTCCAAAAATCTCACAAATCGTTACACACTATCTCTATGGTCATGTGCTCAAGTCGGATCTGTCCGATATTTCATATTCCATCCTAATTGGCTATAATTAGCTTTCACAGTTTGCAAGATTGCCCCGTTTTGAACAAAAGCCTCAAATCATGAACGCAGCATGCAATTTATGTGAAATCTTTCACACATTTTCTTACTAGGCTGAGGAATATATCCCACCCTTTTCACATTGGCCTGTTATAGCGCCACCAACAGGTTGATTTTTGCAAAACACATTTTTGGAACATGTTTATATTATGTTTATATTAATCCTAAACATTTTGCCAAACATCTCACACAGTCCTATCCTCCTGGTGGAGACCTGTGCCCAGAAGGGCACTTTTTCTAGTTATTATTGAACTCGTACAGCCAGCAGATGACGGTCACACTTTTTACGCCCGTAGCAAACGGAATGTAGAAGCTGCAAAGACAACGAAACAAAAACCACGTTAAGCACCTTCATAGTGTGCACGCATTGCGTGCGTGCACGCTATATTGCCCAACACTGATGCGCCTCTGCCAGGAAAAAAGACGAGACTTGATCATGACCCCTATCAATTATTTCCCTCAACCCTGCTTGTGCAACAACCAGACGCACAAAGCAATGCCTGAGTGGAAGGGGAAAAACACACAGATGAATTAAATCTATCCATCCTACACAGCTAACAAAGACCTACAGTGCCAAACGACCAGGTAAATAAAGTCTTATAATGAGGCTACAGTAGGTGCGTTTACATGGACACCTTTTTTCAATCTGATTAAAATAAACCCGATTGAAGGTTTTGGATCAAGTGTTTACATGGGGCAAGTTCAATCCGATCAGGTGTTTACATGTGCCCACTTTTAATCAGATTAGCTAGTGTTTGTATAATGAAATCAGACCCATCTAAGTGGTGATGTACTCAGGGGCGGCCTTAGAGACCGGGAGGCCCCGTTCATGACGTCATAATTTTAATAATTAATAATTATTATTATAAAAAATAAAAAAATGATTTTTTTTCCCACTTTTTTTGTCAGTATCTCAGCGCTGCTAGTGCAGTGAGTGCACGCGGGAGGCACCGTTCATGACGTCATAATTTTAATAATTAATAATTATTATTATAAAAAAGAAAAAAATGTTTTTTTTCCCCCCTCTTTTTTTGTCAGTGTCTCAGCGCTGCTAGTGCAGTGAGTGCACACAGGAGGCCCCGTTCATGACATACTGTACTGATACCGTATTTGTACTGTAGCCTACTACATTGTACTGTACTGTACTGATACCGTACTTGTACTGTAGCCTACTACATTGTACTGTACTGTACTCTTACTGTAATGCACTTGTACTGTAGTCGTACTGTACTTACTTGTACTATACTGTACTACATTGTACTGTAGGGCATTCACTTCTAGTCATTTTTACTAGTTGACTAGTTGCCTAGTTTACTAGTCGACTAGTTGATTAACTACCTATTATGTAAAAGTATAGTACAGTACAGTACAGTAGGCTACGAGTACACTCCACTAAAACAATCTCAACTTCCCATCATGCACCTGTGCACGGTGTGAAGCTCGACAGCGCCACTTTGTCACCTGTTGGTACCCTAAACGGACGGACAGACATACATACAGACAGACAGACATAGGGACACACATTGCCGTTCCTTAAGTGGCTGCACCACTCAATAATACATTATTATTATTATACACACAGCTAACCCTATTATTATTAATAGGCCTATTATTACTATAAAATGGGTCACCACATGTGTTTTCCCACTTTTACCCATTCTTCCCTCCCGCCTTTACACACACTGAACTGTTTTTTTGGGGGGGGGGTTTTAATCGGGAGGCCCCCGATGCTCGAGGCCCGTTTCAATTGAAACGATTGAAACATATATAAGGCCGCCACTGGATGTATTTGGATTTGTTTCGTTAATGAAGCAGCAGAGCAGTTTGACTTCAACTTTTCTGATGGGGGAAATGAGTGGAGAAGATGAGCATAAGAACAAAGGGATTGTAATGGTAGGCCTACCTAATACCTATAGGCTATAGAGCGTCGCAGTCCCGCCCCCTACCATGGCCCAGGAAATGAATCCCAATGCATTTTTCCCATAGACATTTCAAAAAGTATTTATTTAAAGACGGTTACGCCGCGGACAAAGCCAACTCGAGTCGTGACAACTCATGACAACACAAACAATATGGACCAAACAAATAATTACAAAGAAGAAAAACAACAAAAAAAGTGTTGTAACCTGCCGTTTTTTTCTTCTTTCTAATTATTTGTTCGGCCCAAAAAATTGTGTTTGTTGTCATGATTTGTCACGACTCGAGTTGGCTTTGTCCGCGGCGTAAACGTCTTTAAATGGTAAATGGTAAATGGTGCATTTATATAGCGCCTTTATCCAAGGCGCTTTACAGAGATTGTGCATTACATTCACCCATTCACACACACATTCATACACCGATGGCAGCGGAAACCATGCAAGGCACCAACTAGCACATCGGGAGCAATTAGGGGTTCAGTGTCTTGCTCAAGGACACTTCGACAGTAACTCTGGGGGAGCCCGGGTTTGAACTGGCAACCTTGCGGTTACCATCCAGGCACTCTACCCCTGAGCCACCGCCGCTTTCTGAAATGTCTATGAGGAAAATGAACGGAGAATCGTTTCCTGGGCCATGGTAGGGGGCGGGACTGCGACGCTCTATAGGCCTACTGTTACAACGCTGCTGTTTGTGTAGGCCTACAGGCTACAGCCCTACTTGTAAATGGGCTTGCCCACTTCCAACCCATGCCAGTTAGCCCACATGTAGACCATGTTGGAACTACATGGGCTTGCCCACTTCCAACCCATGCAAGTTAGCCCACATGTAGACCATGTTGGAACTACATGTTCCCAGTTCAAGCCCATTCCCACTTGTACCCAAGTGGACGTGCTAGCTGGGTTCCATCTCTCCTCTCTCATCTCTGTCGAGAATGCAACTAGCCTACTTGGACTGTGTCTGTTTAGCAATGGTAGGCTACTGAATGGTAGAGCCTTCAGACGTCGGAGTTGATTGATTTCCAGCTTATTTTGTGGCTAGTAATTAATAACCCTTATGGTCTGAGTCGTCTCGTCTTTATACTATTTATTATTAATTCAGCTTTCACATTTTACCCTACCCTATAGTTGCAATGGAAAGAATATTATATTTAAATATCTATATACAATGAAAAATATTAAGAGTACATGGCATGCACGCCATTTAAAATGTAAAATAGGCTAATGTGGAATTTTACGCAGGTGGTTCCAAATGATGAATTGATTACATCACTAGCAAAAGACGTGAAACTAGGTCAAATCAATTACTGTAGCTGCAGCGGAGCTGTTCCAACTCTGACTTGAAGCAGCGGAGCTGGTCCGACTCTTGACTTGAAGCACACTAAACTGACCAGCACGGCTTCAAGTTTAAACCATAATGGCATGTAGGCATATTGGATATCAACTTTCTTCAGCCAAACAGAAACAGATCTGCGATCACAGAGGCAAGGGGGGGGGGGGGGGGGGGGGGGGGGGCAGCGCATGCAACTTCAGGTAGCATATGAGTGATTCTCATCATCCATTATGTCAGTGGCTGCAACACTTTTATTTATTTATACTTTTTATTTGCATGGGAGATTTTCGGCTATAGTGCCGTGTGTGTGTGTGTGTGTGTGTGTGTGTGTGTGTGTGTGTGTGTGTGTGTGTGTGTGTGTGTGCGCACATGCGCTTGCAGAGAGAGAGGTATACCGCCTCATCGCACTGCCAAAAACAAGGAGGTTAAGCAACAGAAATTGCCGACGATTTGATGTGCAGAAAGAACATATCAGATTCTAATCGGGTTAAGGTGTATACATGGAAGAAATGTCCTCTTGATCGGGTTTAAAAAAAGTCTAGACCACCCCTCTGCACCCGATTAGAATTTAAATCGGGTCGGACTTGATCGGGTTTATTTAGGTGTATACATGGATATTTTAAATCGGGTGTATTTAAAACCTTGTTTTAACCCGATTAGAACGTGACATGTAAACGTGCCTAGTGAAAGGGTGTCAATGGAAGTGGGGTTTTAGCATAGCAGGTGCTGCCAAGGTATGTCTGGCTGGCTTTAATAGTGCTTCAACCCAACAGAGTGCAAGGCATGTATCCGTGTGAAGCATTCATCTATTATTCAGCCTGTTTCTACGCTCTGATGGCTGGATGGGGGTGCAGGGGGGCTAGGGTGATCAGTAAAATACATCAGGTGAAGGAAGAAAGGTGTGAGACGAGAGGACGACGTTACCCACTTGAACCGACCTTAGTGTCCTTTACTCTTCTGGCAGGCCTACAAGCTCACAATGCCTTGCAACGTGACACAGTGTGTGAGCTTGTAGATCGCCTGTTTTCGGCAAGTGTTGGTGTAGAGGGAAAAACGGAGGGGCCAAAAGTATAGATAGATACACCTTAGGGTTGGGTGACGATACGAATATATCGGCAATCGTGAACGAACCCTGACACCAGCGCTGCAAAAACAGACGTATCTAAAAAGGTCTCAAAGCGTTGCAAACGGGGCTGCAGAGACGGTCGCGTCTGCGGTTCTCAACATGTTTGTTTTTGCAGCGCTGGTGTTCACGTTGTCAATAACGGACAGATCTACAAGCTCTCAACGCGTTGCAAACGGCTCTGCAGAGACAGGCGCATCTACGGAGCTTGTGGATCTGTCTTTTGTTTTACTCGCAACCCGCTGTAAACTGTAATCGCATTGCACGAATATTGTCGGTGATTTTGGGCCAGACGATGGGCGATAGGAAAATGTTGCTATATCGCCCAACCTTAATACGCCTCCAATTGATTGAATATGTAATGCTAATACTATTAGTCAGAAATGTAATCAGCAGACAGTTAAGCTATCAGGCATCATATCATAACTGGCCCTCTGCATGTACTTACAGCTTCTCCTAGAGGGCTGTTTGTGTGTGGAAGTATTGTTGTTGTTGTTGTTGTTGTTGTACAATTAATTTTTACTAAAGCAATAACTGCAATATAAACTGCCAGTTTTCATCAGCTGTTAGAGTCACTCCAATTTATATCATCTTCCTCCACTTTGTTGCATCAGTATGTTATCATGCTAGATAAATAAATATTTTGTTTTTGTTCTGTCAACTGCTCTTTAATAAACAGCAAAATCTTCAGGTGGGTTGACAAATTCTGGCCAATCAGGAGAGAGTAGCTTCAATTATGTACAGTGTTTCATCTGTATCCTGGGTGAGGTCTCTCCTCTGATTGGATCAAATTGGTAACAAACACTATAATAATAATAATAATAAACTTTATTTATATAGCACCTTTCAAACATAATTGCAGCCCAAAGTGCTTTACAGAGCAGAATAGAAATAACAAAAACATAAACAAGAACAAAATTAAAACGGGCAGGCAGTTAAAACAATAGGACAATAGCGAGGAGCATAAAACAGTGGCAGATCAGTACAAAAATAAGAACAGAGATTTAAAACTCAACTAAAAGCAAGAGTGAAGAGATGAGTTTTAAGCTGTGTCTTAAAAATGTCTATAGAGGGTGACTGTCTGAGCTGTAGTGGCAGTTTATTCCAGGCCCATAAAAGCAGAAGGCTGCCTCGCCATATTTTTTAGTAGCCACCCTTTTAGGAAGTTCGAGCAGGCCAGCAGTGGAGGACCTGAGGGGGCGGTTAGGGACATATCTAGGCAAACAATCGTGGAGATAGGAAGGTCACAGGTGCAACCGTGCAAGACCATTAAAACCCTGTAAGACCCGGATATATTTCCACTTGCAAAAAAGAGATTTCAACCTTACTACTACTTTGTACTACTAGGACTTATGTTAAAAAAATATGTTACAAAAAAATAATAATTAATGCACATTTATAATAATTTTTAAAATAATAATAATTAATTAATCATTTACATTTGGTGGATATCTTTCACAATAATACATAATACATGTTCTAGACATTCTAATGATCACACAGATATATGTATTACATACATTTTAGTTACTTTTATCATGTCCAGAGATTATATAGAGATAATAATTAAGTAATTAATTAAAATAAAAATGTTACCGAGAAGCACCGTTGGGTCTTACAGGGTGAGCTTTATAAAAGAGTAAAATGATTTTAAAATCAATCCTAAAAACCACCGGGAGCCTGTGTAGTGAGGCTAAAACCGGGGTAATGTGATCTCTCATCTTAGTTTTTGTTAAAACTCTAGCTGCCGCATTTTGTACCAGTTGCAATCTATCAGTGGTTTTCTTTGGTAGGCCGGAAAAAAGGGCATTACAGTAGTCAAGTCGAGAGAAAACAAAGGCATGGATTAGAGCTTTGGCAGCAATGAGCACTAATAGAACACACACACACACACACACACACACACACACACACACACACACACACACACACACACACACACACACACACACACACACACACACACACACACACACACAAAATTTACCCTACCTTTAAACCCCCATACAACTTCTCGTCATAAGATTAATAATTTGTTTGGCAAATGATAGAGGAAAATATTAATTAAAATAAAATATATCTGGTAAAAGCTGACGAGACTAGATTCCCTACCATTCAATCGCCATCTGGCATAGGGCATACGACTGGCATGCAAGGTTATTATAGTTTTTTTTTTTCTTTTTTTTTTCATTTGTTTTTTGTTTTTGTTTTGAATTATTTTAATTGAGCTAACAGATCCAGCCTGCTTGCTCAATGACCTTTGACCTTTGACACGACCTAGACTGAATGGCTCAATAGAAGAGCAGGGAGACAAAATAAAACCACTATATTAACATACTCTACCAAACATTTATTCCTTTAATAAGGATTTTTTTATTCCTTAAAGAAAATAAAAAATAAAACAAGTAACATTTTCAATATCAGTTTAGTTTTAATACGATTTTAAATTGGGGTTCCTTTTTTACTTTAGATTTTTTTTAAAAGGCTTAAGTTTTATAGTTTTAGTTTCTAGTTTGTTTTGTAATATAGTAAAAGCTCAGATTATTTGTTTTGTAATTAAAGTCTCAGTTTAAGTTTGGGCCGTTTTGGGGAATTTTTGGGGCAGTTTTTTTATGACAGTCAGGCAGTAACAAGCACATTATTTTTATTTGACGCACATAGTAAGCAAATGGGTGAGAGAATCCGCCAGTGCCAGACAGTGTATTTCAGTGTTTTCACGTTTTTTTGTCCAGCCACCTGACCTAACGCTATGCATGCAGAATGAAAACAAAGCAATGCTGGATGGTGGACATCACGTCTCAATCACCTCTCCACCTGACCTCACACAGCCCAGTGGGCCCACCCACCTGGGCCCACCCACCTCTCCACCTGACCTCACACAGCCCAGTGGGCCCACCCACCTTGAACAGCCAATCCAGTGCATTGTTGCATGTTGCTGCTTTACACACAATTGCACTTTCAGCTGCATTTTTAGCAACAATAATACACTATTCTTTTGTAGACACCATTTATTGCATTCTGATTAGTGGAGACAATTTCTGTGGAGCTAAAAAGGAGCTTTTTTTAGGGGCCCCTGATGCCCAAGGGCCCTTGGGCATCAGGTGCCCAAAGTGTTTGAACAACAGTTGTTTGAACAACTGAAAGTACAAGTCTTCTCACTTGTGCTTACATCTATTTTAACATTAGTTAAATAATCATATTACTTTCAGTTGTATGAACTGCTTCTTGGTCCTACATAATTTCAAAATATGGAATTAAATATATAGCTTGTCTCATTGCTGTGGTGTCCTCACTGAAAACTTCATTCATATTCAAATTAACTATTTCAGTTTCTAGCAAATTAGCCCTTCGCCAAAATCCCTCCCCAACCCTGTCCAATATAGGCATGTTAGCAGCGAAGAGGCAGGTCAAGCTGTCCTTCTCACCCGATGCATGTTAAATGAGTGGGATCATTTCAGAAGCAAAACCTTCAAAATGTATTCTAGTCAACCAGGCTTGCAGTATCGGTTATGCACTGGGCAAATGTGCATGACATTATTTAAATAAACTAGAAATACGAGGAAATGACAGAGGGAGAAATTAACTTTTAACGACCGCCCGACAGGAGTTTTCATGTTGCACGGTAAGACGACGATAATTAGTATTATTGCCACTACCTGGGTGGGTCAGTCGTGTAACTTTCCCGATGTTAAGCTGTGTAAATGTTCAACAACACAGCCATGCAAAATAACACTGACAGCTATGAGGTGACGAAAGCTTGACCTGCATAGCAACAGTTGCTAAACTATTTGGATTGGCATTGGACAATGGCTTTTTGGGGTGGGATTTAGCATGAAATAATATGGTATGAAATATCATAGGCCTACCATAATAGTCTGAAAAGAAATAACAATATTTTAGCAAGGTGATGAAAAACGATATGCTATGCTATAAGTTCAATCTTTCTTAAACGCATTAGTTTAATGTCTGATGTTCTTTTTAAAATGTTTTTTTCCCTTTGATTTTCTGAACATTTTTAAATATTTTGAAATAATAAAATATAGGGAACAATAACATTTCTATATGCACAATCCATCAAAAATGAATCCATATACGTACTTTTGGATTGAACAGTATAGTCAAAATAGTAGAGATGATCGAGTAAATAAATATGGATGTCTACAGATAGATTCTAAGTATTGATTGACTTACCGTGTCGTGTCGGTGTTGTGTCACGAGAAGAGATGAGAGGAGGACATTTTTTATCCTTCTTTATGAACGTTGCAACCACTCCCTCCTCTGACCAAACTGAGTCCACCCCCATGTGATTGATTTTATTTCACAGTATGCACAGTGTGTGTGTGTGTGTGTGTGTGTGTGTGTGTGTGTGTGTGTGTGTGTGTGTGTGTGTGTGTGTGTGTGTGTGTGTGTGCGTATGTGTGTCTGTGCGTGCTGTGGCGTCTCCGGCGACAACCACCGGCATACACAGTCACACGTTGCCATGGCAACCAGTAGCGCGCCACTCAGACAGGCGCGCCGACTACAGAGAGCCGCTTTAGGCATCGTAGCAGAACACGCCTACCTGCCCAACCTCCTACTCGGCCAGCTGACACTAATGCCTACTCGCCAGGTAACCACACGCACCTGCGCGTCTGAACCACTATATAACCGCCTGCCGGCTCGCGGGTCAGAGCAGGTTGATTCACCACGCAGGGCGGTTCACAGGCTTTATGGAGCAGCAGCAATAATAGCAGCAACGCGGGCAGCAGCAACGCGAGCAGCAGCAACAGCAGCGAAGACAGCGGGCCGGACGCCGAGGCGGAGGAGGAGAGTGACTAGAGGACCCCTCGTTCCTCCCGGCCGCCTACCTGCCACTCAGGTTGTACGCCCCCTCTTTCTCTACCCTGACATATAGAAGAATGTTGAAGATCACCATAGCAACCGAGCCTGGCCAGCTTTTGTTTGAGTGTCGCTAAACGGGCACCGCCCCTTCGTTATTCTGACGCGCTCTGAAAGAAGAGAGCGCACCTTTTTTGAAGAGACTTTAGAGAAGCCTGTTGTTTGATTTGGCTGAAGAGTGAGAGGAGAGAACGTTTGGGCCTAGACCCCGCTACTGCACTGTCTGTTGGCGAGAGAGCGCCACCCGGCGGCTCGCTGCCGCTATTGCCGCACAGAGAGAGAGAGAGAGAGAGAGAGAGGAAGAGGACAAGAAGAGGGTTTAATTCCTAAATCTGGTAGATCGCCTCGGGCGGACCCGAGGCCCCAGTATTATTATTTGTGACTTGTACAAAGTGTCTAACAGTGCCTTCTCACCCCTGCAGCCTGGGCGGACACCTGGAGCCCGAGGACAAAGGGCCTCGCCCCACCACCTGTCCACGGAACTGTCTCTCAGACTGCCTGAGAATCACTTGTGCAAAATAAAAACCATGGCCATAAAAGGCCCAGACTAGTTGACCACTGCCCCGTGTCCTATTTATCTCAGAATAATCACAGTGCGTTCGTTTATTGCATTCTCTCTCTCATTTTCAAACTCTTCTCTGCCAAAACTACGCCACCTTCTTTTAACGATGTTAAAGTCCTCGATTACACTCTTAAATTCAATATAAAAAGGACACAGGTTTGAGATTTGTACCAGTTAAAAATAGCAATATAAGGAAGGGGGGGGGGGGGGGGGGGGTGGTACAAAAAAGTACTTTTATTGAACTAATACAGTGGGCACTCTCAAATGGCCAATAAGATGACATTTAAAAGCCCAATGCCTAAAATCCTAGATAACTAAAATCCTAACAAAACAAAAACCAAACAAAACAATGAATAACTATTACAATGTCCTTGTCATGAATACCGTGCAAAGAAGCAATGTGCAAACAAGCAAAAGGGAAGGTTGTGCAGACAGTCAGGGAAGGAGTGTCTGTAATCTTCTACGCCTCTTGTCGTCACTGAAACACACAAATAATTGTACGCCAGTTCATCTGTTCCACGGCACTCACTATTCTAATGACAGCTCGACAGACAGGTTCAACATTGGCAATACTGCGGTTGGATACTTCCAGGCGACCCAGAAGTTCACCTGGGCCCATCTGTCTTTGGCTTGCAGTATCACAACCTCTCTGCCGCGGCGCCGCCTCGTCTCTGTCTCGTCTGGAGTCCAAGTCCGCCCCGGTTGAACTTGAACGGTGGACCACTCTTCTGTGGCTCCTCACAAACGGATCCTCCGGAGCTTCTTGCTCTAAAGTGCGGAGTGCAACCCGTCTTCCCTATAACCGATTCCCCTGCTCTCCGTCACTTCATTACTTGTCGTTTTTTCACATATAGCTCTCCTCGCCAAAACCTCTCTCTGCCACCTCGTCTCTGTGTCGTCTCGTCTCTCTCTTCCTTTCGGCCCCCCCCCACAGGCCGGGCCGGGCCAGGTACACATCAGCAGGGGGGCGTGGTCGTGGCACTTTTGAAGGCCTGGGTTTTTGAAGGCCTGGCTCTCACGGCAGTTACAGCCCATCTACAGTCAACCGCTCACAGCTACCACTGGCCCCCGGCTGGAGTGTCCCGACCCTCCGTCCTGGCCCCGTCCTGGCCCCAGCCCGTGGGAGCTATGTGGTCTGCTCTCCTCAGCTCAAACATATATATATTATATAGACGAATTCAGAAACGGGTCTCATGGTCGCAGCTTAAGTATTTCCTGTAGACGGAGCCGCCATAGCTGCGGTTTAAACCCGCACCTCTTCTACTACAGTGAACGGTAGAGTGACTGATGTTAGTCTGCTCAAACGTTACTCTTTTACCTGCTTTTTACTAACACTAACTTTACAAAGATGCCCAGAACATTGATTAATCTGTGTAGTTTATGGCTGCTCCAACAGTAGTGGCAACATTCAGCTTATGGAGAAAAACGGAATTTCAAAAAATACTGAGACCAGAGCCATGGAGTAATGGTTGAGACGAAGCAGTGAAAGGTCCTGAAAGATACATAACGCCAGTCTTACCCAATACCCAATCTTTTTATGAACACAAGGCTGCCGTACTTTATACCTCATACTTTAAAATCTTAGTGTGAGGGCTCCTGGTTGACCACACCTAAACCAGGTGCAGGTCCTTGAAGCTGCAGGTCCTTGATTAGTCAGTTGGTTAGTTTGCCAGTCAGTGGAAAAAAAGTTATACGAAAATATCATGCAACAAAAGTTATATACAAAATCACACACTATCAAACCGACAGCAAATGAAAGAAAAACCTTTCAAACAAACATGCAAAAGTATAACACAACAAAAGCACAAAAATTACAATAAACCAAAACACATCTAACCTTATTCCACCGGCTCACATGTGTGTGTGTGTGTGTGTGTGTGTGTGTGTGTGTGTGTGTGTGCGTGCGTGCGGCCGTGCGCTCAGTTCTAGTTGATGTGTCAAATTCTGCATCCAGATGGCATTTGACACAGTCAACCTCAATTATTTACAATCGTATGTGTTATATTTAGCAATACACATTATCAATCATAATAATACTACATTATATACTACTGTAGGCCTATACAAAATCCCCTGGTGATTTATATATTTATTTATGTCCATTACAACCTAAGAGTATAGACTGTTGTTTTGCCCAGATGTAGAGACAATTATTGTCTGATAACCAGATGCTGATGTTGTGAAGTTGTGAAGTAATTTCTTTCATGAAGATAGTCTAGGAGACTTGAATCATCAGCAAAAACTAATAGTTTACAATCACAGGCTGACTTAATGTCACCAAGAAGAGAATAGGACCTAAAAAAGGACCCTTGGGGGTCGTGAGATGGCTGTATAGTACCAGGTGCTGGACATCAAGGAAGGAGAGACTCAAGGAGAGGATGAAACTGTTTTCAACCTCGAAAAAAAACGAAAATGACCTGATGAATGTTATTGAGGTTTCAGTTCAGTTTATTTTGTATTTATAGTGCAACATCACCCCAAAGGGTCTCTGTGCACTTCACAACAACACACAGCAAAAAACAGCAAATAGCACAATAACACAATAACAAGCATAATACGATGTGTCAATACACATGGATGACATAAGTACCATGCGATAGGACACAGTTAAAGATAGGTAAAAATGCGTTCAGAATATCCATTAATATAGCATTTAGGGTTTTAAAACCACAGGGCAGAGCACGGTGAATATAGTGATTTCAGTGATACTAGGGGGAACCATAATGCAGGGAAAAAAGATGCATGGGTTTTAAGTCTAGATTTAAGTCTAGACTAGAGGTTTGCACATTTCGCACATTTTATTTCGCACATAGTGTATCACAATACAGTACAAATCATAATAGATAACCATTCATTTGTCTTTCATAATTCATGTATCTTTTCATGAGGTGAGGTGAGGACATGGTGCCATTCACATCCACCACTTATTCTCAGCCCCCATAAAACCTCACTGACTGTAAAGATTACTGTTAAACCCAAAGCCATGATAAGCCTGCTCAAAATGATATCATGATGAAATGCCTTTTGAATAGCCATGCCACAATACATGAATAAACAGACTGTTGAAATATATCCCTGTCTCATCAGCAACTGAAAAGACTTAATATTAAGCATGACTGAATAATGTCTTACCTACAGCCATGTGTGTGTGGCACGGCATTGTTATGTCATGTTCAATGCCATAGCCAGGCTTGGCAGTTATAGTGGCAGTGACACATTTACCGTATGTGTCTTATCTATCATATTCATATAATGTTACTGATTATAACACAGGTCGTTTGGTATAATATAAAAGAAGCAATCTGATTGGTTGAAACAGCCTTCTAGCCGTGGGTTAAACCAGCACCATTCACCACCTAATCAAAACAAAGAATTCAGCTGCTCTGTTCTCCCAGAGCGCTAGCAAACTCGGTGGCTAGGCTAGCTAGTTTCTTGGGACATTTGTGGTCGTAGTGACTACATCTGTCATTAAAAAAATATATTCTTTCAGCGATTTTCTTAGTTTTAAGGGTAACTGTTGTATAATTGCAATATTACACTCGAGGGTGTGGGTTAACGTGATTATTGCCACTTCAGTGATGCTTGCGGAACTCGACTTCGTCTCGTTCCTCACCGCATCCCTGACACAGTTTTGAGATTTGTACCAGTTAAAAAGAGCAATATAAGGAAGGGGGGGGGGGGGGGGGGTGGTACAAAAAAGTACTTTTATTGAACTAATACAGTGGGCACTCTCAAATGGCCAATAAGATGACATTTAAAAGCCCAATGCCTAAAATCCTAGATAACTAAAATCCTAACAAAACAAAAACCAAACAAAACAATGAATAACTATTAAAATGTCCTTGTCATGAATACCGTGCAAAGAAGCAATGTGCAAACAAGCAAAAGGGAAGGTTGTGCAGACAGTCAGGGAAGGAGTGTCTGTAATCTTCTACGCCTCTTGTCATCACTGAAACACACAAATAATTGTACGCCAGTTCATCTGTTCCACGGCACTCACTATTCTAATGACAGCTCGACAGACAGGTTCAACATTGGCAATACTGCGGTTGGATACTTCCAGGCGACCCAGGCGTTCACCTGGGCCCATCTGTCTTTGGCTTGCAGTATCACAACCTCTCTGCCGCGGCGCCGCCTCGTCTCTGTCTCGTCTGTTGTCCAAGTCCGCCCCGGTTGAACTTGAACGGTGGACCACTCTTCTGTGGCTCCTCACAAACGGATCCTCCGGAGCTTCTTGCTCTAAAGTGCGGAGTGCAACCCGTCTTCCCTATAACCGATTCCCCTGCTCTCCGTCACTTCATTACTTGTCGTTTTTTAACATATAGCTCTCCTCGCCAAAACCTCTCTCTGCCACCTCGTCTCTGTGTCGTCTCGTCTCTCTCTTCCTTTCGCCCCCCCCCCCCCCCCCCCCCCCCCCCCCCCCACAGGCCGGGCCGGGCCAGGTACACATCAGCCGGGGGACGTGGTCGTGGCACTTTTGAAGGCCTGGGTTTTTGAAGGCCTGGCTCTCACGGCAGTTACAGCCCATCTACAGTCAACCGCTCACAGCTACCACTGGCCCCCGGCTGGAGTGTCCCGACCCCCCGTCCTGGCCCCGTCCTGGCCCCAGCCCGTGGGAGCTATGTGGTCTGCTCTCCTCACCTCAAACATATATATATTATATAGACGAATTCAGAAACGGGTCTCATGGTCGCAGCTTACGTATTTCCTGTAGACGGAGCCGCCATAGCTGCGGTTTAAACCCGCACCTCTTCTACTACAGTGAACGGTAGAGTGACTGATGTTAGTCTGCTCAAACGTTACTCTTTTACCTGCTTTTTACTAACACTAACTTTACAAAGATGCCCAGAACATCGATTAATCTGTGTAGTTTATGGCTGCTCCAACAGTAGTGGCAACATTCAGCTTATGGAGAAAAACGGAATTTCAAAAAATACTGAGACCAGAGCCATGGAGTAATGGTTGAGACGAAGCAGTGAAAGGTCCTCAAAGATACATAACGCCAGTCTTACCCAATACCCAATCTTTTTATGAACACAAGGCTGCCGTACTTTATACCTCATACTTTAAAATCTTAGTGTGAGGGCTCCTGGTTGACCACACCTAAACCAGGTGCAGGTCCTTGAAGCTGCAGGTCCTTGATTAGTCAGTTGGTTAGTTTGCCAGTCAGTGGAAAAAAAGTTATACGAAAATATCATGCAACAAAAGTTATATACAAAATCACACACTATCAAACCGACAGCAAATGAAAGAAAAAACATTTCAAACAAACATGCAAAAGTATAACACAACAAAAGCACAAAAATTACAATAAACCAAAACACATCTAACCTTATTCCACCGGCTCACATGTGTGTGTGTGTGTGGCTCAGGAGGTAGAGCAGGTCGTCCAATGATCCATGGGTCGGCGGTTCGAATCCCGGCTCCTCCTGTCTACATGTCGAAGTGTCCTTGGGCAAGACACTGAACCCCAAATTGCTCCCGATGTGCTGGTTGGTACCTTGCATGGCTTCCGCTGCAATCGGTGTATGAATGTGTGTGTGAATGGGTGAATGTAATGCACAATCTATGTAAAGCGCCTTGGATAAAGGCGCTATATAAATGCACCATTTACCATTTACCATTTGTGTGTGCGTGCGTGCGGCCGTGCACTCAGTTCTAGTTGATGTGTAAAATTCTGCATCCAGATGGCATTTGACAGTCAACCTCAATTATTTACAATCGTATGTGTTATATATAGCAATACACATTATCAATCATAATAATACTACATTATATACTACTGTAGGCCTATACAAAATCCCCTGGTGATTTATATATTTATTTATGTCCATTACAACCTAAGAGTATAGACTGTTGTTTTGCCCAGATGTAGAGACAATTATTGTCTGATAACCAGATGCTGATGTTGTGAAGTTGTGAAGTAATTTCTTTCATGAAGATAGTCTAGGAGACTTGAATCATCAGCAAAAACTAATAGTTTACAATCACAGGCTGACTTAATGTCACCAAGAAGAGAATAGGACCTAAAAAAGGACCCTTGGGGGTCGTGAGATGGCTGTATAGTACCAGGTGCTGGACATCAAGGAAGGAGAGACTCAAGGAGAGGATGAAACTGTTTTCAACCTCGAAGAAAAACGAAAATGACCTGATGAATGTTATTGAGGTTTCAGTTCAGTTTATTTTGTATTTATAGTGCAACATCACCCCAAAGGGTCTCTGTGCACTTCACAACAACACACAGCAAAAAACAGCAAATAGCACAATAACACAATAACAAGCATAATACGATGTGTCAATACACATGGATGACATAAGTACCATGCGATAGGACACAGTTAAAGATAGGTAAAAATGCGTTCAGAATATCCATTAATATAGCATTTAGGGTTTTAAAACCACAGGGCAGAGCACGGTGAATATAGTGATTTCAGTGATACTAGGGGGAACCATAATGCAGGGAAAAACGATGGGTTTTAAGTCTAGATTTAAGTCTAGACTAGAGGTTCGCACATTTCGCACATTTTATTTTGCACATAGTGTATCACAATACAGTACAAATCATAATAGATAACCATTCATTTGTCTTTCATAATTCATGTATCTTTTCATGAGGTGAGGTGAGGTGAGGACATGGTGCCATTCACATCCACCACTTATTCTCAGCCCCCATAAAACCTCACTGACTGTAAAGATTACTGTTAAACCCAAAGCCATGATAAGCCTGCTCAAAATGATAACATGATGAAATGCCTTTTGAATAGCCATGCCACAATACATGAATAAACAGACTGTTGAAATATATCCCTGTCTCATCAGCAACTGAAAAGACTTAATATTAGGCATGACTGAATAATGTCTTACCTACAGCCATGTGTGTGTGGCACGGCATTGTTATGTCATGTTCAATATGCCATAGCCAGGCTTGGCAGTTATAGTGGCAGTGACACATTTACCGTATGTGTCTTATCTATCATATTCATATAATGTTACTGATTATAACACAGGTCGTTTGGTATAATATAAAAGAAGCAATCTGATTGGTGTAAACAGCCTTCTAGCCGTGGGTTAAACCAGCACCATTCACCACCTAATCAAAACAAAGAATTCAGCTGCTCTGTTCTCCCAGAGCGCTAGCAAACTCGGTGGCTAGGCTAGCTAGTTTCTTGGGACATTTGTGGTCGTAGTGACTACATCTGTCATTAAAAAAATATATTCTTTCAGCGATTTTCTTAGTTTTAAGGGTAACTGTTGTATAATTGCAATATTACACGAGAGGGTGTGGGTTAACGTGATTATTGCCACTTCAGTGATGCTTGCGGAACTCGACTTCGTCTCGTTCCTCACCGCATCCCTGTCGTGGCAATAATCACGTTAACCCACACCCTCTCGTGTAATATTGCTTAATTAACTGATCAACTGCTTAAACTGACTGCCTCTGTGCTGCATTATCTCCTGAGTCCTGACCCATCATGCTCTGTCATACTGACCGTGGTGATCACTGCTTTCTGAATTAATTTATGGTTGGTTTTATTTATTTTTATATATAGCCTATATCATTTTTATTCCATGATTTTTTAACCCATTTTTCACCCCTGTGTCAATCATCTAATGTGATCCTGGGCTCTACACACCCTCCGCCAACATAGTCCCCATATATGGGGGACATGGGGAGAGCAACGGACTTGAACTCATGCTTCCTTCATGCCTGAGTGTCCAAGTTGCTCCATTTATGGTTGGTTTTCAATCTTCGTTCCTGTGTGAAACTGTGAGTTTTTTTCTTTTTTCTTTTTTTTCATCACACGATTTTGCAACCCAGTTTTTTCACCCAGTGCCAATTATCTAATGTAATGGGGGGGGGGGGGGGGGGGGGGGGGGGACCGCATGCCTCCTTCTATGCATGAGGAGTCCAAGCTGCTTCTTTTCACCTGACAGGGGGGAGTTTCCCTGGTTGGCCGTAGCGCATGGAAGGAACACCTTATTGCAACCAGTTCCTTTCCCCTCCATCAGGCGCCCCGGCTGGCCAGGGGGAGGTAATTCAGAGACCAGGATTACTGCATGCTTTTGTGAGGGTATACCTACCCTATAGGGGACACGGGGAGAACATGCAAACTCCACACAGAAAGGCCCTTTCGCCAACCCCGCCTCGGGTATGGGCACTGATGACGTGGAGGAGGGAACACGCCCACAGCGCCCACAGCGTGCCCAGCAGGAATCGAACCCAGGGCCTTCTAGCTGTGAGGCAACAGCACTACCGACTGTGCCACCGTGTTCTAAACATGTCCTTTGTGCCGGTAGTAGCTATTCAGATTCACGAGACACACGTTGGTCGCTCTGCCAGGTCAGCTGTCATATAGAAGTATCAAGGACTATGACCATGTCACATTGATTGATTGATTCATTCATTCATTGTTGACAGCGTATATGTATTACTTAAAAGCACCTACTGTATTTTATGCACACGTTTACAGTACAAATCTGTATTACCATGAAACAACGCTGCTAATATAGCATATATCCATGCACTTTATACCTTTGTGCATTGTTCTTGTATGCGTGGGTTTATGCTTTGTTTCCTAAATGTACTGTATTCCACGGTCTGCCTGTTTTGTCTTTATGTTTTGTGTGAGGACTGCAGATGTAAATTAGCATCTTTGCTAAATCCGGTATATTTAAGTTGCATACGTGTCCCGTCTGAATAAACGAATAAAGTTAATTCATTCATTAATTTGCTCGTTAATTCCTACATCTCTGACCTCCTCCAGTCACAATGAGCACATGTGCTCATTTTCAGCAAGGCCCTGCACATAGAAACACACAGACAGACACACATTCAAACCTGGGAGCTGACCAGTACAACCACAGTCTAATATACTGTTGGTTGTACTCCACTGGAGCAGTTGGGGGTTCAGTGCCTTGCTCAGGGGCACTTCAGCGGTGTTTGGTGAGTGATGACCAATCACTTCCCGACCCAGATTTTTCCTGCCAGGCGAGGGAATCGAACCGGCAACAAGGACGCTCCTCTAACCCTGCCAGGGGTTCCCAACCTTTATATTGTCACGGACGGGCTGACAGTTCATGAAAATGTTCACGGACCGGCAGTTGACTGGCCCTTAAATAGGCTACCCGCTTTAGGGCAGGAGCCTATCTCCTGTTTCTGAAGCCATGAGGCCCATAGGGGCCTATCTCCTGTTTCTGTAGCCATGAGGCCCATAGGGGCCTATATCCTGTTTCTGTAGCCATGAGGCCCATAGGGCAGGAGCCTATCTCCTGTTTCTGTAGCCATGAGGCCCATATGGGCCTATCTCCTGTTTCTGTAGCCATGAGGCCCATAGGGCAGGAGCCTATCTCCTGTTTCTGTAGCCAAGAGGCCCATAGGGCAGGAGCCTATCTCCTGTTTCTGTAGCCATGAGGCCCATAGGGCAGGAGCCTATCTCCTGTTTCTGTAGCCATGAGGCCCATAGGGCAGGAGCCTATCTCCTGTTTCTGTAGCCATGAGGCCCATAGGGGCCTATCTCCTGTTTCTGTAGCCATGAGGCCCATAGGGCAGGAGCCTATCTCCTGTTTCTGTAGCCATGAGGCCCATATGGGCCTATCTCCTGTTTCTGTAGCCATGAGGCCCATAGGGCAGGAGCCTATCTCCTGTTTCTGTAGCCATGAGGCCCATAGGGGCAGGAGCCTATCTCCTGTTTCTGTAGCCATGAGGCCCATAGGGGCCTATCTCCTGTTTCTGTAGCCATGAGGCCCATAGGGCAGGAGCCTATCTCCTGTTTCTGTAGCCATGAGGCCCATAGGGCAGGAGCCTATCTCCTGTTTCTGTAGCCATGAGGCCCATAGGGCAGGAGCCTATCTCCTGTTTCTGTAGCCATGAGGCCCATAGGGGCCTATCTCCTGTTTCTGTAGCCATGAGGCCCATAGGGCAGGAGCCTATCTCCTGTTTCTGTAGCCATGAGGCCCATATGGGCCTATCTCCTGTTTCTGTAGCCATGAGGCCCATAGGGCAGGAGCCTATCTCCTGTTGCTGTAGCCATGAGGCCCATAGGGGCAGGAGCCTATCTCCTGTTTCTGTAGCCATGAGGCCCATAGGGGCCTATCTCCTGTTTCTGTAGCCATGAGGCCCATAGGGCAGGAGCCTATCTCCTGTTTCTGTAGCCATGAGGCCCATAGGGGCAGGAGCCAGGAGCCTATCTTCTGTTTCTGTAGCCATGAGGCCCATAGGGCAGGAGCCTATCTCCTGTTTCTGTAGCCATGAGGCCCATAGGGGCAGGAGCCTATCTCCTGTTTCTGTAGCCATGAGGCCCATAGGAGCCTATCTTCTGTTTCTGTAGCCATGAGGCCCATAGGGGCAGGAGCCAGGAGCCTATCTTCTGTTTCTGTAGCCATGAGGCCCATAGGGCAGGAGCCTATCTCCTGTTTCTGTAGCCATGAGGCCCATAGGGGCCTATCTCCTGTTTCTGTAGCCATGATGCCCATAGGGCAGGAGCCTATCTCCTGTTTCTGTAGCCATGAGGCCCATAGGGGCCTATCTCCTGTTTCTGTAGCCATGAGGCCCATAGGAGCCTATCTCCTGTTTCTGTAGCCATGAGGCCCATAGGGGCCTATCTCCTGTTTCTATAGCCATGAGGCCCATAGGGGCCTATCTCCTGTTTCTGTAGCCATGAGGCCCATAGGGCAGGAGCCTATCTCCTGTTTCTGTAGCCATGAGGCCCATAGGGGCCTATCTCCTGTTTCTGTAGCCATGAGGCCCATAGGAGCCTATCTCCTGTTTCTGTAGCCATGAGGCCCATAGGGGCCTATCTCCTGTTTCTGTAGCCATGAGGCCCATAGGGGCCTATCTCCTGTTTCTGTAGCCATGAGGCCCATAGGGCAGGAGCCTATCTCCTGTTTCTGTAGCCATGAGGCCCATAGGGGCCTATCTCCTGTTTCTGTAGCCATGAGGCCCATAGGGGCCTATCTCCTGTTTCTGTAGCCATGAGGCCCATAGGGGCCTATCTCCTGTTTCTGTAGCCATGAGGCCCATAGGGCAGGAGCCTATCTCCTGTTTCTGTAGCCATGAGGCCCATAGGGCAGGAGCCTATCTCCTGTTTCTGTAGCCATGAGGCCCATAGGGGCCTATCTCCTGTTTCTGTAGACATGAGGCCCATAGGGCAGGAGCCTATCTCCTGTTTCTGTAGCCATGAGGCCCATAGGGGCCTATCTTCTGTTTCTGTAGCCATGAGGCCCATAGGGCAGGAGCCTATCTCCTGTTTCTGTAGCCATGAGGCCCATAGGGGCCTATCTTCTGTTTCTGTAGCCATGAGGCCCATAGGGCAGGAGCCTATCTCCTGTTTCTGTAGCCATGAGGCCCATAGGGGCCTATCTCCTGTTTCTGTAGCCATGAGGCCCATAGGGCAGGAGCCTATCTCCTGTTTCTGTAGCCATGAGGCCCATAGGGCAGGAGCCTATCTCCTGTTTCTGTAGCCATGAGGCCCATAGGGGCCTATCTCCTGTTTCTGTAGCCATGAGGCCCATAGGGCAGGAGCCTATCTCCTGTTTCTGTAGCCATGAGGCCCATAGGGGCCTATCTCCTGTTTCTGTAGCCATGAGGCCCATAGGGCAGGAGCCTATCTCCTGTTTCTGTAGCCATGAGGCCCATAGGGCAGGAGCCTATCTCCTGTTTCTGTAGCCATGAGGCCCATAGGGGCCTATCTCCTGTTTCTGTAGCCATGAGGCCCATAGGGGCAGGAGCCTATCTCCTGTTTCTGTAGCCATGAGGCCCATAGGGCAGGAGCCTATCTCCTGTTTCTGTAGCCATGAGGCCCATAGGGCAGGAGCCTATCTCCTGTTTCTGTAGCCATGAGGCCCATAGGGCAGGAGCCTATCTCCTGTTTCTGTAGCCATGAGGCCCATAGGGGCCTATGTCCTGTTTCTGTAGCCATGAGGCCCATAGGGGCCTATCTCCTGTTTCTGTAGCCATGAGGCCCATAGGGCAGGAGCCTATCTCCTGTTTCTGTAGCCATGAGGCCCATAGGGCAGGAGCCTATCTCCTGTTTCTGTAGCCATGAGGCCCATAGGGCAGGAGCCTATCTCCTGTTTCTGTAGCCATGAGGCCCATAGGGCAGGAGCCTATCTCCTGTTTCTGTAGCCATGAGGCCCATAGGGCAGGAGCCTATCTCCTGTTTCTGTAGCCATGAGGCCCATAGGGGCCTATCTCCTGTTTCTGTAGCCATGAGGCCCATAGGGCAGGAGCCTATCTCCTGTTTCTGTAGCCATGAGGCCCATAGGGCAGGAGCCTATCTCCTGTTTCTGTAGCCATGAGGCCCATAGGGGCCTATCTCCTGTTTCTGTAGCCATGAGGCCCATAGGGGCAGGAGCCTATCTCCTGTTTCTGTAGCCATGAGGCCCATAGGGCAGGAGCCTATCTCCTGTTTCTGTAGCCATGAGGCCCATAGGGCAGGAGCCTATCTCCTGTTTCTGTAGCCATGAGGCCCATAGGGCAGGAGCCTATCTCCTGTTTCTGTAGCCATGAGGCCCATAGGGCAGGAGCCTATCTCCTGTTTCTGTAGCCATGAGGCCCATAGGGGCCTATCTCCTGTTTCTGTAGCCATGAGGCCCATAGGGGCCTATCTCCTGTTTCTGTAGCCATGAGGCCCATAGGGCAGGAGCCTATCTCCTGTTTCTGTAGCCATGAGGCCCATAGGGCAGGAGCCTATCTCCTGTTTCTGTAGCCATGAGGCCCATAGGGCAGGAGCCTATCTCCTGTTTCTGTAGCCATGAGGCCCATAGGGCAGGAGCCTATCTCCTGTTTCTGTAGCCATGAGGCCCATAGGGCAGGAGCCTATCTCCTGTTTCTGTAGCCATGAGGCCCATAGGAGCATATCTCCTGTTTCTGTAGCCATGAGGCCCATAGGAGCCTATCTCCTGTTTCTGTAGCCATGAGGCCCATAGGAGCATATCTCCTGTTTCTGTAGCCATGAGGCCCATAGGGGCCTATCTCCTGTTTCTGTAGCCATGAGGCCCATAGGAGCCTATCTCCTGTTTCTGTAGCCATGAGGCCCATAGGGCAGGAGCATATCTCCTGTTTCTGTAGCCATGAGGCCCATAGGGCAGGAGCCTATCTCCTGTTTCTGTAGCCATGAGGCCCATAGGGGCAGGAGCCTATCTCCTGTTTCTGTAGCCATGAGGCCCATAGGGGCAGGAGCCTATCTCCTGTTTCTGTAGCCATGAGGCCCATAGGAGCCTATCTCCTGTTTCTGTAGCCATGAGGCCCATAGGGGCCTATCTCCTGTTTCTGTAGCCATGAGGCCCATAGGGCAGGAGCCTATCTCCTGTTTCTGTAGCCATGAGGCCCATAGGAGCCTATCTCCTGTTTCTGTAGCCATGAGGCCCATAGGGGCAGGAGCCTATCTCCTGTTTCTGTAGCCATGAGGCCCATAGGGGCCTATCTCCTGTTTCTGTAGCCATGAGGCCCATAGGGGCCTATCTCCTGTTTCTGTAGCCATGAGGCCCATAGGGGCCTATCTCCTGTTTCTGTAGCCATGAGGCCCATAGGGGCCTATCTCCTGTTTCTGTAGCCATGAGGCCCATAGGGGCCTATCTTCTGTTTCTGTAGCCATGAGGCCCATAGGGGCCTATCTCTTCTGTTTCTGTAGCCATGAGGCCCATAGGGGCCTATCTTCTGTTTCTGTAGCCATGAGGCCCATAGGGGCCTATCTCCTGTTTCTGTAGCCATGAGGCCCATAGGGGCCTATCTTCTGTTTCTGTAGCCATGAGGCCCATAGGGGCCTATCTTCTGTTTCTGTAGCCATGAGGCCCATAGGGCAGGAGCCTATCTCCTGTTTCTGTAGCCATGAGGCCCATAGGGCAGGAGCCTATCTCCTGTTTCTGTAGCCATGAGGCCCATAGGGCAGGAGCCTATCTCCTGTTTCTGTAGCCATGAGGCCCATAGGGGCCTATCTCCTGTTTCTGTAGCCATGAGGCCCATAGGGGCCTATCTCCTGTTTCTGTAGCCATGAGGCCCATAGGGCAGGAGCCTATCTCCTGTTTCTGTAGCCATGAGGCCCATAGGGCAGGAGCCTATCTCCTGTTTCTGTAGCCATGAGGCCCATAGGGCAGGAGCCTATCTCCTGTTTCTGTAGCCATGAGGCCCATAGGGCAGGAGCCTATCTCCTGTTTCTGTAGCCATGAGGCCCATAGGGCAGGAGCCTATCTCCTGTTTCTGTAGCCATGAGGCCCATAGGAGCATATCTCCTGTTTCTGTAGCCATGAGGCCCATAGGAGCCTATCTCCTGTTTCTGTAGCCATGAGGCCCATAGGAGCATATCTCCTGTTTCTGTAGCCATGAGGCCCATAGGGGCCTATCTCCTGTTTCTGTAGCCATGAGGCCCATAGGAGCCTATCTCCTGTTTCTGTAGCCATGAGGCCCATAGGGCAGGAGCATATCTCCTGTTTCTGTAGCCATGAGGCCCATAGGGCAGGAGCCTATCTCCTGTTTCTGTAGCCATGAGGCCCATAGGGGCAGGAGCCTATCTCCTGTTTCTGTAGCCATGAGGCCCATAGGGGCAGGAGCCTATCTCCTGTTTCTGTAGCCATGAGGCCCATAGGAGCCTATCTCCTGTTTCTGTAGCCATGAGGCCCATAGGGGCCTATCTCCTGTTTCTGTAGCCATGAGGCCCATAGGGCAGGAGCCTATCTCCTGTTTCTGTAGCCATGAGGCCCATAGGAGCCTATCTCCTGTTTCTGTAGCCATGAGGCCCATAGGGGCAGGAGCCTATCTCCTGTTTCTGTAGCCATGAGGCCCATAGGGGCCTATCTCCTGTTTCTGTAGCCATGAGGCCCATAGGGGCCTATCTCCTGTTTCTGTAGCCATGAGGCCCATAGGGGCCTATCTCCTGTTTCTGTAGCCATGAGGCCCATAGGGGCCTATCTCCTGTTTCTGTAGCCATGAGGCCCATAGGGGCCTATCTTCTGTTTCTGTAGCCATGAGGCCCATAGGGGCCTATCTCTTCTGTTTCTGTAGCCATGAGGCCCATAGGGGCCTATCTTCTGTTTCTGTAGCCATGAGGCCCATAGGGGCCTATCTCCTGTTTCTGTAGCCATGAGGCCCATAGGGGCCTATCTTCTGTTTCTGTAGCCATGAGGCCCATAGGGGCCTATCTTCTGTTTCTGTAGCCATGAGGCCCATAGGGGCCTATCTCCTGTTTCTGTAGCCATGAGGCCCATAGGGGCCTATCTTCTGTTTCTGTAGCCATGAGGCCCATAGGGGCCTATCTTCTGTTTCTGTAGCCATGAGGCCCATAGGGGCCTATCTCCTGTTTCTGTAGCCATGAGGCCCATAGGGGCCTATCTCCTGTTTCTGTAGCCATGAGGCCCATAGGGGCCTATCTCCTGTTTCTGTAGCCATGAGGCCCATAGGGGCCTATCTCCTGTTTCTGTAGCCATGAGGCCCATAGGAGCCTATCTCCTGTTTCTGTAGCCATGAGGCCCATAGGGGCCTATCTCCTGTTTCTGTAGCGTGAGGCAGCTTGATGTGCAAGTACAGCCCCTGGACATGTCCAGGGACCCCCAGGGACCCCCAGGGACCCCCAATCCAACCCTTGATGCTGAGTGTCAAGCAGGAAGGCACTGGTGTCAAACAGGAAGGCACTTCGGTATGACCCGGCCGGGGATTGAACCCCGACCTCCCAGTCCCAGGGCGGACACTCTAACCACAAGGCTACTGAGCTGGTTACACATGCAGTGTACCACCTGTTAATGTTCATTGGTGGCTGGATATGCAAATAGTTCTCATATTCTGACAGGGCACAAATGTCCATCCAACATGGACAAAACAATTGTGAAAACTTTGTGGCACAAATCAAATCTTTCTGTCAGTCAGTCATGATGTTCATGAAACAGTTCATGAAGCACCCCATAATGATGAGTTGAAATGTCAGAGATATAAAGACAAAAATGTGTAATTGGAACAACAACTGTGAGAAATTGACATGTACATCCTGGGGAAGGTAAGAAGGTTTGGAACTGCCCGACATGTCAGAGTCCTTAGAAATGAGAGGCAGCAGAACATATAGTTTCACTGACCACAGCATCAGGTATCTCAAGTCAAGAAAACAAGAAATAAATGATCCAAATAACTACCAGGCATGCCGAATGAGCAAATAGCCCAACATGAGTCGTCACAGCAACAGACTGTTCTGTATGTCAGAGGTTTGTAGTTGAGGTACAGACTAGAGCATGGGGTGGATTGCTCCTATGGACCACTGTGGGTGCCGATGGCCTAGACCAGGGGTTCTCAACCCGTGGGTCGCGACCCTCTCGGGGGGGGTCGCCAAATTATTTTGGGGGGTCCCCAAATTATTTTAAAAAAAAGAAAAAACTAGAAAAAGTGCCCCTCGGGGCACAGGTCTCAACCAGGGCAGGTCAGGTTGTGGCCTCCTGGTGGCGCTATAATAGGCCAATGTGAAAAGGGTGCCATTTCTTCATACGCCTTTGATGGCAATTGGATGATTTGAGGCATTTTGTTCCAAAAATGTGTTTTTCAAAAATCCACCTGTTGGTGGCGTTATAACAGGCCAATGTGAAAAGGGTGGGATATATTCCTCAGCCTAGTAAGAAAATGTGTGAAAGATTTCACGTAAATTGCATGGTGCGTTCATGATTTGAGGCTTTTGTTCAAAACGGGGCAATCTTGCAAACTGTGAAAGCCAATTATAGCCAATTAGGATAAAATATGAAATATCGGACAGATCCGACTTGAGCACATGACCATAGAGATACTGTGTAACGATTTGTGAGATTTTTGGACAGAATCTGGAGGAGTAATATCAAAAAATGTGTTTTACAAAAGTCGGCCTCCTGGTGGCGCTATAAAAGGCAGATGCGGAAAATGCAGGTCAAAGGTTTATCCTTGGCCTCTAGGGAGTGTGCATGGAACGTTTCACGCAGATCGGTGCAGTTTTAGGTAAAAAATGTGAAAAGCTGCCTCATGGTAGCGCTATAACAGGCCGTTCTGGAAAATGTGGGGCAGAGGTTCATCGTTGGCATCCAGGGAGTGTGTGTGCAAAGTTTGGCATCGACCAGGTTAACGGTGCCGGAGATTAGCTGTTCACAGACGGACGGAAGGACGGAAGGACGGACACACACACGGACGGAGTGCAAAACATACTCTCTCCCCATGCCTTCGGCCTGGTGGAGACAACAAGGAGTGGTTGGAAGAGAGAATGCTGTTTGGTTACTGTACCTCATGGGTGCATGTCACAGCCCCCCAAAAATATAACAAGATAAGCCTTGCCCTGTTTAACATCAGGTCACTATAACAGAAAAGTCCTCCTCTGTAAACGATTTTTTTTTTTTTTTTTTTTTAACTGAATGGCTGGAAAGTGAAAATGAAGAGTTTACATATAGTACACATAGTACATGCATACACCTTCCCTATTTATTGACGGTGTATTGTCTCTATTATTAACGTTATTGTAGCAGTCAATTTATATTGGGGGTCGGGAGGGGGCGGGGAGGGGGTCCCGAGACACTGCCAAAGCATTTCCGGGGGTCCCCGGCCAAAAACGTTGAGAACCCCTGGCCTAGACTAGTGCAGGGTTTCTCAAAGTGGGTGCCGTGATGCCCAGTCCATGGGGTGCCACAGAAAACGTTGATAATATTTGGAATTCATCAATGTCAGTGAGTGACTGTTGGGGGATCTCACTCGAACATAAACAAACACAAAGTACCACAGAGTCTAAATAACCAAATGCAGATGTGTGTAATGTATACTGACATGCAAAAGAAACCAAAATGAGTTTGTGGACAATGTTTTGTGCCCCTAGCTGTCAACCGATGCCAACATTATGTAAAGCAGGGGTGGGCTACTTTGACGATGGAGAGGGCCATTATATTTCGCACTGCGACGCGTTTTGAGCTTGTAGATCAGCTATTCCTCGGATTCTGCCCTCCCTCTATTTTTGCTATATTTGAATTGAAATCCTGAATATTTCTTTGCTATTTTTGAATTGGTATCCTGAAAAGTTAAAATTGTATTTAATTTCAAATGCCTTTAATTAGTTATGCTAACTTTATGAACTAAATACAAATTCATTGGACATGAAAAAGACAAATGATATGGTAATACTAGTCAGTAAGCCAATCATTTATAGACTAATGTAATTAAAGCTAGTCATGTTTGCATGTTTGGAATTGTAACAGCTGAAATCAATAATATATCAGTATTCTGATACTAACCTGAGGGCCGCATTAAGTGAAAGTGGGGGCCGCATATGGCCCCCGGGCCGCAAGTTGCCCATGTTTGACGTAAAGCAATGAAAAGCAAATGAGAACCAATAAAACCCACTTTATTCAGAGCATTATTATTACTGTACCTTCATGTGACCACATATTTAAACCAATGTGCTTCATGAATACGTAAGTGATAGTGCTATGCATTCAAATACCGAACTTGAAAATGTGTAGCATTTTTAGCCTGCTCGCTGCAAACAAAGTCAACCCCTTTTTCTTTTGTCCCCATTTGTGTTTGTTGTTGGTGATTCATGATTGATGTCCCTGTCAACTAATGTCCACTTTATTTAACCCATTTTGGGCGGGAACCCCTTTTGGTGTATTAAAGCATTATGTTATACTTTAGCTTTTGAAAAATAGCAGATCTACAAGCTCATAGTATCTATGAGCTTGTAGATCTGCTATTTTAGACAGACAGACAGACAGACAGACAGACAGACAGACAGACAGACAGACAGACAGTGGCCCCCAAAAATAGCAGACCTACAAGCTCGTAGCGCGGCACTCGGTGCCGCGCTACGAGCTTGTAGGTCTGCTATTTTAGACAGACAGACAGACAGACAGACAGACAGACAGACAGACAGACAGACAGACAGACGCCCCCAAAAATAGCAGATCTAGGGGGAACAACATGTTTTCAGATGGGGTCGGAGGCCAATTACATATCATTTTTGGGGTCCTTGGCATGAAATATTGAGCACCACTAATACAGAAATCATAGGTATTTAAGAATACTGTCAGAATTTAGAAGACATTTTTTTTATTTTGACGTCAGGCCTAAATGGGTTAAACTGTGAGTACATAAATGTGAAGAGATTATATCAATGAACCCTGAGGATGTACCGTAGGCTGTATACTTGTCCTTAATGTAGATGCAGTAATGCTCCTATCTGGTCACCAGAGGCCAGTCTATGGACGGATACTATCATGTTCTCCCTAGTACTATTCAGCATTGGTGTTATGTTAAGGGCCATTCACACTGTGTACTTTAACTACAACTATAATATCTATAACAAGAGAGACTGTTTTCACGTTTAAAATGTTATTTATAAAAGCTGACTGAATACAATTGTTTAGAATCTATACCAGTGCTTCTCAATTCGGGGTCCGGTGACCCCCAGGGGCCCTTGGGGGTTGTCCAGGGGGTCCCCAGTAAAAGTAGTTTAATGCGGCATCACAGTGGTTTGAAGCACACGACCAGACAGCAGCACGCAACAGTCTGTTTTCACGTTTAAAATGACATTTATAAAAGCTGACTGAATACAAATGTTTAGAATGTATACCAGTGCTTCTCAATTCGGGGTCCGGTGACCCCCAGGGGCCATTGGGGGTTGTCCAGGGGGTCACCAGTAAACGTAGGTAATGCAACATCACAATGGTTTGAACACGACTAGACAGCAGCGCAGTCTGTTTTCACGTTAAAGTGACATTTATAAAAGCTAACTGAGCATAAATGCTTCGAATGTATGCCAGTGCTTCTCAATTCGGGGTCCGTTGACCCCCAGGGGCCCTTGGGGGTTGTCCAGGGGGTCCCCAGTAAACGTAGGTAATGCAACATCACAATGGTTTGAACACGACTAGACAGCAGCGCAGTCTGTTTTCACGTTTAAAATGACATTTATAAAAGCTGACTGAATACAAATGTTTAGACTGTATACCAGTGCTTCTCAATTCGGGGTCCGGTGACCCCCAGGGGCCATTGGGGGTTGTCCAGGGGGTCACCAGTAAACGTAGGTAATGCAACATCACAATAGTTTGAACACGACTAGACAGCAGCGCAGTCTGTTTTCACGTTTAAAGTGACATTTATAAAAGCTAACTGAACATAAATGCTTAGAATGTATGCCAGTGCTTCTCAATTCGGGGTCCGGTGACCCGCAGGGGCCCTTGGGGGTTGTCCAGGGGGTCCCCAGTAAACGTAGGTAATGCAACATCACAATGGTTTGAACACGACTAGACAGCAGCGCAGTCTGTTTTCACGTTTAAAATGACATTTATAAAAGCTGACTGAATACAAATGTTTAGAATGTATACCAGTGCTTCTCAATTCGGGGTCCGGTGACCACCAGGGGCCATTGGGGGTTGTCCAGGGGGTCACCAGTAAACGTAGGTAATGCAACATCACAATGGTTTGAACACGACTAGACAGCAGCGCAGTCTGTTTTCACGTTTAAAGTGACATTTATAAAAGCTAACTGAGCATAAATGCTTCGAATGTATGCCAGTGCTTCTCAATTCGGGGTCCGGTGACCCCCAGGGGCCCTTGGGGGTTGTCCAGGGGGTCCCCAGTAAAAGTAGTTTAATGCGGCATCACAGTGGTTTGAAGCACACGACCAGACAGCAGCACGCAACAGTCTGTTTTCACGTTTAAAATGACATTTATAAAAGCTGACTGAATACAAATGTTTAGAATGTATGCCAGTGCTTCTCAATTCGGGGTCCGGTGACCCCCAGGGGCCCTTGGGGGTTGTCCAGGGGGTCCTCAGTAAACGTAGGTAATGCAACATCACAATGGTTTGAACACGACTAGACAGCAGCGCAGTCTGTTTTCACGTTTAAAATGACATTTATAAAAGCTGACTGAATACAAATGTTTAGAATGTATACCAGTGCTTCTCAATTCGGGGTCCGGTGACCCCCAGGGGCCATTGGGGGTGGTCCAGGGGGTCACCAGTAAACGTAGGTAATGCAACATCACAATGGTTTGAACACGACTAGACAGCAGCGCAGTCTGTTTTCACGTTTACAGTGACATTTATAAAAGCTAACTGAGCATAAATGCTTAGAATGTATGCCAGGGCTTCCCAATTCGGGGTCCGGTGACCCCCAGGGGCCCTTGGGGGTTGTCCAGGGGGTCCCCAGGAAAAGTAGTTTAATGCGGCATCACAGTGGTTTGAAGCACACGACCAGACAGCAGCACGCAACAGTCTGTTTTCACGTTTAAAATGACATTTATAAAAGCTGACTGAATACAAATGTTTAGAATGTATACCAGTGCTTCTCAATTCAGGGTCCGTGGACCACCAGGGGCCCTTGTGGGATTTCCAGGGGGTCCCCAGTAAACGTTTAAAACACCAAAAGGGGACCTTGCAACAGGTGTGTGTAGTTGCTAATAAAATGTCTTGACACACATGCACACGGCGTATGTGGCGGCTGTGGCTCAGGAGGTAGAGCAGGTCGTCCAATGATCCATGGGTCGGCGGTTCGAATCCCGGCTCTTCCTGTCTACATGTCGAAGTGTCCTTGGGCAAGACACTGAACCCCAAATTGCTCCCGATGTGCTGGTTGGTACCTTGCATGGCTTCCGCCGAAATCGGTGTATGAATGGGTGAATGTAATGCACAATCTATGTAAAGCGCCTTGGTTAAAGGCGCTATATAAATGCACCATTTACACACACACACACACACACACATATCTATATACTCAAGGATTTGAGCCGCATTTTCACGATTTTTCAAAAATAGCAGACCTACAAGCTCGTAGCGCGCCACCGCTTGCGGGTCTGCTATTTTTCTAAAGTATAACATAATGCACCAAAAAGGGTTCCCGTCCAGAATGGGTTAATAAAACCCAAAAGACTGACAGTATAATTGTGTTGACCTCTTGACCTCCGTCCTCTTCACCCCCACCTGAACATCCTCTAATGAAACGGTGGGTCTGATTATTTACAAACACACAACTTGTGTGTTTGTAAATTAATCAATCAAGTGACTCGCTGAGTGTCTGACCGACTGACTCTCTGTCTGTCTGTCAGTCGGAATGACCATTGACCTGACCTGTCCTGTGGGGACCGTGTCTGCTCTCTGGGGAAATAAAGAACGGAGGAGACATCATGCAGTGTTGTGTTTTTGGCAGCAAACTCATTTCAGTCCCTTGAATAGTTTTCATTTAGTCACATTTTAGTCACCTGGAATGTTTGAGTGTTTTAATGTGTTGTAGGCAATGCCTCTGTGTGTGTGTGGTGCTGTCATATTATACGTTTAACTCCCTCCGAGCACAGACAGACACAAGTGGTTTCCTTGAAACTGATTTATTTGAAGACTTGTGGATCCTCCAAATTCACCGTGAAAACTATAAACAATACAATAAAACAAGCACGTTACAATTAACATAAATACGACATGACATGCACAGCATGTAGATGCAAACATTTTACCAAAGTAAAATACAGACATAAAACAAACAACAAATACCTCGTTGGCTGCATGCAAATAACAAAGAAGGGAATCTCTTCAGTCTTAGGTCCTTTCTTATGACAGTCTCTTGTAACTTAGTCTCTTTGTGTGACCAGTGCAAACGGAGCTGCTGCACCCTGCTGCTGCTAGCTGCTTGTGGCTTGATTGCTTACACAACAAACCTGTGTACCCAATTTACATGACCAAACGAGACACGGAACATGACTTTGACTCTTCAAAATAAAAGCATTACAACAACTTGACACAAATACATGAAATAATGTTTTAAACGTAAATGTGACTTAATTATGAACTTCTTCATTATGAACTTAGACCTTTTAGGAATAAAGCAAACTATATCACCTATAGTGGCAACAGTTACAATATGAATGTGTTTAAATGCCAGTGTAGCTGGTTCACACACACACACACACACACACACACACACACACACACACACACACACACACACACACACACACACACACACACACACACACACACACACACACACACACACACACACACACACACACACACACACAATGCAGCAGGCATTAGACAACCTGACAGCCACCAACCTGGCAACCCTGAATGAGCCAATCAGCTGCCAGTCTCTGGTGTGTGTGTGTGCGAGAGTCCTCACAAGTACTGTTAAACAAACTCTACCCTATAACGTCACTAAAAAGTACATTAAAACACTTTTTCCTTTCCAAAACAAACACAACGTACATTATGACAATATTTCACCCTTTGCATTGGTAAAATAGACTTTTTTATTTTTTTCTCCCCTTCCAAAAAAACAAAAAGTAAAATGACCCAAAATCCATGGTTAGGACTATTCCACGATGGCTCAGTGGTTTGGGCAGCAGCCTACGGTGCATGCCAGATGACGCTGGTTCGAGACAGTCAACAAGTCTGCAGTCAAGATTCAGGACCTCGGACAAATAAATCCAAATAAATCACACTTTACCTTTTGGTCAAGTAAATGTACAATTGAAATGTATTTTGGCGGGATATAAAACATAATCCAAGATAATCCACTCTTCTTTTTAGTCAATTTGTAACAGTCAGCAGTGCCAGTTGGTGCCACAGGGTGGTGCACTCTTCCCTTTTGTTTTGCTTTGTGTAGAAGATCTGACGTCACTGTTGGCAGCAGTGCTCCGTTCACTTTTATTTATTATATTAGTGCTGTCTTCCGTGAGACCTGGCTTAATATTTGGCGCCCCCCCCCTCCACCTCTTGCTATAGACAGACATGACAAGGACTAAGGACAAATCAAAGTAAATCAAATTTTACCTTTTAGTGGACTAAATGTACAATTGGAATTTATTATCCACCTCTTACCAGCTTTTAAATATAGCACTCTTCAATGCCGGTGGTTCCGGGTACGATTCCTGCTTTAGACAAAGTGAAATAACATGACATGCCATGATTGTGTGTGTGTGTGTCACAGATGGAAGGATCCATTCAACCGCTTATCCGTAGTCGGGTCAACAGCTCCACCAGACTTCCCTCTCCAGAGCAACTTTAGTGACTTCCTCCTGGGGGATTCCGTCACACTGGGGCCTGACTCACACTCATCTAGCATACAACATTGATGCATGCTAGATGTAAACAAAGGACAAGTGTCATGGCCTCCCCAATGCATTTCCAATGGAAGTGTGAGTCAGGCCTTGCTGTGGTAAGTCCTTTATTTATTTATTTCCGGGGGGAAAGAATGAATGAATGACTAACCCTGTAAAACCCGGATTAATTTGTACTTTTATTAGGGTTAAAGGTCAAAGGTCATACAGGGTTAAATAATTAAATAAATAAATAAATAATCATATTTCCGGGGGCATTTTGCCTCTGTCTGTCAGAAGATGAGGCAGCTTTGTTGTACGTATTTTGGTTACCAACTCCACCCCCTCGTTAATGACTCCGCCTCTCGTAAAGTTAGGCCACACCTACTCGTTATGTAACTACACCTGCTTTGTGGGTGTGCCTTATGCAAATTTCACGGGCCTCGTTTATGCAAATTGATGGCCGTCGTACCGCCCACTTTGTTGGAGTGGCTTATGCAAATGAAGGGGAGTATTATGCAAATTAAGGGGAGTTGTTCCGGCTACTTTGTGGGAGTGGCTTATGCAAATGAAGGGCCGTGTTTCGGCTACTTTGTGGGAGTGCTTATGCAAATTAAGGGGTGTGGTATGCAAATGAAGGGGAGTGGTTCCGGCTACTTTGTGGGAGTGCTTATGCAAACGGAGGGGTGTGGTATGCAAATTAATGGGCGTGGTGCCGGCTACTTTGTGGGAGTGCTTATGCAAACGAAGGGGTGTGGTATGCAAATGAAGGGGCGTGGTTACGGCTACTTTGTGGGAGTGGCGTGATATGCAAATTAAGGGGCGTGGTTCCAGCTACTTTGTGGGAGTGGTTATGCAAATGAAGGGGTGTGGTATGCAAATGAAGGGGCGTGTTTCGGCTACTTTGTGGGATTGGCTGGAGGTCCGCAGCCAAATTCAGATAATTCTGGGGTCCTTGACAGACATGAAAAAGGTTGAGCACCGCTGTCATAGAAACATAGGTTTATCAGAGTTCTGTTTTATTTGTTTTAATCGGCCTCAGGTCTAAATGGGTTGGTTCATGATGTGACGTGCAGATTTAACAGTATTAACAGAATATTGCTGGTGTTGTGGAGAGCTTTGACTCCCTGGCAGAACTTTCAATTTGAATCCCACTTTGCCAAGGAATATGTTGTTGTATTGAAAGACTATACAAGGCTAATGACCAAGAACTTATTTGAAATTGCCCGTGTTGGCGTTAGAGTTGGGGTGTGGGTGGGTGGGTGTGGGTGAGGTGCTGGAGCTGGACTGATTGTATAGATGAAGGAGCCCAATACTGTTTTAATAGCCTGTGATCTCACCTGTCCCCACATGATGGGCCTGCCAGGTACAATACTACCACCTAGTGGACAAAAGAGTGAATTACACTTTTCCACCCGTTGGTTCCCAGTGGGAACCGTTCAGTTCTTTTTGGTTCTTAGTCCATGAGCCAGAGCTCCAATATTGGTGGGGAAAAACTAGACGTATTCAATTGTTTATAGGATCAATACAAGTAAATGAATACATGATAACCGTCATGATAACCCTTCCACAGTAGTAGCTTTTTCACATTTTCGATTATTTTGCACATTTTCCTACATAATGCCTCATTTGCATATTGATATGTTCAGTGAAAATCTCAATCTAGACCCTAGTAAGATGGAGATTGAAAGGGCCCATCGCACAGGGAAAAGGTTGAGTGCAAATTCTGAGGCTAATGGGGGAGATCATGGGTCTGTAAAGAAAAATGACAGGCCACAATCCATTGTTGTTAAGCTCCTGAGGTTCAAGGATAGGGAAATGGTGCTAGGAAGAGCAAATAAACTCAAAGGCAAAAATATATTCATTAATGAAGAATACACAGAAGCTGTCAGACTAAAGAGAAAGGAGCTACTACCAAAGATGAAGGAGGCAAGAAATAACGGTCTTTTTGCTGTTTTGCGACATGACAAGCTCATTATTCGCCCTGGTCGACAGCAGGGGAGTGATAATGGGTCTGAATAGAGGGGTCATGATTATGGTACCAGTTGACGTACTGTGTATCATGGTTTGTACTCTGGATAACGGAGGGGTGTGGTATGCAAATTAATGGGCGTGGTGCCGGCTACTTTGTGGGAGTGCTTATGCAAACGAAGGGGTGTGGTATGCAAATGAAGGGGCGTGGTTACGGCTACTTTGTGGGAGTGGCGTGATATGCAAATTAAGGGGCGTGGTTCCAGCTACTTTGTGGGAGTGGTTATGCAAATGAAGGGGTGTGGTATGCAAATGAAGGGGCGTGTTTCGGCTACTTTGTGGGATAGGCTTATGCAAATGAAGGGGAGTGGTATGCAAATGAAGGGCGTGTTTCGGCTACTTTGTGGGATAGGCTTATGCAAATGAAGGGGAGTGGTATGCAAATGAAGGGCGTGTTTCGGCTACTTTGTGGGATTGGCTTATGCAAATGAAGGGCGTGTTTCGGCTACTTTGTGGGATTGGCTTATGCAAATGAAGAGGAGTGGTATGCAAATGAAGGGGCGTGGTATGCAAATGAAGGGCGTGTTTCGGCTACTTTGTGGGATTGGCTTATGCAAATGAAGGGCGTGTTTCGGCTACTTTGTGGGATTGGTTTATGCAAATAAAGGGAGTGTTTCGGCTACTTTGTGGGATTGGCTTATGCAAATGAAGGGGCGTGGTATGCAAATGAAGAGGAGTGGTATGCATAAGGGGCGTGGTATGCAAATGAAGGGGAGTGGTTCTGGCTACTTTGTGGGATAGGCTTATGCAAATGAGGGGGCGTTTTTTCCGGCTACTTTGTGGGAGTGGCGTGGTATGCAAATGAATGGGCGTGTTTCGGCTACTTTGTGGGATAGGCTTATGCAAATGAAGGGGAGTGGTATGCAAATGAAGGGCGTGTTTCGGCTACTTTGTGGGATAGGCTTATGCAAATGAAGGGGAGTGGTATGCAAATGAAGGGCGTGTTTCGGCTACTTTGTGGGATTGGCTTATGCAAATGAAGGGCGTGTTTCGGCTACTTTGTGGGAGTGGCTTATGCAAATTTGATGGCCGTGGTTTTGATTACTTTGTGGGAGTGGTTTATGCAAATGAAGGTGCATGGTTTCGGCATTTGATGGGCGTGGTTTCGACTACTTTGTGGGAGTGAAATGAAGGGGCGTTGTTTATGCAAATTTGATGGGCGTGGTTATGACTACTTTGTGGGGGTGGTTTATGCAAATGAAGGGGTGTGATATGCAAATGAAGGGGAGTGGTTTCGACTACTTTGTGGGAGTGGTTTATGCACGCCCATCACATTTGCATAACCCACCCCCACAAAGTAGCGGGAACCACGCCCCTTCATTTGCATAAACCACTCCCACAAAGTAGGCGGGCGACACCCACTAATTTGCATAAGCGACACAGACTAATTTGCATAGCCCACACCCACAAAGTAGCCGACACCACGCCCATCAAATTTGCATAACCCACTCCAACAAAGTAGCGGGAACCACGCCCATTCATTTGCATAAACCACTCCCACAAAGTAGGCGGGGCGACACCCACTAATTTGTATAATCGACACCCACTAATTTGCATTTACCACACCCACAAAGTAGCCGGAACCACGCCCTTCATTTGCATATACAACACCCACAAAGTAGCCGAAACCACGCCCATCAAATTTGCATAACCCACTCCGACAAAGTAGCAGGAACCACGCCCCTTCATTTGCATAAACCACTCCCACAAAGTAGCCGGAACCACGCCCATTGATTTGCATAAACCACTCCCACAAAGTAGCCGTAACCACGCCCTTCATTTGCATAAACCGCTCCCACAAAGTAGGTGGGGCGACACCCACTAATTTGCATAATCGACACCCACTAATTTGCATTTACCACACCCACAAAGTAGCCGAAACCACGCCCATCAAATTTGCATAACCCACTCCGACAAAGTAGCAGGAACCACGCCCCTTCATTTTTATAAACCACTCCCACAAAGTAGCCGGAACCACGCCCATTGATTTGCATAAACCACTCCCACAAAGTAACCGGAACCACGCCCTTCATTTGCATAAACCGCTCCCACAAAGTAGGCGGGGCGACACCCACTAATTTGCATAACCCACTCCGACAAAGTAGCAGGAACCACGCCCCTTCATTTGCATAAACCACTCCCACAAAGTAGCCGGAACCACGCCCATTGATTTGCATAAACCACTCCCACAAAGTAGCCGGAACCACGCCCTTCATTTGCATAAACCGCTCCCACAAAGTAGGCGGGGCGACACCCACTAATTTGCATAATCGACACCCACTAATTTGCATTTACCACACCCACAAAGTAGCCGAAACCACGGCCATCACATTTGCATAACCCACTCCCACAAAGTAGCGGGAACCACGCCCCTTCATTTGCATAAACCGCTCCCACAAAGTAGGTGGGCGACACCCACTAATTTGCATAAGCGACACCCACCAATTTGCATAGCCCACACCCACAAAGTAGCCGGAACCACGCCCTTCATTTGCATAAACCGCTCCCACAAAGTAGGCGGGCGACACCCACTAATTTGCATAGCCCACACCCACAAAGTAGCGGGAACCACGCCCCTTCATTTGCATAAACCACTCCCGCAAAGTAGCCGGAACCACGCCCTTCATTTGTATAAACCACTCCCACAAAGTAGCCGGAACCACGCCCTTCATTTGTATAAACCACTCCCACAAAGTAGCCGGAACCACGCCCTTCATTTGCATAAACCGCTCCCACAAAGTAGGCAGGTGACACCCACTAATTTGCATAAGTGACACCCACACATTTGCATAGCCCACACCCACAAAGTAGCCGGAACCACGCCCATCAAATTTGCATAACCCACTCCCACAAAGTAGCCGGAACCACGCCCTTCATTTGCATAAACCGCTCCCACAAAGTAGGCGGGGCGACACCCACTAATTTGCATATACCACACCCACAAAGTAGCCGAAACCACGCACATCAAATTTGCATAACACACTCCCACAAAGTAGCGGGAACTACGCCCCTTAATTTGCATAAACCGCTCCCACAAAGTAGGCGGGTGACACCCACTAATTTGCATAAGCGACACCCACAAATTTGCATAGCCCACACCCACAAAGTATCCGGAACCACACCCTTCATTTGCATAAACCGCTCCCACAAAGTATTTAAATGATATACATTACGGCCATATATTAACACGTACATTAAGTATATGCCAAAAATGTGGTCATATTGAGTACATTTTAAATGACAGGAAAAAAGTATATAATAGAAAATAGCATTAACAATGTTCTTTTCTCTGTTAAAATTATCCAGAGTACAAACCATGATACACAGTACGTCAACTGGTACCATAATCATGACCCCTCTATTCAGACCCATTATCACTCCCCTGCTGTCGACCAGGGCGAATAATGAGCTTGTCATGTCGCAAAACAGCAAAAAGACCGTTATTTCTTGCCTCCTTCATCTTTGGTAGTAGCTCCTTTCTCTTTAGTCTGACAGCTTCTGTGTATTCTTCATTAATGAATATATTTTTGCCTTTGAGTTTATTTGCTCTTCCTAGCACCATTTCCCTATCCTTGAACCTCAGGAGCTTAACAACAATGGATTGTGGCCTGTCATTTTTCTTTACAGACCCATGATCTCCCCCATTAGCCTCAGAATTTGCACTCAACCTTTTCCCTGTGCGATGGGCCCTTTCAATCTCCATCTTACTAGGGTCTAGATTGAGATTTTCACTGAACATATCAATATGCAAATGAGGCATTATGTAGGAAAATGTGCAAAATAATCGAAAATGTGAAAAAGCTACTACTGTGGAAGGGTTATCATGACGGTTATCATGTATTCATTTACTTGTATTGATCCTATAAACAATTGAATACGTCTAGTTTTTCCCCACCAATATTGGAGCTCTGGCTCATGGACTAAGAACCAAAAAGAACTGAACGGTTCCCACTGGGAACCAACGGGTGGAAAAGTGTAATTCACTCTTTTGTCCACTAGGTGGTAGTATTGTACCTGGCAGGCCCATCATGTGGGGACAGGTGAGATCACAGGCTATTAAAACAGTATTGGGCTCCTTCATCTATACAATCAGTCCAGCTCCAGCACCTCACCCACACCCACCCACCCACACCCCAACTCTAACGCCAACACGGGCAATTTCAAATAAGTTCTTGGTCATTAGCCTTGTATAGTCTTTCAATACAACAACATATTCCTTGGCAAAGTGGGATTCAAATTGAAAGTTCTGCCAGGGAGTCAAAGCTCTCCACAACACCAGCAATATTCTGTTAATACTGTTAAATCTGCACGTCACATGATGAACCAACCCATTTAGACCTGAGGCCGATTAAAACAAATAAAACAGAACTCTGATAAACCTATGTTTCTATGACAGCGGTGCTCAACCTTTTTCATGTCTGTCAAGGACCCCAGAATTATCTGAATTTGGCTGCGGACCTCCAGCTGAAATTGCTTTCCAGGGACCCCCCCAGAAAAGCAAAGATTTGAGACGAAAACGTTCACTCTGAAAGAATATATTCAAAGATTTTTGCTCAAAGATTTCGGTGCCGCTCTACAAGCTCGTAGAGCGGCACCGAGTGCCGCGCTATGAGCTTGTAGATCTGCTATTTTTCAATGGCTAAAGTATAACATAATGGTTAAAACACCAAAAAGAGTTCCCGTCCTGAATGGGATAATAGCACACAGACACAGGTCAAACACATCATCACACATCTGCAATGCTCTCAATGACGGTAGGCTATGGAGATTAAGGTCTTTCTACCCACTACTACAACAATAAAACATTATTATTGTTCAAACAAATTGCTTTACAAAACAAGATAATTATTTCAGCAGAAGAATAACAAGAAACACAGCGTGTTGTACCTGAGAGGTTTGTACTATACTATCATAGTATTCCTGAAGAAGATCCCAGTGACCGAAACATTGAATCTTAAAGGACCACTTCACCACTTTTCAACCTATCTTGATATAATAGGTCCTCACTAATAATCATGAAAAAATGGCGCAATTCTTCCTCCTCAGTCTGTGTCTCATAGGAGGGCTGTGGGCAGTTCAGAAACCGTCTTCCAGTGACATCATAGATGGGGAATACAAGCTAATAGAAACTGCAGGCTTTCTAGTCCTGAAAAGTTGCAATGCGAAAATGGAAGCCAACGTTCTCACGGTGATGAAAATCTAAAAATTAAATTAAAAAAAGATCTGCCTAATGATGATGTCACTGGAAGACAGTTTCTGAACTGCCCACAGCCCTCCTATGAGACACAGACTGAGTAGAAAAAAATCGTGCCATTTTATCATGATTATTAGTGAGGACCTATTATATGAAGATAGGTTGAAAAGTGGTGAAGTGGTCCTTTAATAAACCAGTGGAGCTGAGTTTCTTTACCAGTGTTTGCAGACTCTATTTTTCCCTCCCGTATTGCCGTTTGTCCAGCACCATAGCGCCAGAGTGGATGTGCATGCATGTAGACCTACTATCACATCGTCTAAATCAGTAGTTATCACACTTGGGTGAGACGGACGTTATGTATATCTTTCAGGACCTTTCACTGCTTCGTCTCAACCATTACTCTATGGCTTTGGTCTCAGCCACTGCGGTGTATTTTTTGACATTCCGTTTTTCTCCAAAGTTTTTTTTTTTTTTATATATAATTTTTATCCCATGATTTTTGCAACCCAGTTTTTTCACCCAGTGCCAATTATCACCACCCGGGCCTAGTCACAGTTGACTGAGCTGAATCCAGGAAGCGTCACCCTGCCTCTTCTGAGGTCAGTCTCGGAGCCTGTGTTGATTCGTCGGATCAACCGCTTCTCAAATTCGATGGGGTGCCAATAGTGAGGGCCGCCCAGGGAGCAGTCTATGTTTCGGCTACGCTCAAAGTAGTGGCACAGCGCCTTCTGCCTCGCCACCGAGGGGATGTACTCGTACACGTGCACCTCGTCGCACAGCGCCATCATCACGAGGATGCCTATGAAGCCAGAGGAGGGCGGGTTACTCTGGATGTGCTCCCGCGGCGTGTACCCCTGAATCGCCTGCCACAGCTGGCGGACGTAGCCGGGGTGAAGCACGTAGAAGGGCTGAGCGGGGTCCTGCCTGCGGCGCGTGACATACGGACCGAAGATTTTTCCGTGGGCGTACCACACGGACAGGTTGAGGTCATGAGGGGCTTTCTCCCAGGTCACCAGGGTGACGTTGCGGTAGAGAGAGCTGTTGCCGAATCGAAATTTGGGCATAAATTGAATCTGCTCATTGATGAGGCGAAAAGTCGTTCTGGTTCCCACGTCTTTCTCGTAACCGGCGGTCGGCGCGTGGTTGAACCGCATGACCTCCTCGTGGGAATCGATCTCCTCGCCCAGTCCCGAGCGCAGCATGGCCCCGGCCGAGGCCACCACGGCGCAGCTTCGGTTCCCCCGCAGTCCGCGGAACCGCTCCGCAGGAGCGGAGGGCACCGGAGGAGTGGTGGGCACCGGAGGAGTGGAGGGCACCAGAGGAGGAGCAGAGGGCACCAGAGGAGGAGCAGAGGGCATCAGAGGAGGAGTGGAGGGCACCGGAGGAGCGGAGGGCACCAGAGGAGCGGAGGGCACCAGGCTGGACCAGCCCAGGGAGGAGAAGGGCTCCTCGGATCCGTCCACCGTCCTCAGCCTGGCGCGGGTCTTCAGTTCACACAGGAGCTCCTTTGGGGTCTTCATGGGAAGGGGAACAGGAGTGGTGGGCACCGGAGGAGTGGTGGGCACCGGAGGAGTGGAGGGCACCAGAGGAGGAGCAGAGGGCACCAGAGGAGGAGCGGTGGGCACCGGAGGAGGAGCGGAGGGCACCGGAGGAGCGGCAGGCACCAGAGGAGCGGAGGGCACCAGAGGAGGAGCGGAGGGCACCAGAGGAGCGGAGGGCATCAGGCTGGACCAGCCCAGGGAGGAGAAGGGCTCCTCGGATCCGTCCACCGTCCTCAGCTTGGCGCGGGTCTTCAGTTCACACAGGAGGTCCTTTGGGGTCTTCATGGGAAGGGGAACGGTCACCACAGGTGCATCATGGGGTAACAGAAGAATCCAAGACAGTGTCGCGAAGAGAGTCCAAGCCAAGATCATCGCTAGCATCAGTTGCCTCATTATTATTGAACTCGTAGAGCCAGCAGATGACGGTCACACTTTTTACGCCCGTATCAAACGTAACGTAGAAGCTGCAAAGACAACGAAACAAAAACCACGTTAAGCACCTTCATTTAGAAACAATACAATAATAAAAACAATAAAACGTCGGAAGAATTAAAGGTGGTATAGTGAGTGATATTTTTGTTTTTTGTTCTGTCAACTGCTCTTTAATAAACAGCAAAATTTTCAGGTGGGTTGACAAATTCTGGCCAATCAGGAGAGAGTACCCCTTTATTAGCTTCAATTATGTACAGTGTTTCATCTGTATCCTGGGTGAGGTCTCTCCTCTGATTGGATTAAATTGGTAACAAAAACTATAATAATAATACACTTTATTTATATAGCACCTTTCAAACATAATTGCAGCCCAAAGTGCTTTACAGAGCAGAATAGAAATAACAAAAACATAAACAAGAACAAAATTAAAACGGGCAGGCAGTTAAAACAATAGGACAATAGCGAGGAGCATAAGGCAGATCAGTACAAAAATAAGAACAGAGATTTAAAACTCAACTAAAAGCAAGAGTGAAGAGATGAGTTTTAAGCTGTGTCTTTAAAATGTCTATAGAGGGTGACTGTCTGAGCTGTAGTGGCAGTTTATTCCAGGCCCATAAAAGCAGAAGGCTGCCACGCCATATTTTTTAGTAGCCACCCTTTTAGGAAGTTCGAGCAGGCCAGCAGTGGAGGACCTGAGGGGGCGGTTAGGGACATATCTAGGCAAACAATCGTGGAGATAGGAAGGTCACAGGTGCAACCGTGCAAGACCATTAAAACCCTGTAAGACCCGGATATATTTCCACTTGCAAAAAAGAGATTTCAACCTTACTACTACTTTGTACTACTAGGACTTATGTTAAAAAAATATGTTACAAAAAAATAATAATTAATGCACATTTATAATAATTATTAAAATAATAATAATAAATTAATAATTTACATTTGGTGGATATCTTTCACAATAATACATAATACATGTTCTAGACATTCTAATGATCACACAGATATATGTATTACATACATTTTAGTTACTTTTATCATGTCCAGAGATTATATAGAGATAATAATTAAGTAATTAATTAAAATAAAAATGTTACCGAGAAGCACCGTTGGGTCTTACAGGGTGAGCTTTATAAACGAGTAAAATAATTTAAAAATCAATCCTAAAAACCACCGGGAGCCAGTGTAGTGAGGCTAAAACCGGGGTAATGTGATCTCTCATCTTAGTTTTTGTTAAAACTCTAGCTGCCGCATTTTGTACCAGTTGCAATCTATCAGTGGTTTTCTTTGGTAGGCCGGAAAAAAGGGCATTACAATAGTCAAGTCGAGAGAAAACAAAGGCATGGATTAGAGCTTTGGCAGCAATGAGCACTAATAGAACACACACACACACACACACACACACACACACACACACACACACACACACACACACACACACACACACACACACACACACACACACAAAATGTATCCTACCTTTAAATATGGAATCAGGACAGACTCATAATTATCCGTATCCGTATAAACAGATTTGTATTCGTATAGGCAATTCGTAACAAACAGTATGCAAGTGTAAATCAGATTTGTATCTGTAATGTACAATTCGTAACTCTTATTCTCAGATTCGTAATTCAAATGTTCACTTCTGTGTCTCAAATAACCACTTTCGTGTCTCAAATACCCACATCTGTGTGTCAACTTATACATTTTAGAAGGAGATTTATTTGTGACTCTCCACTGAATTTTGTGAGTAATTATGAGACTCTTTTACCTCGCTGTTAGTCATATGATTTGTAACTTGTAAGAAATAAAATCACCTATGCACGCACCAGATTTGTACTCGTATAGGCAATTCGTAACAAACAGTATGCAAGTGTAAATCAGATTTGTATCTGTAATGTACAATTCGTAACTCCTATTCTCAGATTCGTAATTCAAATTTTCATGTCTGTGTCTCAAATACCCACTTTCGTGTCTCAAATACCCACATCTGTGTGTCAACTTATGCATTTTAGAAGGAGATTTATTTGTGACTCTCCACTGATTTTTGTGCGTAATTATGAGACTCTTTTACAAAACCTGGGAGCTGACCAGTACAACCACAGTCTAATATACTGTTGGTTGTACTCCACTGGAGCAGTTGGGGGTTCAGTGCCTTGCTCAGGGGCACTTCAGCGGTGTTTGGTGAGTGATGACCAATCACTTCCCGACCCAGATTTTTCCTGCCAGGCGAGGGAATCGAACCGGCAACAAGGACGCTCCTCTAACCCTGCCAGGGGTTCCCAACCTTTATATTGTCACGGACGGGCTGACAGTTCATGAAAATGTTCACGGACCGGCAGTTGACTGGCCCTTAAATAGGCTACCCGCTTTAGGGCAGGAGCCTATCTCCTGTTTCTGAAGCCATGAGGCCCATAGGGGCCTATCTCCTGTTTCTGTAGCCATGAGGCCCATAGGGGCCTATATCCTGTTTCTGTAGCCATGAGGCCCATAGGGCAGGAGCCTATCTCCTGTTTCTGTAGCCATGAGGCCCATATGGGCCTATCTCCTGTTTCTGTAGCCATGAGGCCCATAGGGCAGGAGCCTATCTCCTGTTTCTGTAGCCAAGAGGCCCATAGGGCAGGAGCCTATCTCCTGTTTCTGTAGCCATGAGGCCCATAGGGGCCTATCTCCTGTTTCTGTAGCCATGAGGCCCATAGGGGCCTATCTCCTGTTTCTGTAGCCATGAGGCCCATAGGGCAGGAGCCTATCTCCTGTTTCTGTAGCCATGATGCCCATAGGGGCCTATCTCCTGTTTCTGTAGCCATGAGGCCCATAGGGCAGGAGCCTATCTCCTGTTTCTGTAGCCATGAGGCCCATAGGGGCCTATCTCCTGTTTCTGTAGCCATGAGGCCCATAGGGCAGGAGCCTATCTCCTGTTTCTGTAGCCATGAGGCCCATATGGGCCTATCTCCTGTTTCTGTAGCCATGAGGCCCATAGGGCAGGAGCATATCTCCTGTTTCTGTAGCCATGAGGCCCATAGGGGCCTATCTCCTGTTTCTGTAGCCATGAGGCCCATAGGGCAGGAGCCTATCTCCTGTTTCTGTAGCCATGAGGCCCATAGGGGCCTATCTCCTGTTTCTGTAGCCATGAGGCCCATAGGGGCCTATCTCCTGTTTCTGTAGCCATGAGGCCCATAGGGCAGGAGCCTATCTCCTGTTTCTGTAGCCATGAGGCCCATAGGGGCCTATCTCCTGTTTCTGTAGCCATGAGGCCCATAGGGCAGGAGCCTATCTCCTGTTTCTGTAGCCATGAGGCCCATAGGGGCCTATCTCCTGTTTCTGTAGCCATGAGGCCCATAGGGCAGGAGCCTATCTCCTGTTTCTGTAGCCATGAGGCCCATATGGGCCTATCTCCTGTTTCTGTAGCCATGAGGCCCATAGGGCAGGAGCATATCTCCTGTTTCTGTAGCCATGAGGCCCATAGGGGCCTATCTCCTGTTTCTGTAGCCATGAGGCCCATAGGGGCCTATCTCCTGTTTCTGTAGCCATGAGGCCCATAGGGCAGGAGCCTATCTCCTGTTTCTGTAGCCATGAGTCCCATAGGGCAGGAGCCTATCTCCTGTTTCTGTAGCCATGAGGCCCATAGGGGCCTATCTTCTGTTTCTGTAGCCATGAGGCCCATAGGGGCAGGAGCCTATCTCCTGTTTCTGTAGCCATGAGTCCCATAGGGCAGGAGCCTATCTCCTGTTTCTGTAGCCATGAGGCCCATAGGGGCCTATCTTCTGTTTCTGTAGCCATGAGGCCCATAGGGGCAGGAGCCTATCACCTGTTTCTGTAGCCATGAGTCCCATAGGGGCCTATCTCCTGTTTCTGTAGCCATGAGGCCCATAGGGCAGGAGCCTATCTCCTGTTTCTGTAGCCATGAGGCCCATAGGGGCCTATCTCCTGTTTCTGTAGCCATGAGGCCCATAGGGCAGGAGCCTATCTCCTGTTTCTGTAGCCATGAGGCCCATATGGGCCTATCTCCTGTTTCTGTAGCCATGAGGCCCATAGGGCAGGAGCATATCTCCTGTTTCTGTAGCCATGAGGCCCATAGGGGCCTATCTCCTGTTTCTGTAGCCATGAGGCCCATAGGGCAGGAGCCTATCTCCTGTTTCTGTAGCCATGAGGCCCATAGGGGCCTATCTCCTGTTTCTGTAGCCATGAGGCCCATAGGGGCCTATCTCCTGTTTCTGTAGCCATGAGGCCCATAGGGCAGGAGCCTATCTCCTGTTTCTGTAGCCATGAGGCCCATAGGGGCCTATCTCCTGTTTCTGTAGCCATGAGGCCCATAGGGCAGGAGCCTATCTCCTGTTTCTGTAGCCATGAGGCCCATAGGGGCCTATCTCCTGTTTCTGTAGCCATGAGGCCCATAGGGCAGGAGCCTATCTCCTGTTTCTGTAGCCATGAGGCCCATATGGGCCTATCTCCTGTTTCTGTAGCCATGAGGCCCATAGGGCAGGAGCATATCTCCTGTTTCTGTAGCCATGAGGCCCATAGGGGCCTATCTCCTGTTTCTGTAGCCATGAGGCCCATAGGGGCCTATCTCCTGTTTCTGTAGCCATGAGGCCCATAGGGCAGGAGCCTATCTCCTGTTTCTGTAGCCATGAGTCCCATAGGGCAGGAGCCTATCTCCTGTTTCTGTAGCCATGAGGCCCATAGGGGCCTATCTTCTGTTTCTGTAGCCATGAGGCCCATAGGGGCAGGAGCCTATCTCCTGTTTCTGTAGCCATGAGTCCCATAGGGCAGGAGCCTATCTCCTGTTTCTGTAGCCATGAGGCCCATAGGGGCCTATCTTCTGTTTCTGTAGCCATGAGGCCCATAGGGGCAGGAGCCTATCACCTGTTTCTGTAGCCATGAGTCCCATAGGGGCCTATCTCCTGTTTCTGTAGCCATGAGGCCCATAGGGCAGGAGCCTATCTCCTGTTTCTGTAGCCATGAGGACCATAGGGGCCTATCTCCTGTTTCTGTAGCCATGATGCCCATAGGGCAGGAGCCTACAGTATCTCCTGTTTCTGTAGCCATGAGGCCCATAGGGCAGGAGCCTATCTCCTGTTTCTGTAGCCATGAGGCCCATAGGGCAGGAGCCTATCTCCTGTTTCTGTAGCCATGAGGCCCATAGGGCAGGAGCATATCTCCTGTTTCTGTAGCCATGAGGCCCATAGGGGCCTATCTCCTGTTTCTGTAGCCATGAGGCCCATAGGGGCCTATCTCCTGTTTCTGTAGCCATGAGGCCCATAGGGCAGGAGCCTATCTCCTGTTTCTGTAGCCATGAGGCCCATAGGGGCCTATCTCCTGTTTCTGTAGCCATGAGGCCCATAGGGGCCTATCTCCTGTTTCTGTAGCCATGAGGCCCATAGGGCAGGAGCCTATCTCCTGTTTCTGTAGCCATGAGGCCCATAGGGGCCTATCTCCTGTTTCTGTAGCCATGAGGCCCATAGGGGCCTATCTCCTGTTTCTGTAGCCATGAGGCCCATAGGGCAGGAGCCTATCTCCTGTTTCTGTAGCCATGAGGCCCATATGGGCCTATCTCCTGTTTCTGTAGCCATGAGGCCCATAGGGCAGGAGCATATCTCCTGTTTCTGTAGCCATGAGGCCCATAGGGGCCTATCTCCTGTTTCTGTAGCCATGAGGCCCATAGGGCAGGAGCCTATCTCCTGTTTCTGTAGCCATGAGGCCCATAGGGGCCTATCTCCTGTTTCTGTAGCCATGAGGCCCATAGGGCAGGAGCCTATCTCCTGTTTCTGTAGCCATGAGGCCCATAGGGCAGGAGCCTATCTCCTGTTTCTGTAGCCATGAGGCCCATAGGGCAGGAGCATATCTCCTGTTTCTGTAGCCATGAGGCCCATAGGGGCCTATCTCCTGTTTCTGTAGCCATGAGGCCCATAGGGGCCTATCTCCTGTTTCTGTAGCCATGAGGCCCATAGGGCAGGAGCCTATCTCCTGTTTCTGTAGCCATGAGGCCCATAGGGGCCTATCTCCTGTTTCTGTAGCCATGAGGCCCATAGGGGCCTATCTCCTGTTTCTGTAGCCATGAGGCCCATAGGGGCCTATCTCCTGTTTCTGTAGCCATGAGGCCCATAGGGCAGGAGCCTATCTCCTGTTTCTGTAGCCATGAGTCCCATAGGGCAGGAGCCCATCTCCTGTTTCTGTAGCCATGAGGCCCATAGGGGCCTATCTTCTGTTTCTGTAGCCATGAGGCCCATAGGGGCAGGAGCCTATCTCCTGTTTCTGTAGCCATGAGTCCCATAGGGCAGGAGCCTATCTCCTGTTTCTGTAGCCATGAGGCCCATAGGGGCCTATCTTCTGTTTCTGTAGCCATGAGGCCCATAGGGGCAGGAGCCTATCACCTGTTTCTGTAGCCATGAGTCCCATAGGGGCCTATCTCCTGTTTCTGTAGCCATGAGGCCCATAGGGCAGGAGCCTATCTCCTGTTTCTGTAGCCATGAGGACCATAGGGGCCTATCTCCTGTTTCTGTAGCCATGATGCCCATAGGGCAGGAGCCTACAGTATCTCCTGTTTCTGTAGCCATGAGGCCCATAGGGCAGGAGCCTATCTCCTGTTTCTGTAGCCATGAGGCCCATAGGGCAGGAGCCTATCTCCTTTTTCTGTAGCCATGAGGCCCATAGGGGCAGGAGCCTATCTTCTGTTTCTGTAGCCATGAGGCCCATAGGGCAGGAGCCTATCTCCGGTTTCTGTAGCCATGAGGCCCATAGGGGCCTATCTCCTGTTTCTGTAGCCATGAGGCCCATAGGGGCAGGAGCCTATCTCCTGTTTCTGTAGCCATGAGGCCCATAGGGCAGGAGCCTATCTCCTGTTTCTGTAGCCATGAGGCCCATAGGGGCAGGAGCCTATCTTCTGTTTCTGTAGCCATGAGGCCCATAGGGCAGGAGCCTATCTCCTTTTTCTGTAGCCATGAGGCCCATAGGGCAGGAGCCTATCTCCTGTTTCTGTAGCCATGAGGCCCATAGGGGCCTATCTCCTGTTTCTGTAGCCATGATGCCCATAGGGCAGGAGCCTATCTCCTGTTTCTGTAGCCATGAGGCCCATAGGGCAGGAGCCTATCTCCTGTTTCTGTAGCCATGAGGCCCATAGGGCAGGAGCCTATCTCCTGTTTCTGTAGCCATGAGGCCCATAGGGGCAGGAGCCTATCTTCTGTTTCTGTAGCCATGAGGCCCATAGGGCAGGAGCCTATCTCCTGTTTCTGTAGCCATGAGGCCCATAGGGGCCTATCTTCTGTTTCTGTAGCCATGAGGCCCATAGGGGCCTATCTCCTGTTTCTGTAGCCATGAGGCCCATAGGGGCCTATCTCCTGTTTCTGTAGCCATGAGGCCCATAGGGCAGGAGCCTATCTCCTGTTTCTGTAGCCATGAGGCCCATAGGGCAGGAGCCTATCTCCTGTTTCTGTAGCCATGAGGCCCATAGGGGCAGGAGCCTATCTTCTGTTTCTGTAGCCATGAGGCCCATAGGGCAGGAGCCTATCTCCTGTTTCTGTAGCCATGAGGCCCATAGGGGCCTATCTCCTGTTTCTGTAGCCATGAGGCCCATAGGGGCCTATCTCCTGTTTCTGTAGCCATGAGGCCCATAGGGGCCTATCTCCTGTTTCTGTAGCCATGAGGCCCATAGGGCAGGAGCCTATCTCCTGTTTCTGTAGCCATGAGGCCCATAGGGGCCTATCTCCTGTTTCTGTAGCCATGAGGCCCATAGGGCAGGAGCCTATCTCCTGTTTCTGTAGCCATGAGGCCCATAGGGGCCTATCTCCTGTTTCTGTAGCCATGAGGCCCATAGGGGCCTATCTCCTGTTTCTGTAGCCATGAGGCCCATAGGGGCCTATCTCCTGTTTCTGTAGCCATGAGGCCCATAGGGGCCTATCTCCTGTTTCTGTAGCCATGATGCCCATAGGGGCCTATCTCCTGTTTCTGTAGCCATGAGGCCCATAGGGGCCAATCTCCTGTTTCTGTAGCCATGAGGCCCATAGGGCAGGAGCCTATCTCCTGTTTCTGTAGCCATGAGTCCCATAGGGCAGGAGCCTATCTCCTGTTTCTGTAGCCATGAGGCCCATAGGGGCCTATCTTCTGTTTCTGTAGCCATGAGGCCCATAGGGGCAGGAGCCTATCTCCTGTTTCTGTAGCCATGAGTCCCATAGGGCAGGAGCCTATCTCCTGTTTCTGTAGCCATGAGGCCCATAGGGGCCTATCTTCTGTTTCTGTAGCCATGAGGCCCATAGGGGCAGGAGCCTATCACCTGTTTCTGTAGCCATGAGTCCCATAGGGGCCTATCTCCTGTTTCTGTAGCCATGAGGCCCATAGGGCAGGAGCCTATCTCCTGTTTCTGTAGCCATGAGGACCATAGGGGCCTATCTCCTGTTTCTGTAGCCATGATGCCCATAGGGCAGGAGCCTACAGTATCTCCTGTTTCTGTAGCCATGAGGCCCATAGGGCAGGAGCCTATCTCCTGTTTCTGTAGCCATGAGGCCCATAGGGCAGGAGCCTATCTCCTTTTTCTGTAGCCATGAGGCCCATAGGGGCAGGAGCCTATCTTCTGTTTCTGTAGCCATGAGGCCCATAGGGCAGGAGCCTATCTCCGGTTTCTGTAGCCATGAGGCCCATAGGGGCCTATCTCCTGTTTCTGTAGCCATGATGCCCATAGGGCAGGAGCCTATCTCCTGTTTCTGTAGCCATGAGGCCCATAGGGCAGGAGCCTATCTCCTGTTTCTGTAGCCATGAGGCCCATAGGGCAGGAGCCTATCTCCTGTTTCTGTAGCCATGAGGCCCATAGGGGCAGGAGCCTATCTCCTGTTTCTGTAGCCATGAGGCCCATAGGGCAGGAGCCTATCTCCTGTTTCTGTAGCCATGAGGCCCATAGGGGCAGGAGCCTATCTTCTGTTTCTGTAGCCATGAGGCCCATAGGGCAGGAGCCTATCTCCTTTTTCTGTAGCCATGAGGCCCATAGGGCAGGAGCCTATCTCCTGTTTCTGTAGCCATGAGGCCCATAGGGGCCTATCTCCTGTTTCTGTAGCCATGATGCCCATAGGGCAGGAGCCTATCTCCTGTTTCTGTAGCCATGAGGCCCATAGGGCAGGAGCCTATCTCCTGTTTCTGTAGCCATGAGGCCCATAGGGCAGGAGCCTATCTCCTGTTTCTGTAGCCATGAGGCCCATAGGGGCAGGAGCCTATCTTCTGTTTCTGTAGCCATGAGGCCCATAGGGCAGGAGCCTATCTCCTGTTTCTGTAGCCATGAGGCCCATAGGGGCCTATCTTCTGTTTCTGTAGCCATGAGGCCCATAGGGGCCTATCTCCTGTTTCTGTAGCCATGAGGCCCATAGGGCAGGAGCCTATCTCCTGTTTCTGTAGCCATGAGGCCCATAGGGGCCTATCTCCTGTTTCTGTAGCCATGAGGCCCATAGGGGCCTATCTCCTGTTTCTGTAGCCATGAGGCCCATAGGGGCCTATCTCCTGTTTCTGTAGCCATGAGGCCCATAGGGGCCTATCTCCTGTTTCTGTAGCCATGAGGCCCATAGGGCAGGAGCCTATCTCCTGTTTCTGTAGCCATGAGGCCCATAGGGGCCTATCTCCTGTTTCTGTAGCCATGAGGCCCATAGGGCAGGAGCCTATCTCCTGTTTCTGTAGCCATGAGGCCCATAGGGGCCTATCTCCTGTTTCTGTAGCCATGAGGCCCATAGGGGCCTATCTCCTGTTTCTGTAGCCATGAGGCCCATAGGGGCCTATCTCCTGTTTCTGTAGCCATGAGGCCCATAGGGGCCTATCTCCTGTTTCTGTAGCCATGAGGCCCATAGGGGCCTATCTCCTGTTTCTGTAGCCATGAGGCCCATAGGGGCCTATCTCCTGTTTCTGTAGCCATGAGGCCCATAGGGCAGGAGCCTATCTCCTGTTTCTGTAGCCATGAGGCCCATAGGGGCCTATCTCCTGTTTCTGTAGCCATGAGGCCCATAGGGCAGGAGCCTATCTCCTGTTTCTGTAGCCATGAGGCCCATAGGGGCCTATCTCCTGTTTCTGTAGCCATGAGGCCCATAGGGGCCTATCTCCTGTTTCTGTAGCCATGAGGCCCATAGGGGCCTATCTCCTGTTTCTGTAGCCATGAGGCCCATAGGGGCCTATCTCCTGTTTCTGTAGCCATGAGGCCCATAGGGGCCTATCTCCTGTTTCTGTAGCCATGAGGCCCATAGGGCAGGAGCCTATCTCCTGTTTCTGTAGCCATGAGGCCCATATGGGCCTATCTCCTGTTTCTGTAGCCATGAGGCCCATAGGGCAGGAGCATATCTCCTGTTTCTGTAGCCATGAGGCCCATAGGGGCCTATCTCCTGTTTCTGTAGCCATGAGGCCCATAGGGGCCTATCTCCTGTTTCTGTAGCCATGAGGCCCATAGGGCAGGAGCCTATCTCCTGTTTCTGTAGCCATGAGGCCCATAGGGGCCTATCTCCTGTTTCTGTAGCCATGAGGCCCATAGGGGCCTATCTCCTGTTTCTGTAGCCATGAGGCCCATAGGGCAGGAGCCTATCTCCTGTTTCTGTAGCCATGAGTCCCATAGGGCAGGAGCCTATCTCCTGTTTCTGTAGCCATGAGGCCCATAGGGGCCTATCTTCTGTTTCTGTAGCCATGAGGCCCATAGGGGCAGGAGCCTATCTCCTGTTTCTGTAGCCATGAGTCCCATAGGGCAGGAGCCTATCTCCTGTTTCTGTAGCCATGAGGCCCATAGGGGCCTATCTTCTGTTTCTGTAGCCATGAGGCCCATAGGGGCAGGAGCCTATCTCCTGTTTCTGTAGCCATGAGTCCCATAGGGGCCTATCTCCTGTTTCTGTAGCCATGAGGCCCATAGGGCAGGAGCCTATCTCCTGTTTCTGTAGCCATGAGGACCATAGGGGCCTATCTCCTGTTTCTGTAGCCATGATGCCCATAGGGCAGGAGCCTACAGTATCTCCTGTTTCTGTAGCCATGAGGCCCATAGGGCAGGAGCCTATCTCCTGTTTCTGTAGCCATGAGGCCCATAGGGCAGGAGCCTATCTCCTTTTTCTGTAGCCATGAGGCCCATAGGGGCAGGAGCCTATCTTCTGTTTCTGTAGCCATGAGGCCCATAGGGCAGGAGCCTATCTCCGGTTTCTGTAGCCATGAGGCCCATAGGGGCCTATCTCCTGTTTCTGTAGCCATGAGGCCCATAGGGGCAGGAGCCTATCTCCTGTTTCTGTAGCCATGAGGCCCATAGGGGCAGGAGCCTATCTTCTGTTTCTGTAGCCATGAGGCCCATAGGGCAGGAGCCTATCTCCTGTTTCTGTAGCCATGAGGCCCATAGGGCAGGAGCCTATCTCCTGTTTCTGTAGCCATGAGGCCCATAGGGGCCTATCTCCTGTTTCTGTAGCCATGATGCCCATAGGGCAGGAGCCTATCTCCTGTTTCTGTAGCCATGAGGCCCATATGGCAGGAGCCTATCTCCTGTTTCTGTAGCCATGAGGCCCATAGAGCAGGAGCCTATCTCCTGTTTCTGTAGCCATGAGGCCCATAGGGGCAGGAGCCTATCTTCTGTTTCTGTAGCCATGAGGCCCATAGGGCAGGAGCCTATCTCCTGTTTCTGTAGCCATGAGGCCCATAGGGGCCTATCTTCTGTTTCTGTAGCCATGAGGCCCATAGGGGCCTATCTCCTGTTTCTGTAGCCATGAGGCCCATAGGGCAGGAGCCTATCTCCTGTTTCTGTAGCCATGAGGCCCATAGGGGCCTATCTCCTGTTTCTGTAGCCATGAGGCCCATAGGGGCCTATCTCCTGTTTCTGTAGCCATGAGGCCCATAGGGGCCTATCTCCTGTTTCTGTAGCCATGAGGCCCATAGGGGCCTATCTCCTGTTTCTGTAGCCATGAGGCCCATAGGGCAGGAGCCTATCTCCTGTTTCTGTAGCCATGAGGCCCATAGGGGCCTATCTCCTGTTTCTGTAGCCATGAGGCCCATAGGGCAGGAGCCTATCTCCTGTTTCTGTAGCCATGAGGCCCATAGGGGCCTATCTCCTGTTTCTGTAGCCATGAGGCCCATAGGGGCCTATCTCCTGTTTCTGTAGCCATGAGGCCCATAGGGGCCTATCTCCTGTTTCTGTAGCCATGAGGCCCATAGGGGCCTATCTCCTGTTTCTGTAGCCATGAGGCCCATAGGGGCCTATCTCCTGTTTCTGTAGCCATGAGGCCCATAGGGCAGGAGCCTATCTCCTGTTTCTGTAGCCATGAGGCCCATAGGAGCCTATCTCCTGTTTCTGTAGCCATGAGGCCCATAGGGGCCTATCTCCTGTTTCTGTAGCCATGAGGCCCATAAGGCAGGAGCCTATCTCCTGTTTCTGTAGCCATGAGGCCCATAGGGCAGGAGCCTATCTCCTGTTTCTGTAGCCATGAGGCCCATAGGGGCAGGAGCCTATCTTCTGTTTCTGTAGCCATGAGGCCCATAGGGCAGGAGCCTATCTCCTGTTTCTGTAGCCATGAGGCCCAAAGGGGCCTATCTCCTGTTTCTGTAGCCATGATGCCCATAGGGCAGGAGCCTATCTCCTGTTTCTGTAGCCATGAGGCCCATATGGCAGGAGCCTATCTCCTGTTTCTGTAGCCATGAGGCCCATAGGGCAGGAGCCTATCTCCTGTTTCTGTAGCCATGAGGCCCATAGGGGCAGGAGCCTATCTTCTGTTTCTGTAGCCATGAGGCCCATAGGGCAGGAGCCTATCTCCTGTTTCTGTAGCCATGAGGCCCATAGGGGCCTATCTTCTGTTTCTGTAGCCATGAGGCCCATAGGGGCCTATCTCCTGTTTCTGTAGCCATGAGGCCCATAGGGCAGGAGCCTATCTCCTGTTTCTGTAGCCATGAGGCCCATAGGGGCCTATCTCCTGTTTCTGTAGCCATGAGGCCCATAGGGGCCTATCTCCTGTTTCTGTAGCCATGAGGCCCATAGGGGCCTATCTCCTGTTTCTGTAGCCATGAGGCCCATAGGGGCCTATCTCCTGTTTCTGTAGCCATGAGGCCCATAGGGCAGGAGCCTATCTCCTGTTTCTGTAGCCATGAGGCCCATAGGGGCCTATCTCCTGTTTCTGTAGCCATGAGGCCCATAGGGGCAGGAGCCTATCTCCTGTTTCTGTAGCCATGCCTATCTCCTGTTTCTGTAGCCATGAGGCCCATAGGGGCCTATCTCCTGTTTCTGTAGCCATGAGGCCCATAGGGGCCTATCTCCTGTTTCTGTAGCCATGAGGCCCATAGGGGCCTATCTCCTGTTTCTGTAGCCATGAGGCCCATAGGGGCCTATCTCCTGTTTCTGTAGCCATGAGGCCCATAGGGCAGGAGCCTATCTCCTGTTTCTGTAGCCATGAGGCCCATAGGGCAGGAGCCTATCTCCTGTTTCTGTAGCCATGAGGCCCATAGGGGCCTATCTCCTGTTTCTGTAGCCATGATGCCCATAGGGCAGGAGCCTATCTCCTGTTTCTGTAGCCATGAGGCCCATATGGCAGGAGCCTATCTCCTGTTTCTGTAGCCATGAGGCCCATAGGGCAGGAGCCTATCTCCTGTTTCTGTAGCCATGAGGCCCATAGGGGCAGGAGCCTATCTTCTGTTTCTGTAGCCATGAGGCCCATAGGGCAGGAGCCTATCTCCTGTTTCTGTAGCCATGAGGCCCATAGGGGCCTATCTTCTGTTTCTGTAGCCATGAGGCCCATAGGGGCCTATCTCCTGTTTCTGTAGCCATGAGGCCCATAGGGCAGGAGCCTATCTCCTGTTTCTGTAGCCATGAGGCCCATAGGGGCCTATCTCCTGTTTCTGTAGCCATGAGGCCCATAGGGGCCTATCTCCTGTTTCTGTAGCCATGAGGCCCATAGGGGCCTATCTCCTGTTTCTGTAGCCATGAGGCCCATAGGGGCCTATCTCCTGTTTCTGTAGCCATGAGGCCCATAGGGCAGGAGCCTATCTCCTGTTTCTGTAGCCATGAGGCCCATAGGGGCCTATCTCCTGTTTCTGTAGCCATGAGGCCCATAGGGCAGGAGCCTATCTCCTGTTTCTGTAGCCATGAGGCCCATAGGGGCCTATCTCCTGTTTCTGTAGCCATGAGGCCCATAGGGGCCTATCTCCTGTTTCTGTAGCCATGAGGCCCATATGGGCCTATCTCCTGTTTCTGTAGCCATGAGGCCCATAGGAGCCTATCTCCTGTTTCTGTAGCCATGAGGCCCATAGGGGCCTATCTCCTGTTTCTGTAGCCATGAGGCCCATAGGGGCCTATCTCCTGTTTCTGTAGCCATGAGGCCCATAGGGGCCTATCTCCTGTTTCTGTAGCCATGAGGCCCATAGGGGCCTATCTCCTGTTTCTGTAGCCATGAGGCCCATAGGGCAGGAGCCTATCTCCTGTTTCTGTAGCCATGAGGCCCATAGGGGCCTATCTCCTGTTTCTGTAGCCATGAGGCCCATAGGGCAGGAGCCTATCTCCTGTTTCTGTAGCCATGCCTATCTCCTGTTTCTGTAGCCATGAGGCCCATAGGGGCCTATCTCCTGTTTCTGTAGCCATGAGGCCCATAGGGGCCTATCTCCTGTTTCTGTAGCCATGAGGCCCATAGGGGCCTATCTCCTGTTTCTGTAGCCATGAGGCCCATAGGGGCCTATCTCCTGTTTCTGTAGCCATGAGGCCCATAGGGCAGGAGCCTATCTCCTGTTTCTGTAGCCATGAGGCCCATAGGGGCCTATCTCCTGTTTCTGTAGCCATGAGGCCCATAGGGCAGGAGCCTATCTCCTGTTTCTGTAGCCATAAGGCCCATAGGGGCCTATCTCCTGTTTCTGTAGCCATGAGGCCCATAGGGGCCTATCTCCTGTTTCTGTAGCCATGAGGCCCATATGGGCCTATCTCCTGTTTCTGTAGCCATGAGGCCCATAGGAGCCTATCTCCTGTTTCTGTAGCCATGAGGCCCATAGGGGCCTATCTCCTGTTTCAGTAGCCATGAGGCCCATAGGGCAGGAGCCTATCTCCTGTTTCTGTAGCCATGAGGCCCATAGGGGCCTATCTCCTGTTTCTGTAGCCATGAGGCCCATAGGGGCCTATCTCCTGTTTCTGTAGCCATGAGGCCCATAGGGCAGGAGCCTATCTCCTGTTTCTGTAGCCATGAGGCCCATAGGAGCCTATCTCCTGTTTCTGTAGCCATGAGGCCCATAGGAGCCTATCTCCTGTTTCTGTAGCCATGAGGCCCATATAAGGGCAGGAGCCTATCTCCTGTTTCTGTAGCCATGAGGCCCATAGGGCAGGAGCCTATCTCCTGTTTCTGTAGCCATGAGGCCCATAGGGGCCTATCTCCTGTTTCTGTAGCCATGAGGCCCATAGGGGCCTATCTCCTGTTTCTGTAGCCATGAGGCCCATAGGGGCATATCTCCTGTTTCTGTAGCCATGAGGCCCATAGGAGCATATCTCCTGTTTCTGTAGCCATGAGGCCCATAGGAGCCTATCTCCTGTTTCTGTAGCCATGAGGCCCATATAAGGGCAGGAGCCTATCTCCTGTTTCTGTAGCGTGAGGCAGCTTGATGTGCAAGTACAGCCCCTGGACATGTCGCAGGGACCCCCAGGGACCCCCAGGGACCCCCAGGGACCCCCAATCCAACCCTTGATGCTGAGTGTCAAGCAGGAAGGCACTGGTGTCAAACAGGAAGGCACTTCGGTATGACCCGGCCGGGGATTGAACCCCGACCTCCCAGTCTCAGGGCGGACACTCTAACCACAAGGCTACTGAGCTGGTTACACATGCAGTGTACCACCTGTTAATGTTCATTGGTGGCTGGATATGCAAATAGTTCTCATATTCTGACAGGGCACAAATGTCCATCCAACATGGACAACACAATTGTGAAAACTTTGTGGCACAAATCAAATCTTTCTGTCAGTCAGTCATGATGTTCATGAAACAGTTCATGAAGCACCCCATGATGATGAGTTGAAATGTCAGAGATATAAAGACAAAAATGTGTAATTGGAACAACAACTGTGAGAAATTGACATGTACATCCTGGGGAAGGTAAGAAGGTTTGGAACTGCCCGACATGTCAGAGTCCTTAGAAATGAGAGGCAGCAGAACATATAGTTTCACTGACCACAGCATCAGGTATCTCAAGTCAAGAAAACAAGAAATAAATGATCCAAATAACTACCAGGCATGCCGAATGAGCAAATAGCCCAACATGAGTCGTCACAGCAACAGACTGTTCTGTATGTCAGAGGTTTGTAGTTGAGGTACAGACTAGAGCATGGGGTGGATTGCTCCTATGGACCACTGTGGGTGCCGATGGCCTAGACCAGGGGTTCTCAACCCGTGGGTCGCGACCCCCTCGGGGGGGGTCGCCAAATTATATTGGGGGGTCCCCAAATTATTAAAAAAACTAGAAAAAGTGCCCCTCAGGGCACAGGTCTCCACCAGGGCAGGTCAGGTTGTGGCCTCCTGGTGGCGCTATAATAGGCCAATGTGAAAAGGGTGCCATTTCTTCATACGCCTTTGATGGCAATTGGATTATTTGAGGCATTTTGTTCAACCTGTTGGTGGCGCTATAACAGGCCAATGTGAAAAGGGTGGGATATATTCCTCAGCCTAGTAAGAAAATGTGTGAAAGATTTCACGTAAATTGCATGGTGCGTTCATGATTTGAGGCTTTTGTTCAAAACGGGGCAATCTTGCAAACTGTGAAAGCCAATTATAGCCAATTAGGATGGAATATGAAATATCGGACAGATCCGACTTGAGCACATGACCATAGAGATACTGTGTAACGATTTGTGAGATTTTTGGACAGAATCTGGAGGAGTAATATCAAAAAATGTGTTTTACAAAAGTCGGCCTCCTGGTGGCGCTATAAAAGGCAGATGCGGAAAATGCAGGTCAAAGGTTTATCCTTGGCCTCTAGGGAGTGTGCATGGAACGTTTCACGCAGATCGGTGCAGTTTTAGGTAAAAAATGTGAAAAGCTGCCTCATGGTGGCGCTATAACAGGCCGTTCTGGAAAATATGGGGCAGAGGTTCATCGTTGGCATCCAGGGAGTGTGTGTGCAAAGTTTGGCCTCGACCAGATTAACGGTGCCGGAGATTAGCTGTTCACAGACGGACGGAAGGACGGAAGGACGGACACACACACGGACGGAGTGCAAAACATACTCTCTCCCCATGCCTTCGGCCTTTTTTTTTTTTAACTGAATGGCTGGAAAGTGAAAATGAAGAGTTTACATATAGTACACATAGTACATGCATAGAATACGAGACATCTCACCCCGGTGAGTTGTCTTCACTTTTTGACATGTCGGGGTGAGTTGTCCGGACAGCTCACCCCGGACAGCTCACCCCGGAAAGTGAAGACAGCTCACCCCGGAAAGTGAAGACATCTCACCCCGGTGAGATGTCTTTACTTTCCGGGGTGAGCTGTCTTCACTTTCTGACATTGCGGGGTGAGTTGTCTGTACTTTCCGTGGCACCCATTACAGTAGGCATAATTCAATTTCGGATCTAACTATCGGTTCCTACAGACGTGCGCAGTCACGGCTAATTATTTATTTATTTAACAGTAAAACGTAGGCATCAGTTGCACTGCTTATTTTTTCCGACCTACGGAGGTTCTGACCGTAAGCCACGTACACGTTCAGTCCACCTTGTGGCTCGAGCACACACTCCTGGAGGAGGAAGAAGAACAGCAGCAGCAGGAGAGGCAAACACACAGCTGGCTTCATCTTCAATGTCCTGTGTGTGTGTGTGTGTGTGTGTGTGTGTGTGTGTGTGTGTGTGTGTGTGTGTGTGTGTGTGTGTGTGTGTGTGTGTGTGTGTGTGTGTGTGTGTGTGTGTGTGTGTGTGTGTGGAGGGGGGGGGGACAGACAGAGTATATATAGGCTACACAATACTTTTCAATGCTGCACCTGACAAATAATCCAAAGTATAAAAAACTAACCAACTAAGACTAAAACTAATAAAAACAAACTAAAACAATTAGCATTTTCAAAAATAAAAACTGATAAAAACTATAGCAAATCCGCTCTAAAAACTACTGAATTACAATTAGAAAGAAAAAAACGAACTAAAACGGATCTAAAATTAAATGAAAACTCAAAAACTATTATAACTTTCTGCTGTACAGCAATTATCTTTGGTGCTTCACCATTAATGTTTTGGCTTTAAAGGGTTCTATAGAAGAAACTGTTCTATGGCTAAAAGCTGTTTCAATTCTATCTTTACACCTCGTATTACAAAGCAATTGACCATAAAAGTTTTCTTTTAAGTAATAATTAGTCATTCTTTATAAAAGAATAGAATATAAATAGAGTGGAGTAGAATAGAAACTTTAAAAAGTACAGTATGATACAATAAAAAAGAAAATATGAGCAATTTCAAACCATATACAATTAAACTACATATGATTGATAATAATATGACAAGACATGATAGTGTTTCTTCTCTCACCTTTCAGATCTTGCCGTCTGTATTGTCTGCAGAGATGTGAGGCAAACCACACTGCTTCCAGCCTTTATATGCGGCTCAAAATGTATGCCGCATATAATGTATGTCATCTACTTCCTCTAACCGTCTTTATTCAAAGAGTTATACAAAGTTGCTCTTTGTTTAGTTTTTTGGTTCTTTTTTCACATTACAAACAAAGACAAGTAGACACCCCCCCCCACCCCCCCCCCCCCCCCCACCACCCCCGTTTACCGTAAATGCATGCATATTACATAACGGTAAAAGCTCCAGTCACAACAAAATATACGTCATATTTACAGAGAATGGGAGAAGCCGGGGTAGCTGGACAGTATGACACCAGCAGATTAGAAATTGTGATGCCAGCCTGGGCCGCGCGTGGCTGAGTGGTCCAGGCACCAGGCAGGCAGTCCAGCCTGACGGTGTGCCACGGGTTCGAGTCCCGAGCCCGTCGGCCTCTCACCGCATGTCTTCCCCCCATCTCTCTCCCCCTTTTCTGTCACATTACTGTAAGTGTAACCTATCAAATAAAGGCAAAAAAGCCATAAAAAAGATCTTAAAACAAAGTGATGCCTGTCAGTAAGGAGTTCAGGTTAACAGTTATTCACCCTCATTAACTGCTGTTGTTGTTTTGTTTTTGTTTGTTTTTTAAGCCAATGTCGTCCTTGTTCACATCTGTAAAAAGAAGTCTGAGGACCCACCCAGAGTTCAAAATACAGCTGATTAACATCTTCAAACACACTATTCCGGGGCGGAACATTCGCCAGACGAAGAGATTTGGTTTGGTGTAGACTATAGTGAAAAGAATCATAGCAACTAAGTACAGTTGCAACTAATGTCCATTTGCATAGCAGGTTTAAGCGTTTAAAGTAAACCACGTGGAGACAGCTGATGATTGTGTGAGATTTGGTGAAGCACCAGGGCACTACTAGTTGGATGTACGTACATACCTTCATGTCTAGACTACATACATACACCATGTCTACACTACCCCCATGCCTACATTATCGCCATCCCTACATCACCTACATGCCTGGCAGTGGTGGACAGTAACTAAAGTAGCTATACTCGAGTGCTGTACACCAGTAAGACGCCTGAGGGCGAGAAGCAACCTCGCCCTAAAGGGCGAGGTCGCGTGCACGCATCCGCCTGGGTGACAGCAGACTGTTGGGCGAGCGCTGGCGTTTGGCATGGGGGGTCAGATCAACATATGGAATGAATTCTGTGCTGGCCATATATGGTGCGTGTCTTGAGTGTACAGGGTTTGATGGAACATATGGAATGTCAGAATAGGCCAGCTCCATATATGGATTTGAGGTTTGAAGTCAGCTCTTTATCGCACTCTCTTCTGGGCCTGGACTTTTGCTTCCTGCCAGGTATGTGGGACGTCTCCCAGGTGTTCCTCTTCCTACCCTATTTCAGCTTCCGCGGTGTCTCGTGATGTTATTTGTGTCCTTACTTTAAGGGTGTGGTCTATCCTGTTCCACTTTCTCCTTTTGTTGATCGTAGCTATAAAGTGGTTTCATAGTTTCATAACTAGATCAGTGTCACAACTCTATGTCAAGAGTTATGATACTGATCTAGTTATGTAAAATAAAGGAAAAACACTAGAAAAAGTGCCCTTCTGGGCACAGGTCTCCACCAGGAGGATAGGAGTGTGTGTGTGATGTTTGGCAAAATGTTTAGGAGCAATATAAACGTGTGTGTGTGTGTGTGTGTGTGTGTGTGTGTGTGTGTGTGTGTGTGTGTGTGTGTGTGTGTGTGTGTGTGTGTGTGTGTGTGTGTGTGTGTGTGTGTGTGTGTGTGTGTGTGTGTGTGTCTGTCTGTGTCTGTGTCTGTGTGTGTGTGTGTGTGTGTGTGTGTGTGTGTGTGTGTGTGTGTGTGCGCGTGTGCGTGTGTGTGTGTGTGACGCGGCTTGGCCTGTTGTAGCGCCACCATGAGGCTGATTTGAAAACTGTCAAGTGGCATTTCTTCCAAAGCCTAGTGGGAATATGTATGCACAGTTTCACCACAATCGGACGCTGCGTTGAGTAGTTGTGGCGATTTGTACAAAACGGGTACAAAGCGGGCTACTCCTGAAAGGTTTAGAAGCCAATCGTAGCCAATGAGGGTGGATTATGAGAAATCAAACAAACCTCTCTTGATCACATGACTATGGAGAGCATGTGTACTGATTTGCATGAAATTTGGATAAAATCTGAAGGAGTAATATTAGAAAATGTGTTTTACATATGTCGGCCTCCTGGTGGCGCTATAAAGAGCAGATGTGAAAAATTCCAGGCAAAGGTTTTTCCTTGGCCTCTAGGGAGTTGGCATACAAAGTTATCCACAGATCCGTGCAGATAGATGTAAAAACACTTTTCGGCCAGTTATAGCGCCACTATGAGGCTGAGTTGAAGAATACGAGACATCTCACCCCGGTGACATTTGACCGTACATTTGACTCTTGTGTTATATTCTTGTGAAATATTCAGTAAAGTATAGCTCAAAGGCTACATATTCAGTCAGACTTTTGGTGAGTTGTCCTGACAACTCACCCCTAAACGTGAAGACATCTCACCCCGAAAGTGGCCAAAAGTGAAGACATCTCACCCCGGAAAGTGAAGACATCTCACCCCTAAAAAAGCAGGGGTGAGATGTCTTCACGTTTAGGGGTGAGTTGTCTGGACAACTCACCAAAAGTGAGTTTAGGGGTGAGTTGTCTTGTTACCCATGCGAATACCTTCCCTATTTATTGACGGTGTATTGTCTCTATTATTAAGGTTATTGTAGCAGTCAATTTATATTGGGGGTCGGGAGGGGGCGGGGCGGGGGTCCCGAGACACTGCCAAAGCATTTCCGGGGGTCCCCGGACAAAAACGTTGAGAACCCCTGGCCTAGACTAGTGCAGGGTTTCTCAAAGTGGGTGCCGTGATGCCCAGTCCATGGGGTGCCACAGAAAACGTTGATAATATTTGGAATTCATCAATGTCAGTGAGTGACTGTTGGGGGATCTCACTCGAACATAAACAAACACAAAGTACCACAGAGTCTAAATAACCAAATGCAGATGTGTGTAATGTATACTGACATGCAAAAGAAACCAAAATGAGTTTGTGGACAATGTTTTGTGCCACTAGCTGTCAACCGATGCCAACATTATGTAAAGCAGGGGTGGGCTACTTTGACGATGGAGAGGTCCATTATATTTCGCACTGCGACGCGTTTTGAGCTTGTAGATCAGCTATTCCTCGGATTCTGCCCTCCCTCTATTTTTGCTGTATTTGAATTGAAATCCTGAATATTTCTTTGCTATTTTTGAATCGGTATCCTGAAAAGTTAAAATTGTATTTAATTTCAAATGCCTTTAATTAGTTATGCTAACTTTATGAACTAAATACAAATTCATTGGACATGAAAAAGACAAATGATATGGTAATACTAGTCAGTAAGCCAATCATTTATAGACTAATGTAATTAAAGCTAGTCATGTTTGCATGTTTGGAATTGTAACAGCTGAAATCAATAATATATCAGTATTCTGATACTAACCTGAGGGCCGCATTAAGTGAAAGTGGGGCCCGCATATGGCCCCCGGGCCGCAAGTTGCCCATGTTTGACGTAAAGCAATGAAAAGCAAATGAGAACCAATAAAACCCACTTTATTCAGAGCATTATTATTACTGTACCGTCATGTGACCACATATTTAAACCAATGTGCTTCATGAATACGTAAGTGATAGTGCTATGCATTCAAATACCGAACTTGAAAATGTGTAGCATTTTTAGCCTGCTCGCTGCAAACAAAGTCAACCCCTTTTTATTTTGTCCCCATTTGTGTTTGTTGTTGGTGATTCATGATTGATGTCCCTGTCAACTAATGTCCACTTTATTTAAATTACCGAAGATTGACAACCTGGGAGAGGTGTTAACATCTGAAGGCTCTCAACACCAGCAGCATTATTCCATGTGTATATGTGAATATCTTTAAACCTATTGACTCTACTCTTTAAATAAGTCAGTGATAGTGCCAGCTATATGCATTCAAACACGGAAATGGGTTAACTTGAAACTGTGTGTATGCACTTGTGTGCATGTATAGCTTTCATAATGTGCGTCATTATCAGGACCGGAAAGTCTGGCGTGGCATTGTGAAATCCATCATCTCAACCGCGGTCGAAAAATGATGATGAAGATGAAGATGAAGATGAAGATGATGTTTTAAAAAAACGTTTTAACTTTCTTTTTAACATTTCCTGAAAAGTTAATAATGTGGACATAGTTGGTTTCTGCCCGACAGGACAGCAGAGATATACCGTTTGATTGCTTTGCAAATTACATCTACATTATTCACCGTTTCAATTCATCAAAGTTGTTCTCCAAATTACAAGTCAGTGTTATCTATCTCTGATATTTCAACTATGGGGCGACGGTCTGCTTCATGACTGTGACTGGAAGTGAGATTTGATTAGTTCTGCAGATCGAGTTTCCTCGTTGTGTTGGTGATGATGATGGATGAACGTGACAACTGTCAGAAAATTAAAAAAAGTATTTACATTTCCAGCCACCAAAGAACATACATGTTTCCATGTACAGTACAGGTGCATGTGTGGACAGCAGAGCAGGACCACTGCACAGGGCAAGAAGGTCTGATTGCATTTAGTATAACATCATGTGTTTTGAGTAATATTATGTTGTTTATTTAGTGTTATGTTGTAGGTGTCTTTTCATTAGTATGATGTCGTATGTATTATGTCGTACTTTCATTAATTTGTATATGTTTTAGAGGTGTTGTGATTAGTGTTATGGTATGTTCGAGGTGTTTTATTATTCAAAGTGTATCTTATCACTATGTTCCTCTCCCTGTCTGTTTATTATTTGTCTAGGTTTATTTGTCTCTCCTAAAAAAAAGTTACCGAATTCCAAGCTGCCGGGAAGATGAACACCTCAAATGAGTCCTCCGTCTACAGCAACAATACAATACAATACAAGGACATTTTACAAATCAGCAGCGCACCGATCAACCTGGTCCTGGGAGTGCCCGCCAACGGCTGGGTTCTGTGGCTGGTATTCACCGGACCGGCTGGAACGATGGCCTCAGACTTCTTCACACTCAACCTGAGCGCGTGTGACATCATCTTCAGCTTGTTATATCTTCTAGCCGTGGTCAAGGAAATTCGCCTCTTACAAATATTCATTACTGGTTTGCTGTTCACCGGCCGTCCGCTCTTCCAGACCTGTATCTGCGTGGAGAGGTTCGTGGCAGTGGTTCACCCGGTGCTCTATCTCAAGTACAAACCCCTCAGGTACAGGGCGGCCTGCTCTGCGGTGGCCTGGCTGCTCACCATCGGGTTTTCTCTACTGTACATGCTGGTGGGTTTTACCAAGATATTGCGTTACGTTCACGTGGGTAAATGCCTATTCTTCATGTCAGTGATGCTGTCGTGCAGCCTGGCCGTTCTCAGGGCTCTGAAACAGCCCATGCCAGGGGTGACGGCGGCGGGGAGGGAGAGGGAGAGGGACAACAGCATGAAGAGGAGAGCCTTCACCATCATCTGCCTGATCATGGGGTCATTTTTGGGAACTTTCCTTGTTTGGACCGTGTTTTCCATTCTAGCTGAACAGGGCCTCTTGCTAGGACAAGAGTTCACTTTAGTCATAGGTATTTGCATGTTCCTTACTGTGGTCACTGGGTTTGTTCAACCACTGCTGTACCTCTGCCACAAGACTGGCAAACTGCCCTGTGGTGTCAGACCAGTACAAGATACATAGATACTAGGGGTGGGACGATTCACTTACCTCCCGATTCGATACGATATCGATACCACAACACCAGAGGGAGTTCAACAAACCATGTGCAACCCAGATTAGGCACAAACAAGGGACTAAATTATTTTCGCTCCTATGCCACCAAAATGTGGAACGCCCTACCAACAGTCATTAAGACATGCGAATCCCATGACTCCTTCAAAACCTCTTTAAAAGGGCACCTACGGACGGCTGCAATTCGAAACTGGCCCCCGTAAAATCTTGCCTTGTTAATGCTGTAATTGTCTCCACCAGGCCGAAGGCATGGGGAGAGAGTATGTTTTGCACTCCGTCCGTCCGTCCGTGTGTCCGTGTGTCCGTGTGTCCGTCCGTCCGTGTGTCCGTCCGTCTGTGAACAGCTAATCTCCGGCACCGTTAACCTGGTCGATGTCAAATTTTGCACACACACTCCCTGGATGCCAACGATGAACCTCTGCCCCAGAATTTCCAGAACGGCCTGTTATAGCGCCACCAGGAGGCCGCTTTGTGCAAAACAAGTTTTTGGACGGTACACCTACAGATTTTGTCCAAACATCACGCAAATTGGTACACAGTCTCTCTAGAGCCATTCAACGAAACTGGTTTTTCAGATTTCTCAGACTCCATCCAGATTGGCTAAGATTGGCTTTCAAAGTTTGCAGGAGTGCTCAGTTTCAAACAAAATGCTGCAAATCATGGACACATCGTGTGATTTCCGTGAAATTGTGCACGCACATTCCCACTAGGTCGAGAAAGAAATGCCACGTGAACATTTTCAACTCAGCCTCATGGTGGCGCTATAACTCGCCGAAAAGTGTTTTTACCTCTAACTGCACGGATCTGTGGATAACTTTGTATGCCAACTCCCTAGAGGCCAAGGAAAAACCTTTGCCTGGAATTTTTCACATCTGCTCTTTATAGCGCCACCAGGAGGCCGACATATGTAAAACACATTTTCTAATATTACACCTTCAGATTTTATCCAAATTTCACGCAAATCGGTACACATGCTCTCCATACTCATGTGATCAAGACGCGTTTGTTTGATTTCTCATAATCCACCTTCATTGACTACGATTGGCTTCTAAACCTTTCAGGAGTAGCCCACTTTGTACCCGTTTTGTACAAATTGCCACAATTACTCAACGCAGCATCCGATTGCGGTGAAACTGTGCATGCATATTCCCACTAGGCTGAGGAAGAAATGCCACTTGACAGTTTTCAAATCAGCCTCATGGTGGCGCTACAACAGGCCAAGCCGCGTCTCTCACACACACACACACACACACACACACACACACACACACACACACACACACACACACACACACACACACACACACACACACACACACACACACACACACACACACACACACAAAACATCCTCCTGGTGGAGACCTGTGCCCAGAAGGGCACTTTTTCTAGTTGTATCTTGTTTTGTAAAGCACTTTGTTGCTTTGCTCCAACTAGTGCTACAGTATATAAATAAGGTTATTATTGTATTGTAGTGGGTATAGGCAGATACAGTCCACATATCATATGTCATTGTGAACAACACTTGTACTGTAGGTGTGCATTGCATAATGATGTGTGTATAACAACGCTATACTGAGTTCCATAACACTGAGTGTAAAATTAATAAAGTGTAAAAATGGCCAATGTTTTTTTTCCTCCTTATTACTGTGGGAGAATGCAGTCATCCAATCCACTAACATTAAGCAACTCAAAGCAATGGTGAATATCAACCACTTGCCATTTTGGAAGAATCCTTTGGAGGCACTACCCACACGTTTAGCTGTGTTGCTCATTCCACAAACTCCCGGTCCTCACAATCTATACCGTGTTGTAAAGCTGACTATAATCAACGATAAAAATTATATAAAATACAATACCAATTGGTATTATTAAAGTGGAGAAATAACGGACCAAAGTGACGTTTTCCGAAATGTTGTTGCCGAGTTTAGATCGGTTATTTGCACAATGTTTATCTGTAGCCTGGGGCAGGCCTATATACCATCTTCGGGTTTATGATCCGATCGGGAGCGAGGGATAACTTACAGTTGGAGGCCATCGATATTGTCCTTTTCTTTTTGCTGAGGTTTGCGTGATCTGCGCAAAAGGACAGTTAACCCATTTTGGGCGGGAACCCCTTTTGGTGTTTAAACATTGTTATAATTTAGCTATTGAAAAATAGCAGATCTACAAGCTCATAGTGCGCCACCGAGTGGCGCGCTATGAGCTTGTAGGTCTGCTATTTTTGAAAAATCGTGAAAATATTTATTTCAGAAAACTGGAGGATTTAGAAGGATTTTTTTAAATTTTGAGGTCAGGCCTAAATGGGTCAAATGATAAGGGACAATATCGGTGGCACCCAACTGTACGTCATGTTGTAGTCAGGTGGTTTGAGGTTACCAGGCCGGAACCCCCAAACCGGAATCAGAATTACCCCCAAATAATGACCAGCGATCATAATTTTAGGGCCTACCCAATAAAAGCCTTGATGAATCCGTCCAAGTACTTCTTGAAATAGTTAATTTGGTATATCCATATTTTATTCGAACTCGTAGCAATTGGCGAGACAAAAAAACATACCAAAATAAAGAGACGCAGAGTTTTAATTTATTTTTTGTGGTTTGTTTTTATCATCAGACTTTAGACCGGATGTTAGACCGGATGTTTGTATCATCCGGTCTAAAGTCTAAACCACACTTAGACCGGAGGATCACACGGGCGATTTAGGAACACACACCAGGCTTTACTCAGAGGTGGAAAGTCTGGTGACGCCAGGTTAGTTTCAGTTTATCTGTAGAATCGAGTCAAACAAAATGGAATGCCTCTTGTCAGGGTGAGGGGGTCCCCAGTTAGTTCAAATATGATTACTTTGGGCCTGGGCTGTGGCTCAGCGGTCCAGGCACCTTGGCCGGTAGTCCGAGTCTGGCAGTGTGCCGCGGGTTCGACTCCCGATCCCGACAGCCTTTACTGCATGTCACTCCCCCATCTCTCTCCCCCATCTCCTGTCAGCCTACTGTCTGTCCCTCTATAAAAAAATAAATAAAATAAAAGGCGAAAGCCACAAAAAAAACATTAAAAGATATATATATATATGATTACTTTGGACAGTTGGTGGGTCACGGTCTGAAAAGGTTGAGAACAGTTTATTAAAATACAATAAAAAAAAAGCTATCAAGAACGCTTCTTAGTATTGTGGCCTGATTCAATAAAGGATGAAAAGCTGCCAAGAGTCAAAGGCTTGAATTTTAAAATATTCGCCTGTCCACCTCCTTTCTTACCCTCGCATACTCGAGTGAATGAAGCTGTAGTTTGCGGGACAGGCTGGCGTTAGGTCGGAGAACAGCTCCATCAGAGCCAATTAAGCCATGTTTGTGTTAAAAAATATATAGCGTCTCTTTACAAATGATATCGTTTACAGAGGAGGACTTTTCTGTTATAGTGACCTGATGTTAAACAGGGCAAGGCTTATCTTGTTATATTTTTGGGGGGCTGTGACATGCACCCATGAGGTACAGTAACCAAACAGCATTCTCTCTTCCAACCACTCCTTGTTGTCTCCACCAGGCCGAAGGCATGGGGAGAGAGTATGTTTTGCACTCCGTCCGTGTGTGTGTGTGTGTGTGCGTCCGTCCTTCCTTCCGTCCGTCTGTTACCAGCTAATCTCCGCCACCGTTGGCCCGATCCATGCCAAACTTTGCACACACACTCCCTGGATGCCAACGACGAACCTCTGCCCCAAATATTCCTCAACAGCCTGTTATAGCGCCACCATGAGGCCGATTTAGGCAAAACACATTTCTGTAGATTACTCGTACACATTTTATCCATACATCACACAATTCGGTATACACTATCTCCATAGTCATGTGATCAACACGGATCTGCACCATTTCCCATCTTCCATCCTGATTGGCTAAGATTGGCTTCTAAAGCTCACATGATTGGTCCGTTTCGAACAAATCACAAACACAGTGTGCAATTTCCGTGAAATTATACACGCACATTTCCACTAGGCCAAGGACGACATGCCACAATTTTGTTCCCCAAATCAGCCTCACGGTGGCGCTATAACAGGCTAATTCCTGTTTTTAGCTATAACTTCATCGATCTGTATACAACTTATGTATGCGCACTCCCTAGAGGCCATGGAAAAACATTGTCCCTGCATCCCTCCACATCTGCCGGTTATAGCGCCACCATGAGGCCAATTTCTGCAAAACATATTGCTTATGTTAGTCGCACAGATTTCATCCAAATGTCACGCAAATCGGTACACATGATCTCTGTAGTCATGTGATCAAGACGAGTCTGTTGGATTTCTCAGATTCTACACTGATTGGCTAACATTGCCTTCCAAAGTTTTCAGGAGTGGCCCGTTTTGTACAAAATGCTGCACATGTCCTGCTCATCCTGGCATCATCTGGCTCTGCATTTCCTCAACAAAATGAAGAAAATTGTTGCAAAAAACTAACAAACAAAAAAACATGTTTATACAGTATTACTCCTAAACATTTGGAAGGTCGCCAGTTCGAATCAGCGGTCCGACACGTTAAAATTACCACCGCTGAAGTGCCCTTGAACAAGGCATTGAACCACTACGATGAAATGTTCTATGAGCAGGGCCTGGCTGGAAACAAGTTATTGAGCTTAGCCCAGATACCCTGGGTAAATTGTCTCCACCAGGCCGAAGGCATGGGGAGAGAGAGTATGTTTTGCACTCCGTCCGTGTGTGTGTGTGTGTCCGTCCGTGTGTGTGTCCTTCCGTCCGTCCGTTACCAGCTAATCTCCGGCACCGTTAACCCGGTCGATGCCAAACTTTGCACACACACTCCCTGGATGCCAACGATGAACCTCTGCCCCACATTTTCCAGAACGGCCTGTTATAGCGCCACCATGAGGCAGCTTTTCACATGTTTTACCTAAAACTGCACCGATCTGCATGAAACGTTGCATGCACACTCCCTAGAGGCCAAGGACAAACCTTTGACCTGCATTTTCCGCATCTGACTTTTATAGCGCCACCAGGAGGCCGACTTTGGTAAAACAAATTTTTTGATATTACTCCTCCAGATTCTGTCCAAAAATCTCACACATCGTTACACAGTATCTCTATGGTCATGTGCGCAAGTCGGATCTGTCCAATATTTCATATTCCATCCTAATTGGCTATAATTGGCTTTCACAGTTTGCAAGATTGCCCCGTTTTTAACAAAAGCCTCAAATCATGAACGCAGCGTGCAATTTACGTGAAATCTTTCACACATTTTCTTACTAGGCTGAGGAATATATCCCACCCTTTTCACATTGGCCTGTTATAGCGCCACCAACAGGTTGATTTTTGCAAAACACATTTTTGGAACAAAATGCCTCAAATCATCCAATTACCATCAAAGACGTATGAAGAAATGGCACCCTTTTCACATTGGCCTATTATAGCGCCACCAGGAGGCCACAACCTGACCTGCCCTGGTGGAGACCTGTGCCCCGAGGGGCACTTTTTCTAGTTTGTTACTGTTTTGAACTCTGCATACAATGGAAGGAAAAAGCATTATAGGCATTGTCTTCTGCTGCTGGCTTCCATCCCCTCCAAAGGGCACAGTCAGGAGAGTGAACGTTGGGATCTCACTTTGTTCTTGGACAGGAGCACATAAAAAGCTCTTATGGTACTCTCACCCCTCCTCTCTACTCTCATAGATTCTCTCCTTCTTTCTCTCTTCTATTTGGAGGTGGAGTTGGGGGTGTTTGGTCATTAATAAAACGAGGACGGTTTTTGGTAGGGGGTTTGGGGTTGCTGTGGGGGGTTTGTCAGGCACAGTCAAGGGTAATCCAAAGTCTACAGCATCCTCCGACAACTATATTAATGGAAATAGGGAACATATTGTATCAAGGCTACCATATCCTACTTGAAATGACAGTATCAAAAGTGGGAGTTGATACTATGGCAACAAAGCAGCTTTTTGTCAGCTAGGCGAGTCGAGGGAGGAGGGAGGCTGTTGGGCTACAAGGGCCAGCTAGCCAGGGAGCGAGAAAGGGAAAAAAGAAAGCAAGTACATGGTGTGGCATGTCGCTAGGCAACAGGCCGCCAGGTAAGCATGTGCCCCGAGAGAGCCAGTGGGAGAGAGGCAGAGAGCAGCCAAGAAGACCACGCCCACCACTCGGCCAGCTGGTAGACGCTCGCTACGTACCCGCCTACATTCTGTCCCAAGTTCATGCCTACTCATCAAGGCCACCTGTGTGTCTAGACAGAGTGATAAGGTGTAGACGAGGCTGTCTCTGCCCTCATTTCCTCTCTGACTCTCTGAGCGAACAGGTCGGGCCATGCTCTGGCGGTAAGCGACTCCTCTCACACACACACACGACTGGCTCACAGCATTGATGTATGAAGCAATCGCTAATAACCACGTCTCTCTTCCACATAGGTAACCCGCTCCCGACTATAGATCGGACTATATAAACCTCTCCTGGCTGGATTTGGACGGAGAAAGAAGTAACCGTCAGTGGATCACGGCCAGGAGTAAACAGACATTGTGACAGACGGACATTCACCGTGAGCCTCTTGTAGGGACAGAGCCGGCCAGCGCCACCTGTAGGGAAAGAACAGGAAAGCCTGGAGCTCCCACAATGAGTGACATTTCTGTTTAAATTGTGCATTTGTGTTCTGGCCGTTATCAAGCCCATACCCACGGGTCTGTCAACAATAAATAGCCGCATTGGCGATATTCTGTATCCACCCGAGTGTCTTGGTGTTGTTCAGTCCCCACAATGGAGAGAGAGTAGAGTGAGTGAAAGACCCACAGCCCCATCGCTTTTGTTCCCTCTGTATATATATTATATATATATATATATTTTTTTCTCCTTTCGGAATATGATGCAATGGAGATGGCATTGTGTTGCCATTTTAATACCATTATTGTGAAAGGGGAATCATGGGAGGGGTAAGAAGGGGCCATGCAGGGTTAAGGATGCTCAAACTTGACTTAATCCATCCTGCTAAAAGCTAACGCATCGCAGCATCGGCGACTGTGAACCATTCTCACAGGAGACGAGTGATCTTGACACCCCCCCACACACATCTCTCTGGCCATCTCCATCTCTCGGTTTTTCTCTTCCGGCACACACCTTTTACAGAGGATTCTTTTCAGCCTGTCCTTACCATAGAGTATATAAAAGGATAGAGACTGATCTGGCGCGAAGCTCCGCCCCCCCAGCTATTCATGTCAGTGGAAGTTGCTCAGTGGCGTTTTGAAGCACCCGGAAGACTGCCGGAAGTCCCTCCTCCGGACCTCAACTTTGAGGTCCGGAGTGACGTATGCAACCGAGCGCTCAATGTTAAAGCCCAGCTGCACGGGGTTTCCCGGTCATGAATCCACGGGTCCGCCTGTAGTCCCTCCTCCTACCACTAGGACCCAGACCTTCAACGTTGAATAGCCTCACTGGCCCCTTGGTCCTTACCTTAATGAGCCATATAGCATTGTCCTAAACATGATGAATAATCTGCTTCTCTTATGCAGGGTTGCACTGTGGCTTTGTAACCGAGAGAACCCAGTAGAGGTCTGAATCTGATATGGAGGAGGTTCCGTATTTGGATTTATATAAGCAACTTTGTTGTTGCATGCTGTCTCCCACACTTCTTAGGGTTAGGGTTTTTTTAAATTTTATTTTCACGATTTTTCAAAAATAGCAGACCTACAAGCTCGTAGCGCGCCACTCGGTGGCGCGCTATGAGCTTGTAGATCTGCTATTTTTCAATAGCTAAATTATAACAATGCTTAAAACACCAAAAGGGGTTCCCGCCCAAAATGGTTTAAGGTTATTGTAGCAGTCAATTTATATTGGGGGTCGGGAGGGGGCGGGGCGGGGGTCCCGAGACATTGCCAAAGCATTTCCGGGGGTCCCCGGCCAAAAACGTTGAGAACCCCTGTATTATGGGACCATTCATTGGGGTACATTTTTCCACTCAGTTAAATGTATGCTCTATGATCTTGTAGGTCTGCTATCCTTTAATGAATTGCTTATCCTCTTCTCTCGCTAGGTTAGGTTTCTCTCCGCTTTCTTACTCTGCAAGTGAGTTGGACAAAGTGTGCCTTTAAACTGTTAAGAAAATGCTAAGACCTAGGAGGGGTGTGGGCCGGCCCTGTGTCCCGGTAACTCGAGACACCCGAGCCCTAACCTCTAACCCAGGGGTTCTCAACCCGTGGGTCGCGACCCCTCGGGGGGTCGCCAAATTATTTTAGGGGGTCCCCAAATTATTTTCAAAAAAAAAGAAAAAAAAAAGATTTAAAAAAAAAAATGTATTTTCACGATTTTTCTAAAATAGCAGACCTACAAGCTCGTAGCGCGCCACTCGGTGGCGCACTACGAGCTTGTAGATCTGCTATTTTTCAATAGCTAAATTATAACATAATGCTTAAAACACCAAAAGGGGTTCCCGCCCAAAATGGGTTAAGGTTATTGTAGCAGTCAATTTATATTGGGGGTCGGGAGGGGGCGGGGCGGGGGTCCCGAGACATTGCCAAAGCATTTCCGGGGGTCCCCGGCCAAAAACGTTGAGAACCCCTGTATTATGGGACCATTCATTGGGGTACATTTTTCCACTCAGTTAAATGTATGCTCTATGATCTTGTAGGTCTGCTATCCTTTAATGAATTGCTTATCCTCTTCTCTCGCTAGGTTAGGTTTCTCTCCGCTTTCTTACTCTGCAAGTGAGTTGGACAAAGTGTGCCTTTAAACTGTTAAGAAAATGCTAAGACCTAGGAGGGGTGTGGGCCGGCCCTGTGTCCCGGTAACTCGAGACACCCGAGCCCTAACCTCTAACCATCCGTGAAGGGAACTGGTTAGAGGTTAGGGCTCGGGTGGAAATCGCGAGGGAAATCTGATCTTTGACTTGTAGATCTCCCACGCACCGCCTTTTTAAACTGTGTGTGTGTGTGTGTGTGTGTGTGTGTGTGTGTGTGTGTGTGTGTGTGTGTCAGTCATACCTCTCTCTTTTCAATCCCACACTTTCGTTCCTCCCCTCGTCCTGTAATGCCAATCTCTTAATCATAGGCTTTTGACTGGGAGAGGGGATTGAAAGGGCAGGTGACTTATTCTCTCCTTCCAAGCACCTTTTGTCAAGAGATGAGTGGCCCATACCTATGTATGTGTACGTGTGTCTGTCTGTGTATGAGCATGCTCGAATGCAATGCAGCGTGCTATGATTTATTATTTGTGTTAACTGTGCGACTGGTCAAACGTGTATAACTTAACACCTGTGCAAGTGTGTGTCCGTGCATTTGTGTGTGCTTTCTGGGTATGTACATGAGGGGATTAGAGTCACGGCGGTGGCATGCAGATTACCTGTAACCATGATCTGTTGTCATGGGGGGGATTAATTTTGCGGTGCTCCACACTGCGAGGTAACACGACGCAGCGGGCCAGCCCACGGTGAGAAGAGAGAGAGAGGAGGTTTAATGCAAGGGTGGTGGGGCGATAAAGCTAAGCTTAATCCACTTCTCCTGTGACCCGAGTGAAGGGGAGGGGGTATGGGGCGGGGGGCACCACCGGCCTCACCTCGGGAGAACTCCACAACTTGAAATGAGAGGGTAGGTGGGAAAGAAATGAGGCATTATGCAAATGATAACAAACTTGAGATAGAGAGGGTGGCAGTCTGTGTCAGGGAGACGGATGGATCATGAACAGAGGTGCTACGTGTCTGTATGTTGCCGTAGCACTTGAAATCAGTCCGACGGCCACCAAAATTCCATCCAAAAGATTACACCTGTGGCTTGGTGCCTGCCGCTATCATGCCCTGGGCAATTTTCCGTTGAGTACCACTGACATAGAAACATAGGGTTTTTTTGGGTCTAAATTGGTCTAAATTGGTTAAAACTCATTCACTGCCAATGACATTTAACACGTAAAATTACAAATTAGTTGTCTCCACCAGGCCGAAGGCATGGGGAGAGAGTATGTTTTGCACTCCGTCCGTGTGTGTGTGCGTCCGTCCGTCCGTCCGTCCTTCCTTCCGTCCGTCTGTTACCAGCTAATCTCTGGCACCGTTGGCCCGATCCATGCCAAACTTTGCACACACACTCCCTGGATGCCAACGACGAACCTCTGCCCCAAATATTCCTCAACGGCCTGTTATAGCGCCACCATGAGACCGATTTAGGCAAAACACATTTCTGTAGATTACTCGTACACATTTTATCCATACATCACACAATTCGGTATACACTATCTCCATAGTCATGTGATCAACACGGATCTGCACCATTTCCCATCTTCCTTCCTGATTGGCTAAGATTCGCTTCCAAAGCTCACATGATTGGTCCGTTTCGAACAAAATGCCACAAATCAAACACAGTGTGCAATTTCCGTGAAATTATACATTTCCACTAGGCTGAGGACGACATGACACAATTTATTTTCCAAGCCAGCCTCATGGTGGCGCTATAACAGAGCAATTCGTGTTTTTACCTATAACTGCATCGTTCTGTGTACAACTTTGTATGCGCACTCCCTAGAGGCATGGAAAAACATTTTCCCTGCATCCCTCCACATCTGCCGGTTATAGCGCCACCATGAGGCCGATTTCTGCAAAACACATTGTTTATATTAGTCGCAAAGATTTCATCCAAATCTCATGCAAATCGGTATACATGATCTCTGTAGTCATGTGGTCAAGACGAGTCTGTTTGATTTCTCAGATTCTACACTGATTGGCTAAGATTCCAAAGTCTTCAGGAGTGGCCCGTTGCCACATGTCCTGCTCATCCAGAATTCTATCCTTGCTATGAGTGATCTGACTCTGCATTTCCTCAACACAATGAAGAAAATTGTTGCAAAAAAACAAACAAACATGTTTATATCACTCCTAAACATTTTGCCAAACATCACACACATGTACTCCTATCCTCCTGGTGGAGACCTGTGCCCAGAAGGGCACTTTTTCTAGTTTCATTTCATTTCATTTCTCTTCCAACCACTACTATAACAGTAGACATATTGTAAACCTCATTTGTTACAAGGCTATCCTGTAAGTGTCAGTGATGCAAACACCAGGCTTACTAAAAACATGCATGGGGTCCATACATGTTTGCTGTTGATACGTGAGGCCGCCCACGGGGCTCCGTGCCTTCCTGAAGGATCGTGACAGAGTCGTAGGTGCTGTGGTTGATCCTCCTCACTCAACTGAGGCTTCGGTTCTGACACATTCACTGTCCATCACTTCCTCCATTGCAAGCACTGTGCTAGTGATACGCTCGTGTGTGTGTGTGTGTGTGTGTGTGTGTGTGTGTGTGTGTGTGTGTGTGTGTGTGTGTGTGTGTGTGTGTGTGTGTGTGTGAGTGAGTGAGAGAAAGCCAGAGGACGAGCGTGGGTGGGTGTGTCTGGGCGTGTGTGCTTGATAGATAGCCTCTTTCAACCAATCAAGATTGGCGGGTCGGAACTAAAATTCTGTACAATCTCCCTTTGAAAACACGTACTGGCCGACGCCGACTTTTTACGACGTAATGACTGTATGACTGAAATAAGCGATAAGCGAGTTTTTTTTTCTGAAAACCAGTTAGGATGTGGAATGTTCAGAGTCGGCCTCAGGTCTCAACACTTTTTTAGCTAAAAAGCATTACTTTATGCTTTTGCTATTCCAAAATAGCACAGCACAAAGTGACTAATGAGCTTGTAGATCTTCTATTGTCTGCTATAGCTAAAAAAAAATCACACCCATGTGAACTGAGTGGTGCAACTCCCCCCCCCCCCCCCCACACCCGCTCTCTCTCTCTCTCTCTCTCATTTGCATGCAGGCAACAGTGCAGCACTATCTCTCTCTCTCTCTGTTTCTGGCACAACAGCACCACTTTTGCCACTTTTGCCTACTGGTACTCATAGTCACAGTTATTTTTGAAACGTTTACAAATGTATTTTGGAACAGACTACACAACTAGTCTAAATTCTAGGGAAATTAAGGAAACAGAGTAAAAAGCCACATTTCCACCTACAGATCATTGTCCGGTGGTTACAGATATATCATGATATATGATATGATATGTGATATGATTCGATTCGAGACTGGGGAGTCTGACGGCGGGGAAAACCATTGGTGCCCACTGCCTGGGACTCAGTGTTGTTGTTGGCAGAAATGTTTGATTTTTAGTTTTAGTCATAGTCTTTTGAATAGTTTTCCTTTAGTTTTAGTCACATTTTAGTCACCAGGAATGTCTTAGTGTTAGTCTAGTTTTAGTCTAACTAAATTTCATAAGATTTTAGTCGGCTAAATCTACAGTTGATTTAGTCGACTAAAATGTTTTTGTCGGGCCTTGATGCTGTTGTAATGACTGATTTTACACTTGCTGAAAATAGCCGATCTACAAGCTCACAATGCGTCGCAGCGCGACACACACACACACACACACACACACACACACACACACACACACACACACACACACACACACACACACACACACACACACACACACACACACACACACACACACACACACACACACACACACACACACACACACACACACACACGTAACTATTAAGACTTGATTATTCTTTTGGTCTTTTAACTTATTTGTAGCCCTAAAGTTGATGAGGGGAAGAGGAGATTGTAACCAAGCCTGTAACCCCCGTTGCTATACGCCCGTAATTACTGTAATCCAGATTACACATTTTAAAATGTACTCTAAGACGTTACAGTTACCGTTTTTCTTTACTCTGATTACGTATGAAAAGGTTTGAGAGCCACTGATAAAGCAACATAAGTGTATCAGGAAACGGTTAGGATTCAGAAGACATATGGGTCTCATATGGGTCTCATATGGGTCTCATATGGGTCTCATATGGGTCTTAATGGGTTCATGAGGTTAAAACCCATTCATTGAGTTTAGATGTCTGACCGACCGGTTAGGCCAGACCGCGTACGCTTTACAGTGCATTCTTCAGTCTGGTCCGCCCGAGACTGACCTGTATACTGGTCAACCTGGTTTGTCCCCCCCCCCCGGCTATCCCTTCAGGCGGGGGCTTAGAATAGTATAAAAAAGGGCTGTCCAGTATACTGTCCAGTACCGCTGAAAACTGAATCCATCCACACCACCACCAGAGGTCTGACGCTGAAAACTGAATCCATCCACACCACCACCAGAGGTCTGACGCTGAAAACTGAATCCATCCACACCACCACCAGAGGTCTGACGCTGAACACAGAGGAGCTCGAACATGCTGCTGCTTTTCACCCTCCTTGCCGCGTTCGTACTGGGCGGCGAATGCGCAGCGTTGTCGTGTCACATAGACGAGGTGGTAGAGAATGGAAAGTGCGTGTGTCGATCGGCCACGATCACCGGAGAGTGCAGGCGGTGTTCTGACGGGCATGTGGTGGATGGGGCGTGCGTGGCGTGTCCCACAGACAAAGTGTTCGACGATTGGCAGTGCAAGGACTGTGCCTCAGTGGTCGGCACAGTGGTCATCGACGGAGTGTGCATGAAGTGTCCCACAGAGGTGACGGTCAATGGACAGTGCATCGAGTGTCTTGGATTTATCATCCATGGACAGTGCATACCATGTGACGTACCAGTGGCCCACGCAGAGATGGTCAGGGAACAGTGCATGGAGTGCCCCACAGGTCACAAGGTCGTGAATGGACAGTGCATGAAGTGTCCCACAGAGGTGAACGATGGACTGTGCCAGCCGTGTCTCGGAGTGTTGGACAGGTTTGGACAGTGCAAGCCGTGTCTGGGAGTGTTCATCAACAACAGAAATTGCTGCGATATCACTCGTGACTGTAGGTATTTGTTTGATTCCACAGCCTTTGTCATTATGAACAGTACAAAGTAATTGTACTTAAGTACAATTTTGAGGTACTTTTACTTTACTGGAGTATTTCCAATTGTCTATAGTTCATGCTTTTAATCCACTACATCAGAGACACATATTCTACTTTTTACTCCACCACAATTATTTGAAAACTTGAATTACTAGTTACGCCTTAGATATACTGTAGATTATTATTACTGTAATATCCTGGGGTTGGTTCCCTCCAGTCCAAAAGGGGGCATTCTATAATAACGAACTGACTGTGTTTAGCAACTGGGTCAAGTCATGCGCAGTAGAGTTACAACCAGAGTCAGAGGGTGGAAGCCTGATATACATGTTCTTATGTGATCCTTCTGAACTAATACATCTACATAAATCTACAATCTATATATATATATATATATATCCACAGTGGAGATATCACAATTACAAAACCACTTAAGACCTATATGTATTTTAGCAATGTGAAAATAGACGATCTACTGCATAGCGCGTCACTTTGACCCTGCTATCTGCTATTTTTGAAATCTTGTGAAGAGGTTTTTAAGAAAACTGTTAGGATTTGGAAGACATTTTTGGAATCGGCGTCAGGTCTTAATCTGTTAAAATAATGGTGAAACTGATTTTAAGCCCTATAACAAACGTTGAACATTCTCCCTCCTCGCCTCTTGTGTCTCTTTCTGTCGCTCTTCTTCCTCGCTCTCTCTTTTTCTCAGCTCTCTTTCCAGTTTCACTTGGACGCACTTGCGATTGCATAATGAAAGATGCAATTGCAATGCGTGACGGGACTCCGCGTGAGAGAAAGTGCGCCACAGTATTCAGCAGCGGGCTTGATGGGTGGAGCCTTGAAAATCGTAACCTTTGCATTGACCTGAGGAGAGGAACTGCGCACCCGCTGTGCGCGTTTTAGAAGGTAATGCACGTATGTACATAATGTCAGAATGGTAATGTACGTAATGTCAGAATCAAAATCAACTTTGTCACATCACAGTTTTAGTAAAAAAATTGGGTGAAATTAGTGTTTTTTTTCTCCAAGAAAACAAAGAAATGGAAGAAGAAAGGGGGTGGTGGGTTGGTTAGGACAGGGGTTCTCAACCCGTGGGTCGCGACCCCTCGGGGGTCGCCAAATTATTTTAGGGGGTCCCCAAATTATTTTCAAAAAATAAAAAAATAAAAGATTTTTTTTTCCAAAAATAGCAGACCTACAAGCAGACCTACAAGCTCATAGCGCGCCACTCGGTGGCGCGCTATGAGCTTGTAGATCTGCTATTTTTCATTAGCTAAATTATAACATAATGCTTAAAACACCAAAAGGGGTTCCCGCCCAAAATGGGTTAAGGTTATTGTAGCAGTCAATTTATATTGGGGGCGGGGGTCCCGAGATATTGCCAAAGCATTTCCGGGGGTCCCCGGCCAAAAACGTTGAGAACCCCTGGGTTAGGAGATCAAGGCAAGACAGAACATTTAGAAGCTTGTTCCACACACAAACAGCACACTCGTAGTGTCTCTCTTAACTCATTTCTCAAACGGCACAGCCGTATAGGTTCTTCCTTATCTTATTTACAAGTAATGGGTTTCCAGATATTTACAAGCTTGTTTCACAAACGGCACAAGCGTAGGGTCTCTCTTATCTTATTTACAGGCTGTACCAGCCGTACAACCAAGGAGTCTCTCTTCCACAAGAAAGATTACACATAGTACCTGAGATAGTATGTATAAGGTGTGTGAGCATAGCTGACACGGTTCAAGTCAGGAGAGCTTGTAAATGGTAAATTGTGCATTTATATAGCACCTTTATCCGAAGTTCTTATATAGATTGTGCATTACATTCACCCACCGATGCCGGAGGAAACCATGCAAGGCAACAACCTGTACAGCAATCAGGGGTTCAGTGTCTCACGGTTGCCATCCAGTCACTGTACCCCTGAGCCACTGCCGCGGTGCATAAAGTAAATGCATTGCATATGAACGACGTGTCTTTCACACTGAAGTTCCACAGTTTGAAATGATGTTTTGTGTGTTTATAAACCAACAGCTGTTCTTAATTCCGAAGCCGCGGCAGAGAGGGAATCCACTCAACAACGCCTCCAACCCTCCACTGTTATGTATTGATGAATTGAATACATAGGACCACAATGGTGTTGTGCTTTTTAGCATTGTTGTACAGTAACTGCATCGCTGTAGTGTTTTGCAAACTGTTATTAAAGTATTCAATCAATCAAAGCATCCGTCATAATATTGATTTCAAGACACTGTTGGTTTATTGCATGCAACCTTTGGCACAGAGGAGAGAGATCACTGGCATAAGAGAGAGAGAGAGGAGTTTTGGTAAACTATACAAATAAAAAGTACCTTACGTTTGTATGTAAAAGATTACTAATTATATAGATAAATATAAGTATGTAGCTGGGGTATTTATAGATCTTAAAAAAGCATTTGATATGCCTACTATTAATCATGAAACACTAATTAATACATTAGAAGGATGGGATTAGAGGAATAGTATTACATTGGGTGAGAAGCTATTTAAGTGACAGGAAGCTATTTGTGAAGTTGGGTGAGCCTGTGGCAGGGCTGTGTCCCAATTCATTCCCTATGAAGTTGGGTGAGCCTGTGGCAGGGCTGTGTCCCAATTCATTCCCTATGAATTCCCCATGAATGAGAGAAAACGCTATTGTTACTGCTACTGAATTAGTTACATTTTCACTAGAAACAGACTGTATCATATATGAGTGACTGAATGTCGCAAATGATACAGAGAGAGACACCTCCCTGACAATAACGCAGAGACAGCTTGTTTATCTTAGGCTTATATGAAGCGATTTTAAGATGAGTCCATGTTATTCTCCATAGAGAAATGACTTCCGTGTACCAGGGGAATCGAGGGGACGAGTGAGTGACGCCAGGACTTCGGCGCTCTATAGTGCACTACTTTGGGGTCCCGCCATTTTGTTTTAGTGTCCGAATGTGTAGTGAGCATTTTTGCACCCTAATGTAGTGGACTGAAGTATCCCACAATGCACCCTGGGAATTGTATGGAGTCTAGGGACCATCCCATCCGATGGTCACTCAAGGGGCCAGTGAGGCTATTCAACGTTGAGGCACTCGGCCCTAGTGGTAGGAGGAGGGACTACAGGCGGACCCGTGGATTCATGACCGGGAAACCCCGTGCAGCTGGGCTTTAACATTGAGCGCTCGGTTGCACTTCCGCATTTGACCACCAAAATTTGGTGGTCAAATGCGGAAGTAGACGTTCTGAGACGGTACTTCCGGCAGTCTTCCGGGTGCTTCAAAACGCCACTGAGCAACTTCCACTGACATGAATAGCTTGGGGGGCGGAGCTTCGCGCCAGTTCAGTCTCTATCCGTTTATATACTCTATGTGGTCACTACATTGCCGCAGCGAAGCAAATCTACCCCATAATGCATTGCGCAAGCTCGCTCTTGAGCACCATTGCACGCGTTTGCGCACGACGCACGTGCACTTTTCTGCATGGATTGATTGATTGATTGAAATATTTATTAACAGTTTGCAGAATTACAGTACATTTTAAGCACAACTCAATACAAAGACTGTTAACTGTGAGTGGACGACGACCCAATAAAGCATTACACTCGTTTACCGAGTTGGAGCAAGCTACAGATCTCGAGACAAATGCTCTGTGCATTTATTGGCAATTGTTTTATTGATTTTATAATAAAACGTGAATTCATTTGCAATAATCTGATTCATTGTATCACGGTAGGAGAGGAATAGGAAAGGAACTGGTCGGAATAACGTGTTCCTGGCCTGGGCCTGGCTGGAAACAAGTTCTTGAGCTTAGCCCAGATACCCTGGGTAAATATAGTATTCATTTCATTTCCTTCCACGCGCTGTCCGGCCGGGGAAACTCTCCCCTGTCAGGTGAAAAGAAGCAGTTTGGACTCGGGTTACAAAATTGTGGGATTTAAATAAAAAAATAAAAATAAAAGCAGACTGAGCCAGTGTAGCAGAGTGGCTCAGAGCCTCTGCCTGATGGTGGCGCTATAGTGTAGCAGAGTGGCTCAGAGCCTCTGCCTGATGGTGGCGCTATAGTGTAGCAGAGTGGCTCAGAGCCTCTGCCTGATGGTGGCGCTATAGTGTAGCAGAGTGGCTCAGAGCCTCTGCCTGATGGTGGCGCTATAGTGTAGCAGAGTGGCTCAGAGCCTCTGCCTGATGGTGGCGCTATAGTGTAGCAGAGTGGCTCAGAGCCTCTGCCTGATGGTGGCGCTATAGTGTAGCAGAGTGGCTCAGAGCCTCTGCCTGATGGTGGAGCTATAGTGTAGCAGAGTGGCTCAGAGCCTCTGCCTGATGGTGGCGCTATAGTGTAGCAGAGTGGCTCAGAGCCTCTGTCTGATGGTGGCGCTATAGTGTAGCAGAGTGGCTCAGAGCCTCTGTCTGATGGTGGCGCTATAGTGTAGCAGAGTGGCTCAGAGCCTCTGCCTGATGGTGGCGCTATAGTGTAGCAGAGTGGCTCAGAGCCTGATGGTGGCGCTATAGTGTAGCAGAGTGGCTCAGAGCCTGATGGTGGCGCTATAGTGTAGCAGAGTGGCTCAGAGCCTGATGGTGGCGCTATAGTGTAGCAGAGTGGCTCAGAGCCTCTGCCTGATGGTGGCGCTATAGTGTAGCAGAGTGGCTCAGAGCCTCTGCCTGATGGTGGTGCTATAGTGTAGCAGAGTGGCTCAGAGCCTCTGCCTGATGGTGGCGCTATAGTGTAGCAGAGTGGCTCAGAGCCTCTGCCTGATGGTGGTGCTATAGTGTAGCAGAGTGGCTCAGAGCCTCTGCCTGATGGTGGCGCTATAGTGTAGCAGAGTGGCTCAGAGCCTGATGGTGGCGCTATAGTGTAGCAGAGTGGCTCAGAGCCTCTGCCTGATGGTGGCGCTATAGTGTAGCAGAGTGGCTCAGAGCCTCTGCCTGATGGTGGCGCTATAGTGTAGCAGTGGCTCAGAGCCTCTGCCTGATGGTGGCGCTATAGTGTAGCATAGTGGCTCAGAGCCTCTGCCTGATGGTGGCGCTATAGTGTAGTAGTGGCTCAGAGCCTCTGCCTGATGGCCTCAAAAGTCTAAAATCTCCCCCAGTCCAGAGGGATATCCCTTTGGTCTAGTGGTTAAGATGTTGGACTTTCACGCAAGAGGCCCGAGTTCGAATCCCGGGCGTTATACACCACTACAGACGACAGAGGGCATATTCAAGTTAAGGTATTTATCCCCAAAACATAATGACCCATAAATGATGTCCCTGCCCAGTACAAACACAAAGGTCAGAAATGTGTGCACGCACGCACGCACACACACACACACACACACACACACACACACACACACACACACACACACACACACACACACACACACACACACACACACACACACACACACACACACACACACACACACACACACACACACACACACACACACACACACACACACACACACACACACACCACAGCAGTTGGTAAATAAACCATGCCTTACCTGAATGGATGAAACCACTTAACCACAGCTTCGTAAGTCACATCTGGTTCCATTACAGACCTGTAAGGGTCCATTTGGTTCCATGTGTTACACTCTCAGACCTGTAAGGGTCCATTTGGTTCCATGTGTTACACTCTCAGACCTGTAAGGGTCCATTTGGTTCCATGTGTTACACTCTCAGACCTGTAAGGGTCCATTTGGTTCCATGTGTTACACTCTCAGACCTGTAAGGGTACATTTGGTTCCATGTGTTACACTCTCAGACCTGTAAGGGTCCATTTGGTTCCATGTGTTACACTCTCAGACCTGTAAGGGTCCATTTGGTTCCATGTGTTACACTCTCAGACCTGTACGGGTCCATTTGGTTCCATGTGTTACACTCTCAGACCTGTAAGGGTCCATTTGGTTCCATGTGTTACACTCTCAGACCTGTAAGGGTCCATTTGGTTCCATGTGTTACACTCTCAGACCTGTAAGGGTCCATTTGGTTCCATGTGTTACACTCTCAGACCTGTACGGGTCCATTTGGTTCCATGTGTTACACTCTCAGACCTGTAAGGGTCCATTTGGTTCCAATTCATGTTACACTCTCAGAGTTACAGACATAAGGGTCCATTTGGTTACAGCTACATGTGTGTTAAAGCAGAGAATAACGTGAACACAGGGTCCATTTGGTTACAGCTACAGGGAGCTACAGAGGTGTTTGTGTGGATGTAATCACTAGCAGCTGTGATCTATTCTTCAGCTGATTACCACCTCTGGGGTGTTATACCGCCACCTACTGTTTAGAAAGTGTTCCTGCTCTATATCACAATATCTGTTCAAACTATTGACAGTCCATCCACTGCATCCAGAGTGACTCCGTTCCCAATCAGTCACCAGACACTGATAGGCCCTTTTTGGAACCACACGGTAACTCATTTCTCAACCGTTTCGGGCAAAGGGCGGCACGCCGGAACCGGGCCGGCACCCTGGGTGCGTTCCTGTGGGTCCTGTGGGTTCCTTTGGACAAATTGTGAATATCTTTAAACAAATCTTTGGTTTGGGGGTCTACCCTGGCACAACGGGGGTCCGTGGCCAAACACATGTCTGTGTGGGGGTCCTTGACAAGCACATGTTGGAGAAGCTCTACCATTGGACAGGACAGGAGTTTAATGAGAAGCACTGTCATTGGTCAGGACAGGACAGAAGTTTAATGAGAAGCTCTGTCATTGGTCAGGACAGGACAGCAGTTTAATGAGAAGCTCTGTCATTGGTCAGGACAGGACAGCAGTTTAATGAGAAGCTCTGTCGTTGGTCAGGACAGGACAGCAGTTTAATGAGAAGCTCTGTCATTGGTCAGGACAGGACAGCAGTTTAATGAGGAGCTCTGTCACTGGTCAGGACAGGACAGCAGTTTAATGAGAAGCTCTGTCACTGGTCAGGACAGCAGTTTAATGAGAAGCTCTGTCATTGGTCAGGACAGCAGTTTAATGAGAAGCTCTGTCATTGGTCAGGACAGGACAGAAGTTCTATGTCTGTTTACCTCCCTGGACAGTTATCAACTCATGTGGTGAAATTCCCTTAAGATGCCACTAGGTGGAAGCAGAGGGCAATGATTTGGCATGTTTTTTTACTTGACTGTGTGTAAGTAAGTAAGTAAGTAAAGTTTATTTATAGAGCACCTTTCACAGACAATTACAGTCACAAAGTGCTTTAACAACAATATAATTAAAACAAGTCAATAGTCAATAAAGTCAAGAACTAAATCACTAATAAAGTAAGACAATATAGACAACATAGAGCTAAAATAAAGCAATCAACATTTGACATTCAACCAGGCCGGCTATGGAAAGGCCTGTTTAAAAAGGTGAGTTTTCAACAGTCCTTTAAAAATGTCCACAGAATCCACAGTTCTTAGGTGGAGTGGGAGCTCATTCCATAGCCTAGTAGGGGCAAAACACAGAATCCACAGTTCTTAGGTGGAGTGGGAGCTCATTCCATAGCCTAGTAGGGGCAAAACACAGAATCCACAGTTCTTAGGTGGAGGGGGAGCTCATTCCATAGCCTAGTAGGGGCAAAACACAGAATCCACAGTTCTTAGGTGGAGGGGCAAAACACAGAATCCACAGTTCTTAGGTGGAGGGGGAGCTCATTCCATAGCCAAGTAGGGGCTCCATCACCTTTAGTTATTAGTTGTGTCTGCGTGCGTGCGTGCGTGCGTCAACCAGAGGATTTGAGCCTGCCTTACGGAGTGTCTGACAAGAACCTGCATTCATTCATTAACAATAATAATATGAATAAACAGGAACGACCAACTTTAAAGAATCAATTTATTAAACAATTAACCTTCAACAAATGATCATAATAGAATATGAATATGAAAATAATCAGATGGGGGTCCCTGGTACGACACATGTTCAGATGGGGGGGTCCCTGCTACAACACATGTTCAGATGGGGGGTCCCTGGTACAACACATGTTCAGATGGGGTCCCTGGTACAACACATGTTCAGATGGGGTCCCTGGTACAACACATGTTCAGATGGGGGTCCCTGGTACAACACATGTTCAGATGGGGTCCCTGGTACAACACATGTTCAGATGGGGGTCCCTGGTACAACACATGTTCAGATGGGGGTCCCTGGTACAACACATGTTCAGATGGGGGGTCCCTGGTACAACACATGTTCAGATGGGGTCCCTGGTACAACACATGTTCAGATGGGGTCCCTGGTACAACACATGTTCAGATGGGGGTCCCAGGTACAACACATGTTCAGATGGGGTCCCTGGTACAACACATGTTCAGATGGGGGTCCCTGGTACAACACATGTTCAGATCGGGTCCCTGGTACAACACATGTTCAGATGGGTGTCCCTGGTACAACACATGTTCAGATGGGGGTCCCTGGTACAACACATGTTCAGATGGGGTCCCTGGTACAACACATGTTCAGATGGGGGTCCCTGGTACAACACATGTTCAGATCGGGTCCCTGGTACAACACATGTTCAGATGGGGGTCCCTGGTACAACACATGTTCAGATGGGGGTCCCTGGTACAACACATGTTCAGATGGGGGTCCCTGGTACAACACATGTTCAGATGGGGGTCCCAGGTACAACACATGTTCAGATGGGGGTCCCAGGTACAACACATGTTCAGATGGGGTCCCTGGTACAACACATGTTCAGATGGGGTCCCTGGTACAATACATGTTCAGACTCACACATGTGGAGTAACCATGGCGACCTGATGTGACCCTCACATAGAGACTATCTCTGCTCACACAGAAACACTGAGGAGCCATACGCCAGCCCGAACCCAACACATAGCGGCTCAGTGGACGTGATCTGGAAGGTGTACAGGTGGCTCAGAGTGTCCTCTGAGGACACTTCATAGAAGGACAGAGTCCCAGTGGGATGGTCCACATACACTGCTACTCTGACACTGTCCTCACTGTCCTCACTGTCAACATCCACTGCTGCTCTGTTGGAGCATCCAGAGGGATGGACAGGGAGGTCAGTCCCTGTATTGTGTCTGACAGAGTAACGGTCACCATCACACTCCAGACTCCAGGACATGCCATTGTATCCAAGCGTAACACCAGGTCCTTTCCTGCTGATTCTTCTGTCAGTCCCTGCTATAGCAACCCCTCCACTGCACTCTACCTCAGAGTACCAGCGTTCACTCACACTCTCTGCACACAGAACCTGAGAGCAGACATCAAACCTCTCAGGATGATCAGGATACTGATGATCCTGTCCCTTCAGCCGTGTGACCTTCCTGTTGTTCTCAGACAGAGTGAGTTGTCTGTGTGCTGTGTTTGTGTCCAGTGTGAGACGCTGGAAATCTGATGAGAAAACAACACAGTAAACATTAAAAACACTATTCACTGAGTGACGCACACACACACACACACACACACACACACACACACACACACACACACACACACACACACACACACACACACACACACACACACACACACACACACACACACACACACACACACACACACACACACACACACACACACACACACACACACACACACCATGACACATTAGCTCACAACAAAAGCAAGGGCTCGCAACAGGACATACGTTTTGACCCGTATTGGTCTTTCTCAAATATATATTTGAGAAAGACCAATACAGGTCGAAACGTTGTACATGTCCTGCCTTCTGTGATTGTGAATAAATACTTGGAGCATTACAAAGTGAGTTGCGAGCCCTTGCATTTGTTGTGAGCTAATGTGTCATGATTAAGCGACATGTTGTGAGCTTGTAGATCAGCTATTGTTGTGTTTGAAATAAGCAAACCAAACCAACAACGTTGCAACTACACCCCTGAAGTCTACCAAACTGTAAATCTGCCCTAAAAAACTATGTATAAGATGATAATATTGAGATATACTCACATCCTTTAATGAGATGAGGATTGAACCGATCTTCTCCACCATGTTTCACTCTGTAGGAAGTAGAACAACAACGCATCAATGTCTAACTGTCTAACACAACGTCTCCACTAGCTGACACTACAGTGTTTCACTCTGTAGGAAGTAGATTAGAACAACAATGCATATCAATGTCTAACTGTCTAACACAACGTCTCCACTAGCTGACACTACAGTGTTTCACTCTGTAGGAAGTAGAACAACAATGCATCAATGTCTAACTGTCTAACACAACGTCTCCACTAACTGATACTACAGTGTTTCACTCTGTACTGTAGGAAGTAGAACAACAATGCATCAATGTCTAACTGTCTAAGGCTTCACTCACACTTGCACAACAGATTGTTGTATAGCTGATGCATGAGACTTGTTGACTGTTGCAAGCTCGCAATGCATTTCCAATGGAAGTCACATGGTTTGACACAACATTTTTGTTGTATGAGGGGGAGGAGGGCAGTCGAAACACAGCTGAAAGCCGTACAACAAAAATGTTGTACGGTTGTGACTTCCATTGGAAATGCATTGGGGTGGCCATGACACTTACCCTTTGTTTACATCTAGCATGCAACATTGTTGTATGCTAGATGTATAGGTGTGAGTGAGGCCTTACACAATGTCTCCACTAGCTGACACTACAGTGTTTCTCCTAACATTATCCTGACCAGGCAGCTCATCCTGACAACTCACTGCTGCCAGCCAGAGGACATCCCGTAGTGTCTTTGTAGACATTTTGCCGGTATGCACACACAAGTCGGGATGACCTTTTTCGCAGAGCCTGGGAGTCGATGGTCACTGAGGGGGCACTTGTTTTACAGGCGACCGGATTAAGATTGGTGAGGGATGCGTTAAAACGACCGGATTAAGGTTGGTGAGGGGTCCGTTAAAACGACTGGATTAAGGTTGGTGAGGGGTCCGTTAAAATGACCGGATTAAGGATGGTGAGGGGTCCGTTAAAATGACCGGATTAAGGTTGGTGAGGGGTCCGTTAAAACGACCGGATTAAGGTTGGTGAGGGATGCGTTAAAACGACCGGATTAAGGTTGGTGAGGGGTCCGTAAAAATGACCGGATTAAGGTTGGTGAGGGGTCTGTTAAAATGACCGGATTAAGCTTGGTGAGGGGTCCGTTAAAACGACCGGATTAAGGTTGGTGAGGGGTCCGTTAAAACGATCGGATTAAGGTTGGTGAGGGGCCTGTTAAAATGACCGGATTAGGGTTGGTGAGGGGTCCGTTAATATGACTGGATTAAGGTTGGTGAGGGGTCCGTTAAAACGACCGGATTAAGGTTGGTGAGGGGTCCGTTAAAACGACCGGATTAAGGTTGGTGAGGGGTCCGTTAAAACGACCGGATTAAGGTTGGTGAGGGTCCGTTAAAATGACCGGATTAAGGTTGGTGAGGGGTCCGTTAAAATGACCGGATTAAGGTTGGTGAGGGGTCCGTTAAAACGACCGGATTAAGGTTGGTGAGGGGTCCGTTAAAATGACCGGATTAAGGTTGGTGAGGGGTCCGTTAAAACGACCGGATTAAGGTTGTTGAGGGGTCCGTTAAACGACCGGATTAAGGTTGGTGAGGGGTCCGTTAAACGACCGGATTGAGGTTCGTGAGGGGTCCGTTAAAACAACCGGATTAAGGTTGGTGAGGGGTCCGTTAAAACGACTGGATTAAGGTTGGTGAGGGGTCCGTTAAAACGACCGGATTAAGGTTGGTGAGGGGTCCGTTAAAACGACTGTATTAAGGTTTGATGAGGGATGTGCTGCTCCGTGCTTGCGGTTATGGTTAGGTTAGGGTTTGAGGTAGGTTGTAGTTCGGACCAATGGTATGTCAGAAAGCATGCACCCATATAAGGCCCTACTAGTGGTAGCCGGCGCTGTAAAACAAGCGTCCCATCAGCGGCCATCGAAACCGAGGCTCTGCGTAAAAGGTACACACAAGTCACACAACATGTGGTTGAATATTGTAACGCCCGAACAACACCATGTGAATAATCTAGAATGTATCTAGAATGTAGCACAGGTGCGTGTTGCGCATGACAGACAATTGTAAAATAGTGATTGGTGACGCCCCCCACATGCAAACGTTACCCACAAATAGCGGTTAATGGGTTCTCCTGAAATCAAAGTGAATAATCTAGAATGTAGCACAGGTGCACAGGTGGTTAGCGTTGCATGTTGCACATGAAATACAGTAGCAATGCAAACGTTACCCACAAATAGCGTTTAACGGCTTCTCCTGAAAACAGGGCCACACGTCTACTCACTTGAGATTCTCCAGCCCAGCAGAGAGCAGCATATTCATTCCTGACTCATTCACCATGTTGAGACTCACGTCCAATTCTCTCAGATGGAGGGAGGGATTAGAAGTTAGAGCTGAGGCCAGAACTTCACAGAATCTCTCTGACAAGAAGCAGTTCTTCAGTCTAAATGAAGAATACAACCAGATGAGGAGAGAGAGAGAGGGGGGGGGGGGGGGGGGGGGGGGATTAAAACAACATACATATTTCTGGATAGAGAACATATTTGCAACCAGCAGAACAAGAAGTTCAAGGGTTCATGAAACTGCAATTTTCATTGGTTCATAAAAGCATAGATATTGGTCCAAACTCCACATGTAGAAAGTTTCGTGCCGATGACAGAGTTCTCTGTCATGTGTCTTTTCAGTGGTTTATGATAGATGGCGCTCTTCATCAACATATGAATGGCTCTAGGTTGCTAAGCAACGGATGCAACCTGACATGAACCAGAAGTGAAAAATGAATCTGACCTGAGAATGTCCAGACAACAGTTTGGGCTCTTCAGTGCGGCACAGACGAGATCCAGTCCGGAATCCCTCAAGCCGTTTCCACTCAAGTCCAGTTCTCTCAAATGGGACGGATTGGAGCTGAGAGCTGAAGCCACAACTTCAATGTGTTCCTTCTCGAGGTCACAGTCAACAAGTCTGTAATTACAGATTAAATGTAAAATCAGAGATGATTAAAACAGACCAGACCGTGTTCACGGTAGGAGGTTCCCTGTGGTGCTGTCTGAGGTGTGTGTGTGGATACTTTTCTGACTAAGCAAATATCAGCAGTGAGTAACATATATTTAATTGAAATGTGCTCATAACTTTCCACTGTTCTAATTTGATTGGAATACAAACATTAAATAATGAAAATCACAACTCGCTGCTGTTGCTCCACTCTATGACAGTGAAGTGAAGAAATGTTCTGTCAACAGATGAACTGCCTGTACGACCGCATGACATTTGTTAAATATTTTGGTTTGCTTAACAAGGTCCTCTGTGAACGCTAAGCAGACCTAATGCAAAATGAAACAATGTAAAAATGTGATCAGTACCTTTTAAGCAAACTTTAGGTGTGAAAGGCACCTAAAAGACCTTCTATCTAGTTCTTCAGACATTAGCAGGATGTCAGTAAGAACCGAGAAGTGGAAGACAGATGGAAAGCATGGAACTTACATTTAAATGTATTAAGTAATGTGTAAACATAATAGCCAAGCTAATTGTTTAAAAGACCATCCTCTGTACATCCCTTCACTAATGGTACGGTCCATTTATCATTTGGTATATATGGTCTGTTTTCATCGTAGAATAACTAATGAGGACACTGGTAAATAGTACAGAGAGGGCGCGCGCACACACACACACAGTACTGAATTGATCATGGTAATTTTAACTATAATAATGTTGTCATTTCGCACAATGTCTCTCTCTCTCTTGCGCGCGTGCGTGCGTGCGTGTGTGTGTACAGTACATTGATGTATTTATTTTGTATGAATGAATGAATGGAGTATATGTGTAAAATCTGCTCTAACATGTTGGTAATTACATGACTACTAACCTGGCTGTTGTGCAGTTCCTCACAGCTGGGACCAGTCTCTGTCGCCCCTTCTGTGATGTTTTGCATTTCTGCAGGTCCAGCACCCCCAGAACCTCCTCTGACATCTGCAGCATTCTGACCAGAGCTGAACACTGGGTCTCAAAGAGTTTCTTTCCTGACTCCAGGTACTGTTGGATCCCCTGACTTACTGAGAGGGCCTTCATCTCCATCAAGCATTGGAAGATGTTAATACATCTGTCAGGAGAGCCACTGCAGGGATCCATCTCCTTCAGGTTGTCGATGGCTCTCTGGATCTCCTCTGGACTGTTCTCTGTCTGACCCAGCAGACCTCCTAACCGTCTCTGGTTGGACGTCAGTGAGAGACCATGAAGGAAACGGACAAAGAGGTCCAGGTGGCCATTTTCGCTCTGCAGAGCTTTGTGCATAGCAGCCTTCAGGAAGTCAGACAGGGAGCTTGTGGGGTTGAAATGGACTGAACTGTCACCGTCTGAACTGTTGTAGTCACCATCATCATCATCATAATCTACCAGGAATCCCATCAGGACATCATCATTATCATCATCATCATCATCATCATCCTCCAGGAATGCCTTCAGGACCTCCATGTTCCTCTGTGTAAAACAGTCGAACAGGTAGACTGCAGCCAGAAACTCCTGGATGCTCAGATGAACAAAACAGAAGACAGTTTCCTGGAAGAATTTACTGTCTGGTTTGAAGATCTCTGTGCACAGTCCTGAGTCCACTGGGCCCTCTTTCATGTCAATTTGACATCTCTCCAGGTCTGCTTGGTAGAAAATGAGGTTGCCTTTCTGCAGATGTTCAAATGCCAGCCGGCCCAGCTTCAGGAGAACTGCTTTATCAGCCTCTGTGACTTCCTGTTGTGTCCCACCATACCTTAACCACTTCCTCTTTGTCTGAACAAACAGGAAGTGGCTGAAAATCCCAGCCAGGGTCTTGGGGAGCTCTCCTCTCTCACCCGTCTGCAACATGTCATGCAGAACGGTGACAATGATCGAACAGTAGACTGGGGTTTCACACATGATATGGAGGTGCTTCGATGCTTTGATGTGTGAGATGATTCTCTCAGCCTGCTTCACATCTTTGCATCTCATCTGGATGTACTTCACCATGGCGTCATCAGTGAACCCTCTCACCTCCGTCATCAAGTCAACCAAGCCATCAGGGATCTGTTTGGCTGCTGCAGGCCGTGTGGTTATCCAGAGGTGAGCAGAGCGAAGCAGGTTCCCTTTGATGAGGTTGACCAGTAGAACTTCCAGAGGGACAGCCTTGGTCAAATCATCAGAGCAATCATGGTTAGATTCAAAGTCCAGCTTCAAGTGGCATTCATCAAAACCTTCCAGAACAAACATAACTTTGAAAGGACTCTGGTCGTAGTTGGTGTTTCCTGACATCTGCATCTCAGTGAAGATGTAATCAAGACCATCTTCTGGGATGCATTTGGTTACGTAAATGCATTCGTGGATTAGCTGTGCCAAACTAAACTCTCGCCCCTTGAGCAAATTGAGCTGGCGGAATGGGAGCACGAATATGAGATGGGGATCTTGATCTTGATCTTTTTTCTTTGCCCAGTCAGAGAGAAACTTGTGTACGAGAAAGGTTTTCCCAACTCCTGGGTCGCCAGTGGACATCACTGTTCTTATGGGTTTGTTTGGTCGAGAAGGGTGTTTGTAGATTTTACTGAGTTGGACATCCTGGCCTGCTTTCTTCCTCTCCATCTGAGTGACCGCAGGATCGCTGCTGATCTTTGTTTCATCCACATGTGTGACGATAAGACGCGAGTAAGATTCATCAAATTCATTCTTGTCCTCCCTTGAGACTGCATCTATAGGTAAACATGCAAATGGTTCCCTAACGTTTGTTTGGAGCATGTCTTGGTAGTCTGTAATAGGATGTGCACCTTTTCGTGTTTTCACCAGGACAGCTGTAAAGAACAAAGCAATTCCTTTAGACATTGAGAGAAATGAGCAGATAGGCAAATTATTGTTAAAATAACAGGGAAATGAATAGAACGGCATGATTTGTTTACATGCTAAATAACATGTTATGACTTAGCTTTATGATTTTTTTGTTTTATTCTCATATGTTTTACAAAATCTTTAATTAATGCCATAATGGAAGTCAATGAGACAAGGAGTATTACATCATAGTGATGTCACAGATACCTGATGTTTCCAATAATTCAGATCTTCAACAGAACTATTTAAAGGACAACTTTAGTTGTTTTCAACCAAGGTTCATGTTTTAGGTTGTTATTAGAGAAAGTAAAAGATGAGTGTTCATTTTTTTTCATTTGCTGCTTTCTTTCGTTTTAGGGATTTTAGCGGTTTTTGACAGGGGGGGCGGGGGCATTCGAGCATGGGGCTAAATATGTATTTTTTTACAACATTTTATAGCGATTTATTTTTTTATTTAGTCCTACTAGACCCCAAGAAATTATATCTGGCCACAAAAGATCACGAGATCTACTGAAAGTGTCAAACTGACATATTGAGCCTATGACACACAGTGTGGCTTCCCCCCAGTAGGCTACCTTCACATTCAGTAGATCCTGTGATCTTCCGTGGCCAGATTTCCTGGGGTATATTAGGAATATAGTAAATAATAAAAAAGAAAATCGCCATATCGCCATAATAATATCCCATTACATGTTATGTGTGTGTTTGAAAAGCACCTTTTTACATAAAGGACCCACAAAGCGCTTCTTTTATTTCTCTCATAACCTCTTCATGTTTTGTTTTCATCAAGGTTCAGCCTCAACAGTTCTAGGCGATATACTGTGTTTGTGAGTGGTTTTAATAAAGTGTTAACTTGTCTCTTCATCTACCTTTGGGTGTGTTCGGATCCACTAGATCAGAGGTTTCCAAACGCTGGTACGGTAATAATCTAGTGACTAGATCATTCCTGCTGATCTTCTGCAGAACATTCTTCAGGATCTGATCTGCATTGCTGGTGTATGTCTGCACGATCAGATCCACAGTCTTCGTCCTGTCAGCGTTCTCCAGAAGGCTCTTTGGGATCGGCTGGAGAGTGAGACCTACCAGGTTTACAGGTTGTTGGAGATGCCACTGGAAGACCTTTAACTCGTCGTTTCCCAGATCCTGCAGAATCTCCAACATGCGGTCCTTAGGTGTCTCCATGGTCTAGTCCTGCATGTAGAAACAGAGGATGTTAACATCGCCATGGTCTAGTCCTGTAGAAACAGAGGATGTTAACATCGCCATGGTCTAGTCCTGTAGAAACAGAGGATGTTAACATCTTCATGGTCTAGTCCTGTAGAAACAGAGGATGTTAACATATCCATGGTCTAGTCCTGTAGAAACAGAGGATGTTAACATCTCCATGGTCTAGTCCTGTAGAAACAGAGGATGTTAACATCTCAGCTTCATTTCCTAAATGCTTTGGGTGTGAAGATACAGAAGACAAGCTTTACTTGTAGTCTATGTACATCCCATGGTTCTACAATTTTAACTCATCCCCCGCTAACGACTTCTTTAACGTCTTTTTAATGAAATCCTGAGCCGCCAACGACGTGTTATTTAGCGCTTTATTTAATGATAAACCTATAAAGTTGGCTTACCGCATATCAAAGCTCTCGTCTATCGGCAGCTCCATGTTCGATTGCTTTCCCCTCAGGCACAATGCATTGATAAACGAGGAAGGTGGTGGATGAGGCCTTTCTAGTCCTTTTTATGAGTTTTCCATTTCAAATGGCGCTGGATAAATTAAGCGACTGTGTTTAGTGGCTCAATAGCAACTCCCCGTGACCGCGCATCTAAAATATGAATGATTCTAGACTCTTAGCCAGTGATTAGTACAATCAGCGCGACCACCTTCACCATTGCTGTTTTGGGCAGACAAGGAGGCACTCTTCTTCTACAACCAAATAAGAATGGTGGTGAATGGTGGCGGTTGCTGAACTATTGCTAGCGCCCCCTGGGGCGGTGGTTGTTAATTAATTTAATGTCTAATAGACGCCTTATCAGACGACGTCATACTGATAAGCACCAGCATGCGCACCACATGAACCCCACCTCTCATAAGATGCAATTGGAAAGTTCTAGCTGCACTCACGTGTAAAAAATGCACCATCAAACTTTCAGATGCTGTTTTTCTCCCAGTGTGGAGGAAGAATGATTACGATTTTTATTGTGTTCTCTCCAGGGCCGGTTCTAGGGGGGGGCAGGGGTGGGCATAGCCCACCCAAACGTGCGTCCTGCCCACCCAATGTGGGTTTGACACCCCACCCGCGCCGGCGGAGTCGCCCCCCTTACAATTCTGTCTGCCCACCTGAGTGGGGCTGGGCCCTGAGGCCACTGTTGGTCGGGGTGGTGTTGCAGTCTATTGTTTGATAACACTCGCGTCTCTTCTTGTATACACTCAATCACTCACGGAGATCAGAAGTTGCGTCATAACAAAACTCTCCGTCACAAATGAACTTAAACTTTGAGTATATCTAATAAAACAAAAAAGAGCCTGCGCGGTCAACAAACTGTGAGCTTCCCCATCTGTGTCACATTCTCTCCCAGCAGGGAGTCACCTGTCTGTCATCAGGTGCCTAGCACCTACAAATCATTTCACAAAAGGGGAGGGGAAACCTCCATTCAGCACATCAAATCCATAGCACGATTATAATAATTAAATGACCACAAAATAAACAATTCATATAGCAGGCAATAAATATCAGATTAAATGCAAATAATCATAGATAGAAAATGGCTCTAACAGATAGTAAAAACAGAGAGATGTGTCGGGGTCCGCGGTGATAGCTGATCACCACGGCGAATGACGTAATGTTGTAGTTCTCTAACCCTTAAAAAACTACACCGCGGTGATAAGCTATCACCACAAACTGGAGTATGAATGCGCGCCAGCCTTTACAGTGTCACACAAAAGCATAAAAGTTAACAGATCGTACTACTACTACTTTCGCTATTTTTGAACCCGACAGAGACGATGTGCAATTCCAATAATGGACAAACTACTGTAGAAATACTGTACATTTTTAACTACTGTAAAAATGGAAACTATAGAAGGCCTATAGGCTGCTAATGACAGCATGTTGCCGGTTCGAATGCAGATCCCCTGCGTGTCACCCTGCGTGTATATAGGGCCTAAATGGAAACAAGACCGCAAGGACTTTTTCTTTTTGGTGCTATCCCTTTTGAACCGAGTGTTTGACTGTTTGACTGGACTGTACTGTTTTTACATTTATGTTCAATAAACTATTCAATCAATCAAAAGGCTACTGCATTGTGGCAGCGGTGGCCCGAACGGATAGCGGCGCGGTCTAGATACCGGAAGGTTCCCAGTTCGAATCAGCCGTCCGACACGTTAAAATTACCACCGCTGAAATGCCCTTGAACAAGGCATCAACCACTACGATGAAATGTGTTCTATGAGCAGGGCCTGGCTGGAAACAAGTTCTTAGAGCTTAGCCCAGATACCCTGGGTAAATATAGATTTCATTTCATTTCATTTCATTTCATTCAATAAAGGCGATAATTATCTTAAAATAAATAAATAAATGTCAGAGAAAATACGAAATGATACGATACATATGAAATATGACTCACCATGTCTTCAAACAAAGCACGTATAGGCATATACTGTATGAGGGAAATGAGGCAAACATGCATGCAGAACAGATGCAGGCGGCCTCCTCTCTCTCTCTCTCTCTCTCTCTCTCTCTCTCTCTCTCTCTCTCTCTCTCTCTCTCTCTCTCTCTCTCTCTCTCTCTCTCTCTCTCTCTCTCTCTCTCTCTCTCTCCTCTCTCTCTCTCTCTCTCTCTCTCTCTCTCTCTCTCTCTCTCTCTCTCTCTCTCTCTCTCTCTCTCTCTCTCTCTCTCTCTCCTCTGCAAGTCAGTCAGGCCATTTCCCAGAAATGGGTCCCTGCAAGAAAAAAAGAAAAAAGCTGTATGCGTGTGACATCATCGTAGCTACCCGACAGTTATGGGGGAACACCTACCGAGTAAAAAAAAAAAGAAAAGACAAAAAAACTTTCTGGCAGCCCATACACCAAACAGAAAAGTCCTGCTATCTAATTGTATTAAACAACATTAAACTCAACAACATTGCAGCAGTATAGAAAGCTTGAATTATCCTCCATGAATGAGCACTTCCAAACTCCAATGCTCCTTCTCTCGCTATGGAAATTTATAATCCTTGGTTTCTGTTGTGTGTGAACAATAATAGCAATTCAAAACAGTTCAAAACCACACCTCCAGTCGCTGTCATAAGAATGCAGGGCGCGCTCTATGATCACGGCAGCAGAGCCTGTTTGTGCACGTGCACCTGCAGCCCATCAAGCCAAATTTATGATCCGGCCGAGACTAGCAGACCTCTAAACTCACAACAGTTGCATCCATGACGCGATGTTTGCTTGTATCAGCATGTTCTCTGCACACTCTGACAAGCCGCTGCCACACTATCGAAAGAGCTGCGCACGTTCTCGGCTGCGCGCAGCTTAAAGCTTGAGTTTTTAGACAGCTGGTGGATGGAAATTAAGCTCCACCTCCGCTGAATTCTTGCGCGACGGCCAGATTCCCGGAAACGCTCTCCTCCGCTCAAGTCTTCCGCGGAGGTGGAGCTTCTTTTCCATCCACCAGCTGTCTAAAAACTCAGAATTTAAGCTGCGCGCAGCTTAAGAAGTGCGCAGCTTAAGACCGTTTTGCGCTATGGTGTGGAGACGGTGTCACACCGTCTCCACACCATAGCGCAAAACGGTCTTAAGCTGCGCGCAGCTTAAATTCTGAGTTTTTAGACAGCTGGTGGATGGAAAAGAAGCTCCACCTCCGCTGACGGAGGAGAGCGTTTCCGGGAATCTGGCCGTCGCGCAAGTATTCCGCGGAGGTGGAGCTTAATTTCCATCCACCAGCTGTCTAAAAACTCAAGCTTTAAGCTGCGCGCAGCCGAGAACGTGCGCAGCTCTTTCGACCGTGTGGCAGCACCTTCAGTCAGCCAGCCAACCAGCCAGACAGCCAGCCAACCAGCCAGCCAGCCAGCCAGCCAGCTTTTACACAACAGAGGCGGAGATGCTGTGCATGATTATTTTGAAATCATCTCTGTGTGTATTGGACAGCAGTAGAACGCTCCAATGAAGCTGAAATTAAATGATTACTATATTTACCCAGGGTATCTATGGGCTAAGCTCAAGAACTTGTTTCCAGCCAGGCCCTGCTCATAGAACATTTCATCGTAGTGGTTCAATGCCTTGTTCAAGGGCACTTCAGCGGTGGTAATTTTTAACGTGTCGGACCGCTGATTCGAACTGGCGACCTTCCGGTATCAAGACCGCTCCGCAATCCGTTCGGCCACCGCTGCCAAGCTAAATTACACATCACACAAACCCTCCAAACCCACTCATAATTTAAACAAGACAAGCCCATGCAATGCTCATATAAATATGAATTCCATAATGCTCATATAAATATGAATTCCATAATGTTCCATTGGGGAGTCTTACCTGTTGTTGAGGTTTGTTTCAGTCAGAGATGAAGTGTGTCGATTGTGTGTAGAAATGGCCTCTTCTATATACTGTAGGTCTAACAGGATAGGACACGGGAGATGTCAGTCAAAGGCTGAGATTTTGATTGGTTTAGAGAGCACTGAACAGGCGTGGCCAGTGCATGCAGGTACTGTCACGGATACCTGTAAAAAACAGGCAAGAATGGAGCGTGGCTGCAGCGATGTTTGGTGCAGTGACAAGATGGTTATCAATAAGTCAAAGCAGCAACGGCTGCACAATAAACACACAAGTTTAAGATGTGGGACATGGTTTCAGCGATTTGTTCATGGCCGTGATGAAGGTGATAGTGAGGAAGGTGGTTGCCTGGAAACCAGATGGAGAGATTAGGTTTAGACGGTCAAACCTGTAATATCACTTTCAGACAGTGTTGTTGTTGCCTCTGAGCTGCACTGACACGAAACTGGTTCCTCAGAGTCATGCAGAGACACAGACAGACGGACGGTAAATGGTGCATTGATATAGTGCTTTTATCCAAGGCACTTTTACATTGTGCATTACATTCACACACCTTTACATAGATTGTGCATTATATTCACCCATTCACACACCTTTACATATAGATTGTGCATTATAGTCACCCATTCACACACCTTTACATATAGATTGTGCATTATAGTCACCCATTCACACACCATGCAAGGCACCAACCAGCACATCAGGAGCAATTAGGGGTTCAGAGTCTTGCTCAAGGACACTCTGAGGGAGCCCACAGGGATCAAACTGGGAACCTTCAAGGTTCAAGGTTCAAGGTTCAAGGTTGTGCTTTATTGTTACATCTTGTGTACAGGTACATAAGAGTCAAACTTATTTTTGTTTGGCTTCCTTCAGACAATGCAGCAGCAAAAATATAATACGACATCAAAACAGCAAAACACAGCAAACAAAATAGAATATAGAGTGCAAAAAAGAGCAAACAAGAGTAGAAAAAGAGTATCATATGTATGTGCATGTTTTCCTTGTAGGACAATTTATTATTATTATTCTTTTATTATTATTTTTATTTTTTAACTTCACAGTAGACTATGTTCAATATAAATATACAACAAAATAGTTTTAGAAACGTGCAATTCGAGCTTAATAGTGCGGGGCGAGGGCAAAGGGCAAAAGGTGCGGGGCAAAGGTGCGGGGGGGTGCTAGCGTTTTCCTTTTCCCTGATACGTTTTGGTTCTTATCAGTTCGTTCATGTATCTGATTGTTCGGGGAAAGAAGCTTTTTTTGCAGTCTATTTCCAGTGGCTTTGAGACTGCGAAACCGCTTCCCATGTGGTAGCATCTCAAACAGACTGCGGGGTGACTTGGGTCCTTCATTATTCCTCGAGCTTTGCTGACACAGCGTTCATCGTACAGGGCTTGGATAGGGGGGAGAGCACATCTGCTGATGCGTTCGGCTGTCCGCACAACCCTTTGCAATGCTTTGCGGTTTAGGTCAGTGCAGTTGCCATACCAGGCCGTGAAGCAACCAGTCAGGATGTTCTGTGGTGCCTCTGTAGAAAGCTCTTAGAACTTTTGGACCCATTCCAGCTTTCTTCAGTTTTCTGAGAAAGAAGAGGCGTTGTTGTGCTTTCTTCACCACCCGCTCTGTCTGCACTGCCCAGGTGAGGTCCTCAGTAATGTGCACTCCCAGGAATTTGAACTCTCTGACCCTTTCCACTGCAGCACCTCCGATCTGGATAGGAGAGTGATCTCTGGGAGGCCTCCTGTAGTCAAAGATCAGCTCTTTTGTTTTTTCAATGTTGAGAGCCAGGTTGTTCTCTTGACACCATTGTGCCAGGTTTTCTACTTCCTTCCTGTACTCTGTTTCGTCGTCATCCGTGATCAAGCCTATGACTGTGGTGTCGTCTGCAAACTTGACCACTTGGTTTGAGTTGAACAAAGCCACGCAGTCGTGGGTGTACAGGGAGTAGAGAAGGGGGCTCAAAACGCATCCTTGAGGGGCCCCTGTGCTGAGGGTCAGGGGGGCAGAGAACTTTGTTCCCATCCGCACCACCTGACGGCGCTCTGACAGGAAGTTGAGGATCCAGCTGCAAAGGTTTGAGTTTAGTCTCAAGGTGTGAGAGGGTGGTGTGGAGTGATGTTGCAATGGCGTCGTCCGTGGATCTGTTCTGGCGGTAGGCAAATTGCAGGGGGTCCAGTGTGGGTGGCAGCTTGCTGTTGATCATCTTTCTGACATGTTTTTCAAAGCATTTGCTCACAATGGGTGTGAGTGCAACTGGTCTCCAGTCATTTAACCCAGTTACTTTGCCTTTTTTAGGGACTGGGACAATGATTGCTGTTTTAAAGCATGTTGGTACTTTGCTCTCACGGAGAGATTGGTTGAAAATGTCTGTGAAGACACCGGCCAGCTGTGTTGCGCAGGCTTTGAGGACTCGCCCTGGGATCTCGTCCGGTCCTGCTGCTTTCCTGGTGTTGGTGTGCAGAAATGACAGACGAACATCAGCCTCCTCCAGAGGCTGTAGTGGGTCGTCCATCTGATGGCTATCTCTGCAACATTCCGTCACAGAGGTGTGAACGGCAGTTCCTTTGTTGAGAACCCAGGGGGTCAGACAGTGAGGCTGCTGGGGGGGGGAGGGGGGCAGCTTTCTCTGTGCTTCTTCAAATCTGAAATAGTAATGGTTCAACTGATCAGGGAGAGAAGGGGACAGGGCATTATCGTTTTTCGGGGGGGATTTAAAGTCAGTCAGGATTTTCAGACCCTTCCACAGCTCCTTGCTGTTATTTGAAGCAAGGTGTTCTTCTACCTTCTTAGCATAATCCTTTTTGGCGGTTTTCAGTGTTTTGCGGAGGAAGTAGTGAGATCGTTTTTCCTCTTCCTTATCTCCAGATTTAAATTAGGCATACCATATTCTGAATTACCAAAAAGAGGACACATGCACGCGTGCATGTGAACGTGCACGTGCGTGTCGTGCATGTGTCGTGCGTGTGTGGTTCTGTTTGAATTAAATTCAGATGTCAAAATAATCTATAACAAAAAAGTTATGCTCCTAAATTTGATCAAATATGCTCTATAAATAGTTGTGTATTTATTTAAAGTAGTGGCTCTGATGGATAATTTTGAGTTATTGTAGATCTGTTATTTTGGTGGATGGAAGTTTCCATGTTCCCAATGACCATGTATTTTTCTTGCCCTGTGTCCCACTGGGTTGCATCTCATTTTGGCCCAGACTGTGTTCCTTATAGGTCATATTTTGTCATCTTGCCCTTTTATCATCATTTCACTCATAGCCTACTGCCTGTTTACACAGGGTGGTTCATCTTATCCTTTATATTATTTTATCATATATTATATTATGGATTTCCTGACGCCACATTCAGATTTAATATCTTGTTGACTCCTTATTCAGTCTCCATAATGTCTGTCCCCAGTCAAGTAAACTTGCCATAATGAAAGGTCTATTTTGATTCGAGACTACATGTATTTGACCTTGGTGCCTAGTGAGAAAGTAGATTAGTATAGTATTAGTATTTCTCTCTGTCGAAAGTTTACAGCTAGCAGGGAAAGAATGTTATCTTCAGGTTGCCATAGCAACGCCAGCCTCTGTGCTTTCCCGGTCTATGGCCCTCAATGACTGAACCAAGGAAGATGTCACGATACCAGTCTCATCATCCATGTGCTGGTCCAATGAGTGCTCGACAACCAGCACCACCGTGGGATATTGCGGAAATGAACTATCTATTCAGCCAATGAACGTTTATCAACAACTGATGTGATCTACAGTATTAATGCCTGGGACATGATGTGTCAGGCAGAGACAACCCTGTGCATTTTGTGGCACAGGGGAGAGATTTTGTAATTTGGGTGTATGTGGGATCTGTCCTGTCTCTCTGAACTGAAATGAATCGACAAAACCATATTCTGCTCTGACTGGACTCAATTCTTCCTGGTGGTCTCATTTTTCTTATTGGGTATTTCAAGGTATTTTTCTAAAGAGTATTTCCTGCTTAAAGTAATCCTGTTAAAGCTAATTGTTAACTTTGTCATCTGAAAGGTTTGGTAACCATTTTTTTTACCATTGTTAGAGGCTCTCTGCCTAGAGTTGTGGTGCTGAGTATTTATTTGTACTCTTTGATTACTTTCTTAAAAGTATTTTTATAGTTTCAGTATTATACAGTCCTTTATATCATTAGTGAATCATTAATTGTCCCTTCTGCATTTTATATGCAACAAATTGGTCATATCTTATATATGCAACAAATTGGTCATATCTTATATATTTCCAACAGGCTCTCAAAGGTGTGATCCAGGGACCCTCATGGTTCCTTGAGGGGGTTCCAAATGGACCCATTATAGGTCTGTAACTCTGAGAGTGTAACACATGGACCCAAATGATGGACCCTTACAGGTCTGTAACTCTGAGAGTGTACAAATGGAACCAAATGGACCCTTTTTTAAGTTTTAACTCTGATACTGTACACTGTTAAATTTAACCAGGATTTCACAATACTTTACATTATTATTTCACAATAAAATACTGTGTTCAGAATGTTACTGTGAAATCACACCATCCTCTGTGATATCACAACAAATTACTGTACTGTAACTTGTTACCAGGATTTCACAACACTTTACAATAATCTCACAATAAAATACTGTATTCAGTAATGTTACTGTGAAATCACACCAGCCTCTGTGATATCACAACAAATTACTGTACTGTAACTTGTTACCAGGATTTCACAACACTTTACAATAATCTCACAATAAAATACTACAGGTATTCAGAATGTTACTGTGAAATCACACCATCCTCTGTGATATCACAACAAATTACTGTACTGTAACTTGTTACCAGGATTTCACAACACTTTACAATAATCTCACAATAAAATACTGTATTCAGTAATGTTACTGTGAAATCACACCAGCCTCTGTGATATCACAATAAATTACTTTAAAGTGTTGCATTGTGGGATTGGGCGCAAAATGACATCCATTTTAAGAGGTAAAGGAGTGAAGTGACTGTGAAGATGAAGTTATGAAGTCATGTGAAGTTCATAACTTTGCTCTGATACGGTAAGCCACCCTCTTTGTTCCCTCCACCTTACTGATAACTAGTTGTGCTGTCGTGACTCATTTAGTCTTTCTCCAGCAAATGATGTGTGCTGCTGCTACATAGTGCACACATGCTAATTGCTAACTGCATAGCAACAGAGTGCAGAGCATGTAAGGAGGTGCCTTGTTGACCACATCAACAATATAAACTCATGTAACGTTGTGTGTCTCAACATTATAAACTCATGTAACATTGTGTGTCTAGATTGACCTGTTTTTTTCCTTTTTGGCACTTATTTGACCAATGTTAGCTATATCCTATAGGCCTACACAGAGGCTACATAGAGGCTAGCAGTTTATTGGCATGGCAAATTGGCAATGCAAACGTTTTTAATGTCTGGTGAGTTGTTGATCACAGAGGATTGTTAATTAGATCAACCTGGGATTTTGTAATATGCTAAGTTGTGTGCTTGTGTGCTCTGTGCTGTGGGTAACAGTGTCCATGCTAGACAAATATAATAATCAAATCTACAATTGTCTACAAGCCATTTTCACATAGCTGATTTTGATGCTAAACATGTTTTTTGGGGACCACCCTGACAGCTCACACAACACTGAGCTTGTAGATCGGCTATTTAGAATGGCTTGTTGATTTGTATTAACACATTTTTCATTCATAGCTATTAAAATGGCTAACTAGGCTACATTTCATAATTGTGTGTGTGTGTGTGTGTGTGTGTGTGTGTGTGTGTGTGTGTGTGTGTGTGTGTGTGTGTGTGTGTGTGTGTGTGTGTGTGTGTGTGTGTGTGTGTATAAAATACTACAGGTATTCAGAATGTTACTGTGAAATCACACCATCCTCTGTGATATCACAACATATTACTGTACTGTAACTTGTTACCAGGATTTCACAACACTTTACAATAATCTCACAATAAAATACTGTATTCAGTAATGTTACTGTGAAATCACACCAGCCTCTGTGATATCACAATAAATTACTTTAAAGTGCTGCATTGTGGGATTGGGCACAAAATTACATCCATTTTGAGAGGGAAAAGCAGTGAAGTGACTGTGAAGATGAAGTTATGAAGTTATGAAGTCATGTGAAGTTCATACATTTTTCATTCATAGCTATTAAAATGGCTAACTAGGCTACATTTCATAATTGTGTGTGTGTGTGTGTGTGTGTGTGTGTGTGTGTGTGTGTGTGTGTGTGTGTGTGTGTGTGTGTGTGTGTGTGTGTGTGTGTGTGTGTGTGTGTTTGTTTTTTCACTGTAGGTGGCACTTGCTTGGAGAACTCCCCAACCGCAAACAAATTGACTCCGGAGGAGATTTTACTTGGGTCGCAAAAAATAATGTTCATTGTAAGTAGGCTAAATAACACATCATGGGCTAAATCAAATTTGGCATAGAATAATACAAAGTAGATCTAATGTGATTGACAAATTGATTGAGGTTTGAGGTTTTAGAGGTCCTGGAGAAAGTTTGGTATCAGCGAGCTCTCTTGGACATTGTCACTGAGGTGGTTCAACCTAGCTGCAATTTGCAACACTAGATTTATTTGTATTTGTTTTAAATGGTATGAATCTAGATTTGCAATACCCTCCAATGACTGCCCATTGATCCAAATTGAATTTCCTTAAACTCACCAACATGGCAGTTGTCGGGAAAGCTTGAGTGATCAATCTGCAAAGCGTTTGTTTCATAAAGATCAAGAAATTCGGTGCAGGTGAATATATTATATTTTTTGAAGGGTTGGAGTTTGTAAGCTCTCGTCGAAGGCATTGAACGGCCCTGCGTACCACCTGTTTCGAATTTGCACATAATGCAGGAAGAAGCAGCACAACCCCTTAATAAAAACGAGTGCTTCCAAACTCCAACACTTAGAAAGAAATATCACGGCACAGAATTTCTTAGCAGAAAGTAGCTCATAACAGGTTCTATGGTGGATTTTTATGAAACACTCACTTTGCAGATAGAAAGAGGATAATTCAAGCTTGCCCTACAGCTGCAATGTTTGTGAGTTTAACATTGTTTAATACAAGCAGAATGGAAATTCGATTTGGATCAATTGGCTGTCATTGGATGGTATTGCAACTCCAGATTAATAGATTAATCCCCTTATAAATGCATCTAGTGTTGCAAATTGCGGCTAGGTACAACCAGCAGCTCTCTTAACAGTTTTCTTTTTCACTGTAGGAAGCACCACGGCTTGCTCGGACGACTCTCCAATCGCTGACGAATTGACAACGGCGACACCACTCCCTTCATCCCTCACTTCCATCTCTTCAATGACTGTGTATGTCTCCTCCGTGTGTATTTCAAGGTTTCTAGCTTACAATAGGAACCAAATACTTCTGGGTTGATGGCTAAAAACAGTACGTGGGAAGTCAGAAATTAATGAGAGTAGAGCAAACGCATTATTGATTTTGTTATTTCCATGGGATTTTCTGACTAAGCAATGCATTAAAAATACCCACCCTATCCTTTAAGATTATTACAGATTTTGTGACATACTATGTTGTTGTTTTCTTTCTATAGGTTTTTGTTGGGGGGAATACTGTGTGCTGTAGTAATTGATTCATGTTTGACATTCTCCGTTCTTTCAGATAATGAATCAAGACATAAAGGAGGCAGTTTCTGTTGAAACCCTGGCTTCCCTGCTGGAAGGGTTTGAAGAGCTTGGTGTGGACCAATCCAGTATCGAAAATTGCTGGTATTTTTATCTTCATCTGAGCATTAGTGGGTGGCGATGGAAAGTTGGTCTATAATAGCAGAATGGTACAAGTTACACCATTTAATAATTTTGCTTGACAAACTGAATTTCTTTTTTCTCCAGCAAGTATACTTCATCTACCTCTTCCCCTCTCTATCTAGTATTCATCATTTGTTGCAGCTGCTTACGTGTAGGACTGTTGCTGTCGCCTCTCCAACCCTCACAAGTAAGTGTAAGGTTTAAGTTTAAACCTGTGGCTGCACTAGACTATAGTTCACGTTTACACTAAATCACATTCATTCACATGTTGACAATGTTCCCTATGATTCCAGTGGACTGTCTTTTACGCACTATGTTGAATCTATACTACCATAGATATACAGTATGTTACAGTTATGTCTTAATTTACAGGCATGTGCCACAGCTGCTGATGTGCAGAGGACAGAGAAATTACTGAGCACCCACTGCTTGATCCTGCTTGATTGTCCAAGGTAGGCCTACTGTTGATCTGGATTTTATCACAGTATCAACTCACATGTTGCTGATCATTTAAATTCTGCTCTTGTTTATTTAGCATTTCACCTCTTTACAATATCACATAATGGGTACCCATTGTGTACCCACTGTTTAGGTGATATGATGCAGCCTAGGGCCTGGATGCTGTCTATTGAAGAACAAGTGGTGATGGGACCACACAATGGGATCATCAATGGGATATCTGCGGTTTTCGCGAGCTGCTACAACTTCCATCTGCAGTATCCTGAGGATGGCACGTGCACTCTGGAGTTTTCCAAAGGTATTGTAACACTGAAATTAACATTGTACTTGATTGCTTGCAACATTGATACTTGTATACTTGTATCAATGTTGCTTAGATTTCAGTACTACTTTCTTTCTGTGGTGTAGGGTTTACACCACTGCATGTGCCTTGTATAAATGATGCAATATATAAAACTATGTAAAACTAAAAGTTGTTGTCTTGCCTTATTGTTTACAGGTGCTTCTTGGGCATTAACCCTGAGAGAGGCTCCAAATCGAAGAAGCGTGGAGTATCAACCCATTCAACCCATACGTGAGCATGTGAAAACTTGTGGACTTTGAATGGTTGATAATGATGGTATTCAGGACCCCAATATGAGACGCACTCATACCATTTTGAGAAAACCTGTGGACTTTGAATGGATGTTGATGCCCTACTCTCGTTTGTCTAACTCCACCAGCCATTCTTATCTGGATATGTAAAATTGCCTATGATTTGTGTGTGCATGTGTGCGCGTACATGCATGTGTGTGCGCGTGTGTGTGTCACTATTACTAATGGTGGTAAAGTGTTTTTGTTAGTTTTTTTACTCCATTTAAAGAAACAGTTCAGCCAAAACTCAAAATGTAGTATCTACTTAACACCATGCTGAATTGCTGATTCAAGGTCAGGTGATTTATAGTCCACAAAAACTGCTGGAATTTCACAGGAAAACTGTGTTGCAGCCTCCTCCTAAATTACTGAAGTCAATGACGACCAGTTTTCATACTGCAGTAGGGCCTATGCTGGTCTGGTGTAATCCAAACTCCAGGAGTGTTTGTAGACACTCGTGTGAAGTGAGTGGTGCAACTCCGTGTGGGGGTTCCCGGGGGGGGGGGGGGGGGGGGGGTTCCAGACCCCCAGGAACGCGCCCTGGGGGCCAGGCCGGTTCCGGGCGTGCCGCCCCGAGAAATGACAGAGTTACCGTGTGGCGGCCCCTCTACTGTACCCTCTACTGTACTGTACTACCCACCCACACACATAGCTCCGTAAGGGAGTGGTTGCACCACTCAAAAATCTCCACTGAGTATAGCAGGGCTTTATGTGAGACTGATGTGGTTGTTCTTTGTCCATTTGAAATGTTGCACGTTGCACTTTAATTGTTAATAAAAAGTTTAAATTAATAAAGTTTTGTTTTTCTTTTAGCAGATCCGCAAAGCATGTTTGTGTATGTATGGTAAAATCACAGTTAAAAATGTAATTTTACAATACTTTACTGTATTAGATATAATGTCAATTTACAGTAAATTACATTACTTTCACAGTAATGGTAATAATATATACAGTAAATAACTGTAGTACATACTGGTAAATCACAGTAAATGACATTACTTTCACAGTAATGGTAATAATATATACAGTAAATAACCGTACTACATACTGGTAAATCACAGTAAATGACATTACTTTCACAGTAATGGTAATAATATATACAGTAAATAACTGTACTACATACTGGTAAATCACAGTAAATGACATTACTTTCACAGTAATGGTAATAATATATACAGTAAATAACTGTACTACATACTGGTAAATCACAGTAAATTACATTACTTTCACAGTAATGGTAATAATATATACAGTAAATAACTGTACTGCATACTGGTAAATCACAGTAAATTACAGTAATTTCACAGATGTGAAATTACAGTAATTTACTGTGAGATAATTACTGTGAAACTTACTGTGAAAGTACGGCAATTATTAGCCAGTAATTTACTGTGACTTCACAGCAAATTATTTAACAGTGTACACATGGAATCAAATGGGACTCTTATAGGTCCATTTGGTTTTACTCTCAGAGTTATGGGGGTCCTTGAAATTAAAAAGTTTGAGAACCTGTATGCAATGGCTTATCTCTTGAAAAAAGAGAGACCAGCCTATTCTCCAAACCATCATATCTTATGCTTTGCTAGGTTGTACAAAATAATATTGGGTCAATTTAATTTGCAGGACTCACCTCGCGCACAGCTGCCTTGTCTGTGTTGTTGACATGTGATGCTACAGTATGTGAGAGTGCTCTGTTTATCCTGAGGTCAGGGGGCAAATACACACACAGAGATTACCCACTACCCAAAACTTTGATCTTCTAATCATTCCATACTACAATGAAAGGCAGAACTCAGTGTTACCGATTAGCCCTAGCCCGGCATATATTTATTGATTACATGGGGGCATTCCCCTGAAATGAATAAGAACAGCACTTGAATATGAATAACATGATATATGACCTGTTATATTGCGAATCAGATTCGCTCCATATCAGCTCGTCGGTCGGGGCCCCTGGAAGCAGGACAGAAGGCTTGTTCTGTCATGGAGAATTCTGACGTGTCTCTACTTTCTCAGACCCTATATAGAAATCTTTCTGTCGCTCTGTGACCTTGCTTGAGCACATGCAGCTAGGGTGCACACTCTGTTAATTAATGGTACTGCTTAAAGGTCTACATTATCCCACCAGCCTCTCTCGGTCATGAGAAAATCAATGACCGCACAACAATGAATAAAAGTTTAACCGGCTAATGTAACATCATTCAAAAGGACACGCTGCATGAGTAACATAATATATTTCAAACTTAAGCTGAGCTTGCATGGGGTGGGGGAGAGATTCTGGAATCTTATCCAACCACTGGTCTGTGTCCATTCGATCTCAGGGCCAGCGGGCCAGTGGTCAGGCACTCCAGGGGGAACAGCTCATGGCCAAACATCAAAGTCAAGAGATCAACACTTATAACAACTACTAACTACTTGATTAAAAAAAATCCTGTAATTCAATCATGTACATGAACATAAGTATAATCTCTATGTAATTAATTATGTAACTCAAAATCTCCCACAAGGGGATGAAATCATACTACATCAGTGTGATTACTAAGATCGCTCTAAAATTGGATGACATCATAAAATAAAGATTATTTGAATGATGTGAAACACATACAGTATATGACATCCTAAATATCTTGCTGATTATTTGAATCACTTCAATGTACTCACTTATATGACATTGTAAATAACATGCTGATTATTTGAATCACTTCAATGTACTTAATTATATGACATTGTAAATAACATGTGGATTAAGCTACTTCAGTCAGTTCCCGCGAGCGATGATGAATCCAAGTAGACAGGGAAAACCACACCCTATTTGTTATTTGTTTGTATTCTTGTTTAGGGCTGTGGAAAGCCTGGCACTATGGGTGGGGCAACTCCCACACCATACCATTTGGCCATGTTTCACCTTTGAACTCGGGCTGACTTTCGTAGGACAATATGGAAATTTTGGGTTCCATAACCCCCACACTGTACTGTGTGTAACATCTCCCCCCTGGGGTATCGTATGCTTGCTTAAGTCTCTCAATTGTACCATACAAAAATATTCAACTGAATGTTGTTGTTGTTTGGAATTAATAAAAAATGAAAAGGTCAGTCCAGGTACAAATATTTCCACACCAAAGTACCATGCACTTTTTCTATTGTATGTGCACCAATGTTCTCTTCTCCCGGCGTCCTGGTGAGAGGAGAAGGGGGTCGTTGATCAGGACGATCGGGACAGAGCGCGTAGGGTTGGCTCCAGAGCACCACCATATAATGAAAATTTTCTTGTTTTTTTTTTTTATTCCCCGGTTAACTAACCTTTAAATCAACCTACAGTCCCCCCCATCGTTATTACTTAACTGTAAGCAATAACTACTTCTTTTTTACTATACCTTATTGTTATTCTATCAGATCAACCTACAGTTATTTAGTGGTGTGACCTTCTCCCGGGGTCCGCTCCCATCCCTGGACGGCTTAAGTGTCATTTAATAGACATTCCCAAGCCCCCCCAGAATGGGGGGCTCCTCCCATGCGGCTACTGTCCACGACCTTGCTGCTTCGTGCTCTTGATTGGTGGGGGGGCATGGATCTTCTTGGGGGGGTGTATGTGTCATGTGTAATAATCTACAGGGTCTGACCATGGCACCGTATACCAGAAACGTGTCTTTTGGAGGTTAAGCTTCTCCCTCCTAGTTATAGAACTCAGTGTATAGCATACACCTGAGTGTAGCTATGGGACTCATTGAATTATCAATGTTCCCCAGAGATGGGAATTGTATGTGGCGTCTACTTTTAAGTCCAGTTAATGTAGTAAAATGATGATGTGAAGAATAAGGTGACAATATGACCTATATGGAACACGGTCTGGGCCAAAGTTCTATCTGTGTTGAACAACAGAATATGATGGAGTGGCCAACTTGACATGACGTGTAAACAACATGTCAGAATTTATCTAACAACTCCGCCCTTGGTTTACAAATGAGATTACAGCTAAAAATGGGATTGGGTGTTGAACAAATTGGGATGGTCAAATATATCTATATATCTAAATATGTACATTGAGGTAAGGGGCATTGAAGTTAAGGTAAACAGAAAAATACCATGTCATATTCCACCCAAAAATGGGTCTTTATAAAATGAATGACCGAAACAACCTAAAATTTGGAGCCAAGGTTCAAATGGACCACAGTACCTTCAACATGGGGGCTTTGTCAGCCAGGTGCACTAATCACATTCCTTCAGATCACATCAGTGGGTCACATTTCAGGGCCCTCAAACAGCAAACAACCGTAAACTTAAGAGAGGCTATCCTTATGACAGGTAGAAGTTAGTGAAAAGTCAAAAAAAATTTAGTCTAGGGTCCTGTGGAAACCTTACTAACATTATCACCCACAAAGGTGGGTTCTCATAGCCAACAGGCCTGGATACAAGTCCATAGGATCTATGTGCATGTATCCTGAAAATAATTTAGACAAAACTCACATGAGATGGTATATTCCTCATTCCCTTTATTCAATACTTCCTGAGTCCTCGTCGGTCCTAATGGGGAGGCATATACACCAGTTCCTGGAGAATGGATGAACAGAGAATGTAAGGGAAAAAATTTAAACATGTTTTGGAGATATGAACTGGGACATATGTGGAAGAATTGTTGAATTCAGAATGGTAACTTAACTATGGGATAATGGCAATGGAATGCCACAGCAGAGGTTTGGTTCTGACTTCTTTGACTACCTGCGATATGAATATCAGAGGAGAGAAAGGAGAGAAAAATACTTTGGCCAAGGCCCAATATTAATATCAAATCAATAACAGTAATACAAATAAGTTACATTAAGTGATGGCGACAGTGGATGTCCATGGTAAAAAAAATGGGAAAACACCCTAAAACTGAGAGCGTCAAAAACGGTATAAAATTTACCTTGAGTGTCATGAATGGACTACATTTAACCTTAAGTTGGGAAGGCTGCGTTCCCGATTGGAATGCACCCAAAACAGGAGGGATGGTGATAAGATAGCTGTTTATATAACAAAGAAGCAAGTGTTCTCAAAACATAAAAACAAATGAAGAAAATAAGAAATGGAAGGACAATGGGTGAAGGGGGGAGGGGGTGGGGGGGAAACAAAAAAACAACTGTACGAGTATGAGTGTGGTTGGTGCAAAAATATAAATAATGATTGAATCAGGGTAATAAAAAATAAAAATAAAATAACCATTAGAGGCATGGTGAAATAAAATTAACCTTAAAGGCATGGTGAGGTAGAAAACATAACCAATAATCAAAATGAATAATGAACTGAGGCTGGGTTTCCAGTACTCACTATCACTGGGAAATACAGGACTCAAGGCTGAGGTTCAGAGAGACCAAGAGAGTGCACTATGACCAGCATATCACTCACCTCGATCCTCCGAAACCCCGCCCTTCACGTCAACGCCAGTGATAGTAGCCCTGGAAATCCTAATCCATAAAGAAAACAAAATATCAGAATTATACAAGGAAATATCAGGTGAGAATGAATAATAACAAAATAATAAATGAATGAAATCAATAAGGGGATAGGTTGAAATCAATAATAAATTGTCATGATAATGGGCATTTAAATGGTCAAGGGGTCCTATCTAAAAATGAAAAACCATGGCACGGCCACTAGGCAATTATAAAGTGTATGAAATGATGATAAATGGCGGAACACGGAGCCTGACAGATAAATAAATCAATAGTAAATAGTCGTCACGCATCCCTAATATCATACTCTTCAAAAATAAGTGTTTCACTCACACACATACGCACGAACATGGACAAACACATATGCACGCACACACGCATGAACGCATGCACACACACACATAGACAAGGCAACATATCCGCCCACAAGACAAACGCACTCACTCAGTCACTCTAAATACAAATAAAATTATGTACAATATATGAAGGTGACATTGAACAAATGGTACGTTACATACACACCCACATCATTCAACTATTAAAAGAAGAATAACTGTTCTACGGGACTACACACACATCCATCCAACACAAGACGCACAGGCCCACAGGCAGGTAGAGAAAAAGGAGAGAAGGAGAGAGAGACCACTTAAGTATTCTAATTTTTTCCTGTATTTGGTCCCGCTCCTTGGCCGTACTTAGCTGTACGTAAACATATATAGTTGTAACAAATTGGCCACAATCATATTAATTTTATGACACCCCTCTGACCCATTTATGTGTAGTTTTACCGGTGTGTTTAATAATAAAACAAAACAAAAAAACAAAAAAACAAAAAAACAAAATTCACTCACAGAATAATGCCTTATGGCAGTGAAAGTGTTTACTTTCTATGTGTTCTGTCATTGAACTCTCTGTAATCAGAGTCATGAGAGCTGTCTGGGCCCTGTGAGGAGAACTGATTAAGAGTTTCAGTCAACAGTTTTAGATATTCTTTGTGGTCGTTCAAATGCCAGACCGTGCTGTTATCCCATGTCTGGTCCCCGCTGGTGCCAGGCATACGTCTCCCTGTCATTAACTCATAAGGGGACAAATGCGTACGCACATTTTGCTGAGCCCTTATTTCAATAAGGGCTATTGGTAATGCCTGAACCCAATCAACCTTTTGCTTTGCACAAATTGTGCCTAGTTTCTCCTTGATGGTGTGGATGGCCCCCCCTGCTGTGACCTTTGCCTCTGCACAAATTCTCTCTTCAGTAACTACGCGATCAGCGGCCTCCATTTGTGATTGACCCTGGGGTGCGAAATGATGTCGCACGGCGAAATGGTCGAGCAGTTGTTTCATCCGCGCGTTTTCAAAATGAATCCCATGAACGGATGAAACAGTCCGCGGGACCCCCCAGCGTGGAATCAAATCTCTTACAAGCCAGTCGTATATGTTGACTATACTCTGATTCTGACATGCCCTCGCTTCTGCCCACCCTGTGCAATAATCAATGGCCACCAAGAGGTATCTTAGTCCTCCTACTGTGTGGTGCATGTCTATATAATCGATGCATACGTTCTGCCAAGGCAGTGACGGCAGGGGGCAAGATCCCGTAGGATATGTGATAGTGGGCCTGGTTTGATATGGGCTATGGCCACAATCTTCAGGCATTTCGGCCTCCCGGTTATGTCGTGGGTGGTATTGATTGATTGGCGGCTCGGCATACTGGTTGTATCGTGTCTCGGACATACGTTGCAGGTTGGGCGCAGACTGTCTTTGTTGTGGGGCCTGTGGTTGTTGAACTGGGTTGTGGTGGCTCTGTATGGTCCCACTATTCTGAGGTTGCTTTTTCGGTTGGCCAAGTCCCGGGTCTAGGGTGCCGGGGCAGTTTACAGCAATGTGGCCATAACCATGACAACACCAACATTGAACTTCCTCCATTGGTGTAAACCAGCTATTGGCGTTTGATCGTAACCGTTGCCATCCGCTTCTTCCTCCTCTTCCTCCTCTTCCTCTCTGCGGCCCCCCACGTGAAACTCTGGCAAACTCAGGATTGTGCAACGTAGCCTCAAATGGATCCATAAGTGTCGGGGAGTCATATGGGGGATGTACAGGTCTCGTGGGTGTCGACAAAGCCTTTATCTCAGCGTCCAGGGCCAGCTGGGTCTTTGTTATGGGATCAGGAGTCTGTATTTTGACTTCCGGGGCAGTCAGCAGGAGATTGTGATAGAATAGGGAAATACACTTATAGCGAAATTCTGCCATCTTCACTGTGGCCCGTGAGGAGGGGTTCTTCTGGTCAGCTTGCCTAGCTCGCAAATTATCACCTTCAAGGACATAAAGCTGATGCATTTGCTCACATGTGATACGTGCATGATGTTGTCTCCCTGTGTCTGGAGCATTCGGTGTACAGCAACAGCCCCATGGGTGTGAAGTCAAAGTTAAGACACCCCTACCTCGCCATTCGATCAACAACTCCTTGGTCTGACTGACCAAAGGAGTGGACTTCCTCCCATGTGTTGATTGGAGTTCTTTTTCATATTGAGCGAATTGTTGTTCAAAGGTGGTCACCATTTTGGAAGCTTTCACAAGAGTACAAGGTGGACTTTAATTGTGAGAGAAAGGGTTTTTTATAATTGTGTTTCCTGGTCCCTATGGGCTGCTATATGTCAATTTCCAGGGGAATATGCCTCAATAAAACTGAAGTGTTTTTTATTTAGCCGAATAAAATGTATTTGATGTCTGTGGCTGGGAGCTGAGTGCATGCAAAACGTGTGTTACTATGGGTAGGGATCAGTGTTTTTTAGATTTCCTTTATAATACAGAACTGAGCACAGTAACCGTCAGTAGCCTACAACCCCTCCCCCGTCTCCCTTAATTATTTATTTATTTTTTCCTCAAGCAATTAAATATATACTTGAAGAATGGATTGTCTTATAGAGATCGAAGGTCATATATAGAATGGGTTGAGTCACAAACCTATAGCTAAGTGGGTCTGCTTGAGTCATCCAGTCCTACACTTCCTCTGGTAACTTACCCCAAGATTTGGGACTATAGGAGGCAGTATAGGCTGACCCGTGCATGGGCTGGTCACAGCAGTAGACGTCACACGCCGTGGTCGTGTTACTGGGGACATAAACATTTAGGGGGGTAAATAAATATTCCCACTCATGTTGAGGCCTTGACCTTTGTCAAGTCCTAATTCCACAAATTTATATACTCATTGTAATATTATGTGAATTGCTATATAAAAGTGGTTCTCAGTATTGTATCTCTAGTGCCCTCTCCTTGTCTGTTGCAAGTGAATCCGAACTATAAAAACAAATACACTTGACCAAACAGCTCATCTACAAGCTCACAGCTGTCACACTGTGAGGTTGTAGTCCTCCCTTAATTAGACAGCGAGAAAAAATTAAGATTAGCTGGAAATATTGTGAGTGTTTTGTAATACATCTGTTTGTACATGCCTTATTCGCCCAGAGACAGATGCATATTATGAGAGATTCCTACATGAAATGTAAACAGCAGATCATACAGGCATTTTAGATTCCTCATCTGACTTAGCTAGTTTGCATTTGTAATGTCGCCATTTACTCTCCGTTCGTACGGTGCAGGCCGGGCGTGGTGAAAGTCATACAGCAAGACAGAGTTATGCCAAATATGGATGTCCTAGGCGTAAATGCACCCCACTCAATGCCATTTGTGGCAACCTTGCATAGCCTTTGACCACGCTCGCCTGGTAAAGACTAAACAAAGGATGTTCCCGGTATCAGAGCTGTATTCTCTCACAACATTACTGCAGACCAAACATTAGCGCCTGCGTAGTGATTTTCCCAATAGACCCATGCACGCGCACCCGCACGCCCCCCCCCGCACGCACATACATGCACACAAACGCATTGGAGCGAGCTGTGAGGTTACATGACTGAATACGGTATTGCTTACTACATGTACTAGCCTGGAAAAAAAGAATATCAAAATGTAATGTTTAAGACAATGATAAGAAAATAGATGCCGTAAAACCTGTAAAATTAACTATTCCTGATACATTTCTGAAGATATTAAACAGGACAGTATTCCCCCACCACACTTCACAGAGCCTGGGAGGGAGAGCCACGCACGCACACACACGCACACATGCACTAAGCAGCTTCTCCTCTCCCCGGCACATTCCTGAGAAAGCAACAGTCAGGTTCCGGCCCCTCTCACCCTCCCGTGTAGCAAATTACTTAGCTGAGACTCTGTGAGAGGGACCCGACCCGTCTGACACTTTCTCGTCCCAAGGGGAACATGTCAAGATTCCAAACACCGCGATGATATGATGGGGTCATACGATACAATGCTCACAAATACTAATCTATAACATGGGTCATAAACTACTATTTCCTTGTCTGTTACTCCTTAATTACAAATGTTGTATATTTCAATGGCATTTTAGCTCCTTGCTGGGAGCTCGGGCACCACGTGGCACGGTACATTTATACGCACACACATTCAGGGCCGAAACCCAGAAACACAGAGAAGCAGCACAGTTGAGTAACCGGTAGAACATGGTTAATACCCGAAGGTCATGAATGTATCTTAAATCTTACAATTAATTGAAGCTAATTTAAGTATATTAGCATGTGTTTGCCACTAGCTATGAGTTTGGTAGTGTCATATCCCTAATATGTATGGCATGGTGTAGTACAGTTGAGTTTGGGTTTTTTCATCCCAGCCTACTGACAGGAAATATGCTGAGCTGTGTATCAGACGGTTATTCTCTTGAAACCACATGGTTTGATGGAAATCATAAACCTACATTTCTTATCTCTTTACACAACTAACAGGGGAGTAATTATGCCACTCAGTCACACATCATTATGATATCAGATTATCAGGAAGCTCAAAGTCTAGACATTAAAGTGCATGACAGTAAGTACACCTTTAATGAGCCTAACAATATGCTGTTGGAGGACAAGCATAAAAAGCTTTTTTGTTCCAGTACTGACTACAGTATGTGGACCATGGTGACATTGATCAATTCTTGATAAAATAGCTTCTAATATATTATTTAGGCCCCAAAATCTAAGCTCTCCCCACCTCCCCCACAGCTCCACATTCCAGGACACAGATAAGACAAGACAAGCAGAATGGGGCATTTAAGAAACAAAAAATGACATTTAGACCATAATGGATAGCCGATAAATAACCAAATGTAATCTTTAAAAAATTAAAATTAAACCTGGGAATTAAATAGCCAAATTCAATAATGGCATCCTTGATGTTACCTTGTTTTGGGGTCATATAAACATGTAAATGGTAAGTGTTTTGTAACCACACAAAGCAGTCTTTTACTCAAACTTTATCAAGTAAAATAAATTAACTGTGGTTGTTTCTGAAGTTTTGAAACAAGATGGCCTTGCACTCAGCTACCAGCTAAATTAATAACAACGTTAGAGCAAGCGCTGTAACCTTTTGCCCAACAATACATCACATCAACAGAGCTGAATGTTTAGCTATCTAAACATATATATATACATTATATATGTGTATTGTATTTATTATTATTAATTTAAATGGAATGGCTGGAACCTGGAAATGAAGAGTTTACCCTAGTTTTCAAAATGTAAAATACACATGCTACATGCATACAACACAATCCACTGTAGCCTGTCAATCACCCAACAGGTCAATGCATTCAGACCTGCCAAATGTCAATATGGTATCACACCCAATTATCACCATCATTTTAGCATTTAGCATAAGCTCTGGGTATATAAATATTTGTAGTGATTGCCCAAATGGCTGGTGTCGCTGCTATATGCATATGAACAGCACTACCTAGTTTGTGCACATACACCATAACCTTGTTGGCTCTTGCTGTTATAGGTGATTATTTTTAGAACTTGGTATTCATATTTTAGAGAACTGTTAACTTGAATTATCAAGTTTGTATTTGATCCCTGCTGCATCATGTCAAATGCAGTTTGTCTCAAACATTCTGAAATGTCTTTTCCCTTGTCCTAAGGAAAACCATTGAGTTTGATCTTACAGAGTGCAACTTTTATTAATGTTCTTGGCAATACTTTTGTGGGAAATGTATAATGTTTATAATTTACTACACGATTTGGTCTGATAAACCCCCAGGATACAGTGTCTCTTCTCTCCGATATCAGATTATTTGTGTATTCAGTTTCCCACTGGCCAGGTGAGAAACGGAAAATATTATATCAGAGGGGAGAGACGAAGTGGGGGTGGGGATGTGTATCCGACCAGATGTTATTATGAGAATTGATGTTAACCTGATTTCAAACAACACATTCACCTCTTTATCTGACTCCAACAAATTAAAAATGAGAATGTGTTCGTAAGGTAATAACTTGAACTGAAAGAAAAGAATGGTTGTAGTAAGAAACTTTACTGTTTCCTTGTGCCCTACTGGGAGAGTATTTTTACTTAGTTACAAATCTAAAGTACTTTAATGGCGGTGAGCTGGGGCACCACGTGGCAGTCCGTCTCACATCAACCTGCCTGCAGCTCTCCCTTTCTAGGGGGCCTAGGCTTTGATAAATATGCCAATCTACAAGCTCAGCAGTGTACCCTGTGAGCCTGTACATGTGGCATTTTTCCCTAAATTCCTGTATATCAGTATCTGATGTATGTACACGTACGTTTTACAGAAGGGATGAATTAATATTTACAGTAATCAATTACACATTTATAATCAATCATTAAGCCAATCGATCCCTCTTACTCCACATGAGTGTGCGTGCATGTCATGTCCCCCAGAGACATGAAACTTATATACATTTACACTAATCGATCAGTTAAGCCAATCGATCCCTTACTCCACAGAGTGAGCGTGTAATGCACTAATCGATCAGTTCGCGACCCAATCGATCCCTTACCTCCACATGAGTGAGCGTGCATGTCATGTCCCCAGAGTGTTTGACCTTATATACATTTGCACTAATCGATCAGTTAAGCCAATCGATCCCTTACTCCACAGAGTGAGCGTGCAATGCACTAATCGATCAGATATACATTTATTGATACACTAAATGCTATTCAAGCGCTGTTCCCCATTCAAATCACATAATATGTACATCTTTATTGTTTCCTCCTCTATCTCATGAATGGTTTTGGCCTAAATTTAGTTTAATTTAGTTCTCCTACAAGTAGCTTTAAGGTGGTGCACTTCGCCTATAATAAGCATAGAATATATGCATACCTTTTTATGGGACCCCAAGGAGTGCAACACCCAAGTTTTTGCAGGAAAACGGCTGTTTGGTCTTTTGGGTTGGTTTATCTCTGTTGTGTAAGAAGCCAGCAGACGGGATATGCTCGATGTCGGAGTCACCAGCTGATGCTACAGTATGTGAGAGTGCTCTGTTTATCCTGAGGTCAGGGGGCAAATACACACACAGAGATTACCCACTACCCAAAACTTTGATCTTCTAATCATTCCATACTACAATGAAAGGCAGAACTCAGTGTTACCGATTAGCCCTAGCCCGGCATATATTTATTGATTACATGGGGGCATTCCCCTGAAATGAATAAGAACAGCACTTGAATATGAATAACATGATATATGACCTGTTATATTGCGAATCAGATTCGCTCCATATCAGCTCGTCGGTCGGGGCCCCTGGAAGCAGGACAGAAGGCTTGTTCTGTCATGGAGAATTCTGACGTGTCTCTACTTTCTCAGACCCTATATAGAAATCTTTCTGTCGCTCTGTGACCTTGCTTGAGCACATGCAGCTAGGGTGCACACTCTGTTAATTAATGGTACTGCTTAAAGGTCTACATTATCCCACCACATGACATGGGCTTGCAGGACAGAACTTTTATTTGTGACAGACACATAGTTCCTTTGCATACAATACAATCTGCTTCTCATTGGTCAGTCACAAAGCTAAGAAAACAGTAGCCTACTTTTTCTGCATGTCAATGATGAGATAGTTCTTTGGCATTTCAAGTTTTCCTCACGGAGAGCAGAGCAGACAACAGTCTATCTGCAGACAGCAGAGCAGCCAGCGAGCCTTTCTCTGATCTGCGGTCGGGACCGCAGTGCATGCAGAGTTATGAATAACACACATTCCGGGGTTCGGGCTGAAAGTCCACCTCTCACAGTGTTTTTCCACTACGAACCATTGAACGTGCATTGTAATACACATTGGTCTGAATGGTCTGTGAGCGTAGCGATACACTACAAGCGATACGTGTAAAACCCCGGACATTTGAGGGAATTTATAAAACCCCCCCGGACTGCCCGGACAGCCCCCCAAAAGAGGACTTGTCCGGGCAAAAGAGGACTTGTCCGGGCAAAAAAGGACGTATGGTAAGCCTATTTAAATGCAATGTCTCTCTGAGTTATGGCCCCACGCACAGTACTGTTTAACCATGCCTTATCTCATCCGGCCACTCTACCGGCCACTCTACCCCTGAGCCACTGCCTCCCCACAGATTAGAGAGACGTTGTCGTGTGACCTGCCAATCAAATCCTCTTCAACCCCTACGAGGCCCTAAACAACATGCCCCCCCCCCCCCCCCCCCCCATCTCCTCCTGTGTCATGTGATGTACACAACATGCCCCCCCCCCTCCATCTCCTCCTGTGTCATGTGATGTAAACAACATGCCGCTTCTATATCCTCAAGTAGCAGTTTTTGAGTGGTGCAAACCACTCCAACAACCAGCTTTGTCTGTATGTTTGTGTACCTGTGTACGTGTACCTGTGTACGTGTCCGTGCACAGGTGAGCATGGTTACTATGGTTAGTGTGTGACGTCACTCAGTGCACCACTCAGTTCACACGGGTGTGATTTTTGAATTTACCTGTGCTTTCGTTTGAAATGTACCCATTCTGCATACTGTGACATATAATGAAATGTACCCATTCTGCATACTGTGAAATATAATGAAATGTACCCATTCTACATACTGTGAAATATAATGAAATGTACCCATTCTACATACTGTGAAATATAATGAAATGTACCCATTCTACATGCTGTGAAATATAATGAAATGTACCCATTCTACATACTGTGAAATATAATGAAATGTACCCATTCTACATACTGTGAAATAAAATGAAATGTACCCATTCTACATACTGTGAAATATAATTAAATGTACCCATTCTACATACTGTGAAATATAATGAAATGTACCCATTCTACATACTGTGAAATATAATGAAATGTACCCACTCTACATACTGTGAAATATAATGAAATGTACCCATTCTACATACTGTGAAATATAATGAAAAGAAATGTACCCATTCTACATACTGTGAAATATAATGAAATGTACCCATTCAACATACTGTGAAATATAATGAAATGTACCCATTCTACATACTGTGAAATATAATGAAATGTACCCATTCTACATACTGTGAAATAAAATGAAATGTACCCATTCAACATACTGTGAAATATAATGAAATGTACCCATTCTACATACTGTGAAATATAATGAAATGTACCCATTCTACATACTGTGAAATAAAATGAAATGTACCCATTCTACATACTGTGAAATAAAATGAAATGTACCCATTCTACATACTGTGAAATATAATGATATGTACCCATTCTACATACTGTGAAATATAATGATATGTACCCATTCTACATACTGTGAAATATAATGAAATGTACCCATTCTACATACTGTGAAATATAATGAAATGTACCCATTCTACATACTGTGAAATAAAATGAAATGTACCCATTCTACATACTGTGAAATATAATTAAATGTACCCATTCTACATACTGTGAAATATAATGAAATGTACCCATTCTACATACTGTGAAATATAATGAAATGTACCCACTCTACATACTGTGAAATATAATGAAATGTACCCATTCTACATACTGTGAAATATAATGAAAAGAAATGTACCCATTCTACATACTGTGAAATATAATGAAATGTACCCATTCAACATACTGTGAAATATAATGAAATGTACCCATTCTACATACTGTGAAATATAATGAAATGTACCCATTCTACATACTGTGAAATAAAATGAAATGTACCCATTCAACATACTGTGAAATATAATGAAATGTACCCATTCTACATACTGTGAAATATAATGAAATGTACCCATTCTACATACTGTGAAATAAAATGAAATGTACCCATTCTACATACTGTGAAATAAAATGAAATGTACCCATTCTACATACTGTGAAATATAATGATATGTACCCATTCTACATACTGTGAAATATAATGATATGTACCCATTCTACATACTGTGAAATATAATGATATGTACCCATTCTACATACTGTGAAATATAATGATATGTACCCATTCTACATACTGTGAAATAAAATGAAATGTACCCATTCTACATACTGTGAAATATAATGAAATGTACCCATTCTACATACTGTGAAATAAAATGAAATGTACCCATTCTACATACTGTGAAATAAAAGGAAATGTACCCATTCTACATACTGTGAAATATAATGATATGTACCCATTCTACATACTGTGAAATATAATGAAATGTACCCATTCTACATACAGTGAAATAAAATGAAATGTACCCATTCTACATACTGTGAAATATAATGAAATGTACCCATTCAACATACTGTGAAATATAATGAAATGTACCCATTCTACATACTGTGAAATATAATGAAATGTACCCATTCTACATACTGTGAAATATAATGAAATGTACCCATTCTCTGTGAAATATAATGAAATGTACCCATTCTACATACTGTGAAATATAATGAAATGTACCCATTCTACATACTGTGAAATATAATGAAATGTACCCATTCTCTGTGAAATAAAATGAAATGTACCCATTCTACATACTGTGAAATATAATGAAATGTACCCATTCTCTGTGAAATAAAATGAAATGTACCCATTCTACATACTGTGAAATATAATGAAATGTACCCATTCTACATACTGTGAAATATAATGAAATGTACCCATTCTACATACTGTGAAATACAATGAAATGTCCCATTCTACATACTGTGAAATAAAATGAAATGTACCCATTCTACATACTGTGAAATATAATGATATGTACCCATTCTACATACTGTGAAATAATGAAATGTACCCATTCTACATACTGTGAAATAATGAAATGTACCCATTCTACATACTGTGAAATAATGAAATGTACCCATTCTACATACTGTGAAATAATGAAATGTACCCATTCTACATACTGTGAAATAATGAAATGTACCCATTCTACATACTGTGAAATATAATGAAATGTACCCATTCTACATACTGTGAAATATAATGAAATGTACCCATTCTACATACTGTGAAATATAATGAAATGTACCCATTCTCTGTGAAATAAAATGAAATGTACCCATTCTACATACTGTGAAATATAATGAAATGTACCCATTCTCTGTGAAATAAAATGAAATGTACCCATTCTACATACTGTGAAATATAATGAAATGTACCCATTCTACATACTGTGAAATATAATGAAATGTACCCATTCTACATACTGTGAAATACAATGAAATGTCCCCATTCTACATACTGTGAAATAAAATGAAATGTACCCATTCTACATACTGTGAAATATAATGATATGTACCCATTCTACATACTGTGAAATAATGAAATGTACCCATTCTACATACTGTGAAATAATGAAATGTACCCATTCTACATACTGTGAAATAATGAAATGTACCCATTCTACATACTGTGAAATAATGAAATGTACCCATTCTACATACTGTGAAATAATGAAATGTACCCATTCTACATACTGTGAAATATAATGAAATGTACCCATTCTACATACTGTGAAATATAATGAAATGTACCCATTCTACATACTGTGAAATAATGAAATGTACCCATTCTACATACTGTGAAATAATGAAATGTACCCATTCTACATACTGTGAAATATAATGAAATGTACCCATTCTACATACTGTGAAATATAATTATATGTACCCATTCTACATACTGTGAAATATAATGATATGTACCCATTCTACATACTGTGAAATAATGAAATGTACCCATTCTACATACTGTGAAATATAATGAAATGTACCCATTCTACATACTGTGAAATATAATTAAATGTACCCATTCTACATACTGTGAAATATAATGAAATGTACCCATTCTACATACTGTGAAATATAATGAAATGTACCCATTCAACATACTGTGAAATATAATGAAATGTACCCATTCTACATACTGTGAAATATAATGATATGTACCCATTCTACATACTGTGAAATATAATGAAATGTACCCACTCTACATACTGTGAAATATAATGAAATGTACCCATTCTACATACTGTGAAATATAATGAAATGTACCCATTCAACATACTGTGAAATATAATGAAATGTACCCATTCTACATACTGTGAAATATAATGAAATGTACCCATTCTACATACTGTGAAATAAAATGAAATGTACCCATTCAACATACTGTGAAATATAATGAAATGTACCCATTCTACATACTGTGAAATATAATGAAATGTACCCATTCTACATACTGTGAAATAAAATGAAATGTACCCATTCTACATACTGTGAAATAAAATGAAATGTACCCATTCTACATACTGTGAAATATAATGATATGTACCCATTCTACATACTGTGAAATATAATGATATGTACCCATTCTACATACTGTGAAATATAATGATATGTACCCATTCTACATACTGTGAAATAATGAAATGTACCCATTCAACATACTGTGAAATATAATGAAATGTACCCATTCTACATACTGTGAAATATAATGAAATGTACCCATTCTACATACTGTGAAATAAAATGAAATGTACCCATTCTACATACTGTGAAATATAATGAAATGTACCCACTCTACATACTGTGAAATATAATGAAATGTACCCATTCTACATACTGTGAAATATAATGAAAATAAATGTACCCATTCTACATACTGTGAAATATAATGAAATGTACCCATTCTACATACTGTGAAATATAATGAAATGTACCCATTCTACATACTGTGAAATAAAATGAAATGTACCCATTCTACATACTGTGAAATAAAAGGAAATGTACCCATTCTACATACTGTGAAATATAATGATATGTACCCATTCTACATACTGTGAAATATAATGATATGTACCCATTCTACATACTGTGAAATAAAATGAAATGTACCCATTCTACATACTGTGAAATATAATGAAATGTACCCATTCTACATACTGTGAAATAAAATGAAATGTACCCATTCTACATACTGTGAAATAAAAGGAAATGTACCCATTCTACATACTGTGAAATATAATGATATGTACCCATTCTACATACTGTAAAATATAATGAAATGTACCCATTCTACATACAGTGAAATAAAATGAAATGTACCCATTCTACATACTGTGAAATATAATGAAATGTACCCATTCAACATACTGTGAAATATAATGAAATGTACCCATTCTACATACTGTGAAATATAATGAAATGTACCCATTCTACATACTGTGAAATATAATGAAATGTACCCATTCTCTGTGAAATATAATGAAATGTACCCATTCTACATACTGTGAAATATAATGAAATGTACCCATTCTACATACTGTGAAATATAATGAAATGTACCCATTCTCTGTGAAATAAAATGAAATGTACCCATTCTACATACTGTGAAATATAATGAAATGTACCCATTCTCTGTGAAATAAAATGAAATGTACCCATTCTACATACTGTGAAATATAATGAAATGTACCCATTCTACATACTGTGAAATATAATGAAATGTACCCATTCTACATACTGTGAAATACAATGAAATGTCCCATTCTACATACTGTGAAATAAAATGAAATGTACCCATTCTACATACTGTGAAATATAATGATATGTACCCATTCTACATACTGTGAAATAATGAAATGTACCCATTCTACATACTGTGAAATAATGAAATGTACCCATTCTACATACTGTGAAATAATGAAATGTACCCATTCTACATACTGTGAAATAATGAAATGTACCCATTCTACATACTGTGAAATAATGAAATGTACCCATTCTACATACTGTGAAATATAATGAAATGTACCCATTCTACATACTGTGAAATATAATGAAATGTACCCATTCTACATACTGTGAAATATAATGAAATGTACCCATTCTCTGTGAAATAAAATGAAATGTACCCATTCTACATACTGTGAAATATAATGAAATGTACCCATTCTCTGTGAAATAAAATGAAATGTACCCATTCTACATACTGTGAAATATAATGAAATGTACCCATTCTACATACTGTGAAATATAATGAAATGTACCCATTCTACATACTGTGAAATACAATGAAATGTCCCCATTCTACATACTGTGAAATAAAATGAAATGTACCCATTCTACATACTGTGAAATATAATGATATGTACCCATTCTACATACTGTGAAATAATGAAATGTACCCATTCTACATACTGTGAAATAATGAAATGTACCCATTCTACATACTGTGAAATAATGAAATGTACCCATTCTACATACTGTGAAATAATGAAATGTACCCATTCTACATACTGTGAAATAATGAAATGTACCCATTCTACATACTGTGAAATATAATGAAATGTACCCATTCTACATACTGTGAAATATAATGAAATGTACCCATTCTACATACTGTGAAATAATGAAATGTACCCATTCTACATACTGTGAAATAATGAAATGTACCCATTCTACATACTGTGAAATATAATGAAATGTACCCATTCTACATACTGTGAAATATAATTAAATGTACCCATTCTACATACTGTGAAATATAATGATATGTACCCATTCTACATACTGTGAAATAATGAAATGTACCCATTCTACATACTGTGAAATATAATGAAATGTACCCATTCTACATACTGTGAAATATAATTAAATGTACCCATTCTACATACTGTGAAATATAATGAAATGTACCCATTCTACATACTGTGAAATATAATGAAATGTACCCATTCTACATACTGTGAAATATAATGAAATGTACCCATTCTACATACTGTGAAATACAATGAAATGTCCCCATTCTACATACTGTGAAATAAAATGAAATGTACCCATTCTACATACTGTGAAATATAATGATATGTACCCATTCTACATACTGTGAAATAATGAAATGTACCCATTCTACATACTGTGAAATAATGAAATGTACCCATTCTACATACTGTGAAATAATGAAATGTACCCATTCTACATACTGTGAAATAATGAAATGTACCCATTCTACATACTGTGAAATAATGAAATGTACCCATTCTACATACTGTGAAATATAATGAAATGTACCCATTCTACATACTGTGAAATATAATGAAATGTACCCATTCTACATACTGTGAAATAATGAAATGTACCCATTCTACATACTGTGAAATAATGAAATGTACCCATTCTACATACTGTGAAATATAATGAAATGTACCCATTCTACATACTGTGAAATATAATTAAATGTACCCATTCTACATACTGTGAAATAAAATGAAATGTACCCATTCTACATACTGTGAAATATAATGAAATGTACCCATTCAACATACTGTGAAATATAATGAAATGTACCCATTCTACATACTGTGAAATATAATGAAATGTACCCATTCTACATACTGTGAAATATAATGAAATGTACCCATTCTCTGTGAAATATAATGAAATGTACCCATTCTACATACTGTGAAATATAATGAAATGTACCCATTCTACATACTGTGAAATATAATGAAATGTACCCATTCTCTGTGAAATAAAATGAAATGTACCCATTCTACATACTGTGAAATATAATGAAATGTACCCATTCTCTGTGAAATAAAATGAAATGTACCCATTCTACATACTGTGAAATATAATGAAATGTACCCATTCTACATACTGTGAAATATAATGAAATGTACCCATTCTACATACTGTGAAATACAATGAAATGTCCCATTCTACATACTGTGAAATAAAATGAAATGTACCCATTCTACATACTGTGAAATATAATGATATGTACCCATTCTACATACTGTGAAATAATGAAATGTACCCATTCTACATACTGTGAAATAATGAAATGTACCCATTCTACATACTGTGAAATAATGAAATGTACCCATTCTACATACTGTGAAATAATGAAATGTACCCATTCTACATACTGTGAAATAATGAAATGTACCCATTCTACATACTGTGAAATAATGAAATGTACCCATTCTACATACTGTGAAATAAAATGAAATGTACCCATTCTACATACTGTGAAATATAATGATATGTACCCATTCTACATACTGTGAAATATAATGATATGTACCCATTCTACATACTGTGAAATAATGAAATGTACCCACTCTACATACTGTGAAATATAATGAAATGTACCCATTCAACATACTGTGAAATATAATGAAATGTACCCATTCTACATACTGTGAAATATAATGAAATGTACCCACTCTACATACTGTGAAATATAATGAAATGTACCCATTCTACATACTGTGAAATATAATGAAAAGAAATGTACCCATTCTACATACTGTGAAATATAATGAAATGTACCCATTCAACATACTGTGAAATATAATGAAATGTACCCATTCTACATACTGTGAAATATAATGAAATGTACCCATTCTACATACTGTGAAATAAAATGAAATGTACCCATTCTACATACTGTGAAATAAAATGAAATGTACCCATTCTACATACTGTGAAATAAAAGGAAATGTACCCATTCTACATACTGTGAAATATAATGATATGTACCCATTCTACATACTGTGAAATATAATGATATGTACCCATTCTACATACTGTGAAATATAATGAAATGTACCCATTCTACATACTGTGAAATATAATGATATGTACCCATTCTACATACTGTGAAATATAATGATATGTACCCATTCTACATACTGTGAAATAATGAAATGTACAGGCACGCACGCACGCACACACACACACACCACAGCAGTTTGTAAACAAACCATACCTTACCTGAATGGATGGAACACCAAAACCACAGCTTCGTAAGTCACATCTGGTTCCATTACAGACCTGTAATGGTCCATTTGGTTCCATGTGTTACACTCTCAGACCTGTAAGGGTCCATTTGGTTCCATGTGTTACACTCTCAGACCTGTAAGGGTACATTTGGTTCCATGTGTTACACTCTCAGACCTGTAAGGGTCCATTTGGTTCCATGTGTTACACTCTCAGACCTGTAAGGGTCCATTTGGTTCCATGTGTTACACTCTCAGACCTGTAAGGGTCCATTTGGTTCCATGTGTTACACTCTCAGACCTGTAAGGGTCCATTTGGTTCCATGTGTTACACTCTCAGACCTGTAAGGGTCCATTTGGTTCCATGTGTTACACTCTCAGACATGTAAGGGTCCATTTGGTTCCATGTGTTACACTCTCAAGAGTTACAGACGTGTAGGCCTATAGGGTCCATTTGGTTCCAATTCATGTTACACTCTCAGAGTTACAGACATAAGGGTCCATTTGGTTACAGCTACATGTGTGTTAAAGCAGAGAATAACGTGAACACATTTGGTTACAGCTACAGGGAGCTACAGAGGTGTTTGTGGATGTAATCACTGCTGTGATCTATTCTTCAGCAGATTACCACCTCTGCAGTGTTATACCGCCACCTACTGTTTAGAAAGCGGTCCTGCTCTATATCTGTTCAAACTATTGACAGTCCATCCACTGCATCCAGAGTGACTCCGTTCCCAATCAGTCACCAGACACTGATAGGCCCTTTTTGGAACCAGCTCTTCGCCACTCGCCCTACACACTTCCCCTTGGTGACGGTATATGAGCATAGACCTTCCACACGTAGACTCTACGGTGGATTTTTGAGTGGTGCAACCACTCCCTTACGGAGCTATGTGGGTGGGTGGCTGGCTGGCTGGCTGGGTGGCTGGGTATGAGCATGAAAAGAGCATGGTTGTTTATCACCACCTGTGCGCAACCTAACGCACACACAAACACACACGCACGTATTAACTGTATATATGATGCTTTCGGGGGTGCCAGTACATTACAGTGACAGTACAGTACAGTAGAGGGACTGCCACACGGTAACTCTGTCATTTCTCAACCGTTTCGGACACAGGGCGGCTGACCGGAATCGGGCCGGCACCCCCCCACCCCGGGAACCCCCACACAGAGCTGCACCACTCAATTCACACGGGTGTGATTTAATGAAACAAACACTTTGCAGGTAGAAAGAGGATCATTCAAGCTTGTAACAGCTTTCTGTCTTTCTTTAACTTCTACAGACGCAACACATCAGGATAGGAAGTTAAAAATGTAAGAAAATAATCTTTGGACAAATTGTGAATATTTTTAAACAAATTTTGGTTTTGGTTCGGGGGTCTACCCTGGCACAACGGGGGTCCGTGGTCAAACACATGTCTGTGTGGGGGTCCGTGGTCAAACACATCCCTGTGTGGGGGTCCTCCTGGTACATGTTGGATAAGCTCTGCCATTGGACAGGACAGGACAGCAGTTTAATGAGAAGCTCTGCCATTGGACAGGACAGGACAGCAGTTTAATGAGGAGCTCTGTCATTGGACAGGACAGGACAGCAGTTTAATGAGAAGCTCTGTCATTGGACAGGACAGGACAGCAGTTTAATGAGAAGCTCTGTCATTGGTCAGGACAGGACAGCAGTTTAATGAGAAGCTCGGTCATTGGTCAGGACAGGACAGCAGTTCTATGTCTGTTGACCTCCCTGGACAGTTATCAATTCATGTGGTGAAATTCACTTAATTCCACTAGGTGGAAGCAGAGGGCAATGATTTGACATTTTTTTTACTTGACTGTGTGTGTGTGCGTGTGTGTGCGCGTGCGTGCGTGCGTGCGTGGTCGGGACAATTACACATCCATAGTCCCCTCTTTCTATACCAAATCTGCTATTCCAAATAATGTGTGGCATACTCTGGTGGCAATGCGACAAGTTGTGAGCTTGTAGATCTGTTGTTGTCAGATAATGTTGTGAGCTTGTAGATCTGTTGTTGTCAGATAATGTCCCTGCAGAATAGGGATGTTAGGGTTCAAGTGCTTAGTGTAAAAACAAATCACACCTGTGTGAAGTGAGGGGCGCTCTTAATCTTATCATTATATCATCATACATCATCTCATGAACAACTGAATTCATGTGATTGGTTGGTTACATTTACGTCATATTTGGCAGACATTTGACCTCATTTCTCCTTTCATTGTCAATGGCAAATATTGAGACGTGTGGGGACAGAAGATATATATATAGGAGGGGCTAGCGTCACTCAACAATCACACCTGTGTGAAGTGAGGGGCACTCTTATAATCGTGCATCATGACGTAAAATAGACATAAAGCCGATTTGCTCAGACATGATGTAAAATTCTCCATTCATTGTCAATGGGAATTTAATGTTTGTGTCGGAAATCTACACTAATAGCTGAATATAGGAGGGGCTACCCAGCTAGCAAGTCATGGCGTGACGCTGGCGTGAGGCGGTCCCCGCGCGCCTCTCAAAAAGAAAAAAAGGAAAGCAATATGGAGATTCCACTGTTCCTTTGTTGAGGGTTTAATAAACAGGTTTAATGTGTGTCTTTAGTTCAATGTTTGTTTAGTAAACGCATTGACAATGAAGGGAACATTTACGTCATATTGTCTCTTTATTGTTAATGGCGTTTGTGTTTGCACCGTTTGTTCACCTAATCAACATGAGTTAGACTTTAATATATATTAGCGCCCCTCACTTCACACAGGTGTGATTTTTGATTTATGTTCCTCTCCATAAAAGCCACCATAACAATAGACTATTATAACAATATCCATCATCCTCTTATTTCTTAAAACAAGATGTTTTTTTGTTAAAAGGTTAAATCACTATATTCTGATAGTAATCAATGATTGACAGACATGAAGGAGTTTGTATCAAACACCTGTAAGTATGTTTGTAAGTTTGTAGCATGTGTGTGCGCGTGCACGCGTGCGTACGTGCGTGCGTGCGTCAACCAGAGGATTTCAGCCCGCCTCAGAGTGTCTGAGAACCTGCATTCATTCATTAACATGTTAGTAATAATAATATTAATAGTAATAATATGAATAGACAGGAACGACTGACTTTAAAGAATCAATGTATTATACAATTAGACTTCAACAAATGATCATACAATAGAATATGAATATAATCAGATGGGGGTCCCTGGTACAACACATGTTCAGATGGGGGTCCCTGGTACAACACATGTTCAGATGGGGTCCCTGGTACAACACATGTTCAGATGGGGGTCCCTGGTACAACACATGTTCAGATGGGGGTCCCTCGTACAACACATGTCCAGATGGGGGTCCCTGGTACAACACATGTTCAGATGGGGGTCCCTGGTACAACACATGTTCAGATGGGTGGTCCCTGGTACAACACATGTTCAGATGGGTGGTCCCTGGTACAACACATGTTCAGATGGGGTCCCTGGTACAACACATGTTCAGATGGGGGTCCCTGGTACAACACATGTTCAGATGGGGGTCCCTGGTACAACACATGTTCAGATGGGTGGTCCCTGGTACAACACATGTTCAGATGGGTGGTCCCTGGTACAACACATGTTCAGATGGGGTCCCTGGTACAACACATGTTCAGATGGGGTCCCTGGTACAACACATGTTCAGATGGGGGTCCCTGGTACAGCACATGTTCAGATGGGGGGTCCCTGGTACAACACATGTTCAGATGGGGGTCCCTGGTACAACACATGTTCAGATGGGGTCCCTGGTACAACACATGTTCAGATGGGGGTCCCTGGTACAACACATGTTCAGATGGGGGTCCCTGGTACAACACATGTTCAGATGGGTGGTCCCTGGTACAACACATGTTCAGATGGGGTCCCTGGTACAACACATGTTCAGATGGGTGCCCTGGTACAACACATGTTCAGATGGGGGTCCCTGGTACAACACATGTTCAGATGGGTGGTCCCTGGTACAACACATGTTCAGATGGGGGTCCCTGGTACAACACATGTTCAGATGGGGGTCCCTGGTACAACACATGTTCAGATGGGGGTCCCTGGTACAACACATGTTCAGATGGGGGTCCCTGGTACAACACATGTTCAGATGGGGGTCCCTGGTACAACACATGTTCAGATGGGGGTCCCTGGTACAACACATGTTCAGATGGGGTCCCTGGTACAACACATGTTGAGATGGGGGTCCCTGGTACAACACATGTTCAGATGGGGGTCCCTGGTACAACACATGTTCAGATGGGGGTCCCTAGTACAACACATGTTCAGATGGGGGTCCCTGGTACAACACATGTTGAGATGGGGGTCCCTGGTACAACACATGTTCAGATGGGGGTCCCTGGTACAACACATGTTCAGATGGGGGTCCCTGGTACAACACATGTTCAGATGGGGGTCCCTGGTACAACACATGTTCAGATGGGGGTCCCTGGTACAACACATGTTCAGATGGGGGTCCCTGGTACAACACATGTTCAGATGGGTGGTCCCTGGTACAACACATGTTCAGATGGGGGTCCCTGGTACAACACATGTTCAGATGGGGGTCCCTGGTACAACACATGTTCAGATGGGTGGTCCCTGGTACAACACATGTTCAGATGGGGGTCCCTGGTACAACACATGTTCAGATGGGGGTCCCTCGTACAACACATGTCCAGATGGGGGTCCCTGGTACAACACATGTTCAGATGTGTGGGGGTCCCTGGTACAACACATGTTCAGGTGGGGGTCCCTGGTACAACACATGTTCAGATGGGGGTCCCTGGTACAACACATGTTCAGATGGGGGGTCCCTGGTACAACACATGTTCAGATGGGTGCCCTGGTACAACACATGTTCAGGTGGGGGTCCCTGGTACAACACATGTTCAGATGGGGTTCCCTGGTACAACTTGTCTGTCTGTCTGTCATCATCATGTTAAATAAAATAAATGGTAAATGGTGCATTTATATAGCGCCTTTATCCAAGGCGCTTTACATAGATTGTGCATTACATTCACCCATTCACACACACATTCATACACCGATTGCGGCGGAAGTCATGCAAGGTACCAACCAGCACATCGGGAGCAATTTGGGGTTCAGTGTCTTGCCCAAGGACACTTCGACATGTAGCCAGGAGGAGCCGGGATTCGAACCGCCGACCCATGGATCATTGGACGACCTGCTCTACCTCTTGAGCCACAGTTGATGTCATCATGAGTCAGACATGTCCAAATATGGAGCCTATGATGTCAGACGTCAGAGGTGTCAAACCATGACAACCTGGACTCACTCAGACATGTGGAGTAACCATGGCGACCTGATGTGACCCCCACATAGAGACTCTATCTTTGCTCACACAGAAACACTGAGGAGCCAGGCTCCCACAACTCGAACCCAGCATATAGTGGTTCAGTGGACGTGATCTGGAAGGTGTACAGGTGGGTTTGAGTGTCCTCTGAGGACATGTCATAGAAGGACAGAGTCCCAGCGGGACGGTCCACATACACTGCTACTCTAGTGTAGACCCTGTCCTCACTGTCGGCAATGTCCTCACTGGTAAGGTTATAAGTCCTCTTCCCATTGTGTCTGACAATGTAACTGTTACCAAGACACTCCAGACTCCAGGACATGACATTGCCTCCAAGCTTACAGTCATCACCACATCCTTTCCTGCTGATTCTTCTGTCAGTCCCTGCTATAGTAACCACTCCACTGCACTCTACCTCAGAGTACCAGCGTTCGCTCACACTCTCTGCACTCAGAACCTGCTTCCACCTATCAAACCTCTCTGGATGATCAGGATACTGATGATCCTGTCCATACACCAGTGTGACCTTCCTGTTGTTCTCAGACAGAGTGAGGTCACAGTGTGCTGTGTTTGTGTCCAGTGTGAGACGCTGGAAATCTGATGAGAAAACAACACAGTAAACATTAAAAACATTATTCACTGACTGACACGCACACACGCACACACAAAGATCAAGACGTGCACACATGCACACACACAAACATGAAGACGTGCGCGCACACACAAACATGAAGACGTGCGCACACACACACACACACAAAGACGTGCGCACACACACACAAACCTGAAGATGTGCGTACGCACACACACACAAAGACGTGCACACGCGCGTGCACACACACAAACATGAAGACAGGCGCACACACACACACACACACACACACACACACACACACACACACACACACACACACACACACACACACACACACACACACACACACACACACACACACACACACACACACACACACACCCTTCATCCGGTGTCTCTCAGGGCTCTGTACCACTGGTTCTCAGCCTGTGGATTGGGACCCCCAATTGGGGTCCCCAGTTCAAATACATAGCGTGGCACTCGTAGCTCGGCACAGACAGACAGACAGGCAGACAGACAGACAGACAGACAGACAGACAGACAGACAGACAGACAGACAGACAGACAGACAGACAGACAGACAGACAGACAGACAGACACTCACATCTTGAAAGGAGTCGAGGATTAATCCAGTGATCTATCCAGTGTTCTCCTCCATGATTCACACTGTAGGAAGAAATGATAAAACATTTCTAGACTATTACCATTTAATGATACAGAAAGTATGAACATGAAATCTTCAAATATGTATATAGCAGCATCCATTTTACATGGACACAGTCCTATAGTCTACTCACTAACCAACATGGACACAGTCCTATAGTCTACTCACTAACGAACATGGACACAGTCCAAGTCTACTCACTAACCAACATGGACACAGTCCTATAGTCTACTCACTAACCAACATGGACACAGTCCTATAGTCTACTCACTAACCAACATGGACACAGTCCTATAGTCTACTCACTAACCAACATGGACACAGTCCTATAGTCTACTCACTAACCAACATGGACACAGTCCAAGGCTGCGTTCAAATTCATTCCCTATGCCCCATATACTGCACTACTTTGGGGTTCCGCCATTTTGTTATAGTGTCCGAATGTGTAGTGAGCATTTTTGCACCCTAATGTAGTGGACTGAAGTATCCCACAATGCACCGGGAATTGTAGGGACCATCCAATGGTCACTACAAAAACACAGCAAAGCAAATCTACCCCATAATGCATTGTGCAAGCTCGCTCTTGAGCGCACATGCACGCGTTTGCGCACGTGCACTGCTTCTGCATGCATGCGCTCCAACTCAGAAGAGGCAGAAGTTGAACCAGCGAAAGAAATCAACACAAATGTACTTTTTAAACGTTCGTTTTCCCCTCTCTTTTCTTCCCTGGCGGATCTCGAAGCTACAGATCTCGAGACAAATGATCTGTGCATTTATTTGCAATTGTTTTATAATAAAACAATTCATTTGCAATAGTATTACTAATCTGATTCATTGTATCACCCAGGACCAGCGCATGACGTTAGGAGAGGAATCAGTTGCTTGCTGTAGAATATATTTGCGAGATTCTTTATCACAAACGTAGGCGCCGCTAAATACATGCATGTGAGACACATTAATTGTGCACGAACATATGTTTTATTAATATTCATTAATTCCTGCCATGAAAAAATATATGTTATCTAACATTATTTCATTGAATTGCGATAAATACATTAAAACTTCATTATGTAGGCCTAGATAGTCATTTATTGGACATTGGACTGCTGTTTCTGTTAACACCAAACGTCCGTATTGTGACCAGAGCTTGTAGATCGGCTACTTTTGGTAATTCTTTACCAAATGTACCCGATCTATAAGCTCACCCAGCAAGCACGGTCAGGGCCTCGACAAATTAGTGACGTCTCGATTGTGGCCAGATCAAGTGAAACCAAGACTAGTCAGATCTGGCCCAGAATATCACCTGATTTCAACCAACATAAATTTGACCCACTAAGACGGACGTCCCTGGATGAATCAGAGAGCCCGATCGAGGCCAGATCAACTTAAATCATATCATAACTAGTCAGATCTGGCCCAAAATAAGCTATATTATCTGGTGAAGACGTCCTGGAAATAACGTAAAGATCATCCCTATATGGTCTGTGATCTGGCCTAGTCCTGAACGTAAAGATCATCCCCATATGGGCTGTGATCTGGCCTAGTCCTGAATGTAAAGATCATCCCCATATGGGCTGTGATCTGGCCTAATCCTGAACGTAAAGATCATCCCCATATGGGCTGTGATCTGGCCTAGTCCTGAACGTCACCGGAGTCACTGGAGGACGTCATCATAACGTTATCATGACGTAATTTGGCTTGCTGGGCACAACACGGACGTCGTGTTGCTTATAGATCGGCTATTTTTGCCGTATCATCCCCCAGGCTTAGCAGGGGTTCATGTGGTTAATCATGCTGCTGATGTTTTCATATTGTCCAGGTGGTGCACATATTGCTGGATAATGGATATAATATTAATTTATTGATAATAATCATAGGCCTATGTTATTTTAAAATAATTACCTTTTTATCATAGAATTAGGCCTAAATGCCTGCAAACATATTTTTTCATTCATCCCTTTCTTTATTCATCCATGAATTTAAAAATAATTGAACAAACTGTCCTTGTCAGGGAGGTGACAGCCTGCAGTCACTTATTTGATACAGTCTGTTCCTAGCGAAAATTCAGCAGCAGCGTTTTGACTGGTTTCTTGTAGTCAGTTGATTCTTCATATCCAAATGAGAGTAATGGCCGGGATGATTTGTTTATTTCAAAAAGTTCTTATAGAACGTACTAAAATCTCCTTGAGGGGGCGTCAACATATGTGTCACGTGGTAGCGGCCGCCATACTTGTTGGCTTGTCTGGTTTGTTTACATTGAGCGACTATCCGGTGTGCTTGTATACGTTCTTTTTTTAAACTGACCTCACAATGGTGCAGACTTGCTCAGTAAATAAGTGCCACAGCAGGTCACGTCGAGGGAATGAGCCAGAAAACGGAATTAGATTTTCAGCTTTCCAGCATGGAGACAGCAGTTTACAAAAAGACGTAGAATGGCTTGGATCTCGGCTGTACGGCGCACGGGCGCAGAGACATAACGTTCAACAAATGATCTAAGCACAGCAGTGTTTGTTCACGACATTTTCCTTGTCCTTGTAAGGTATTTGGGCCCGACGTTCTTTCTATCCATCCTGGTGTTGGTTCACTATGTTGTCGCCAAGAACAAGCTCAATATTTACAAAAACATACCACCGTCACTCTATTCTGAGTGATGTGGGCTAGAGTTTAAAGCCCACAAGAATGGCGCCGCTAGCTTTTCAGACGCAGCCCCCCTCTTGGTGACGTACACGTGTTTACACCCTATATGAGGCGATCTGAAAAAACCCTATGGGGATTACAATGCAAATAAAAAGTACATGAACTCATGACGTCAGACTCTGTGCTCCCCATACAGGGAGTATTGTCCGGAATCATCACTATTAGAGTCCACTGAGTCTGGATCCCTGTATGGGGAGTAGGGAGTAGGGAACAACCCTAGCAATTCGAACGCAGCCCAAGTCTACTCACTAACCAACATGGACACAGTCCAAGTCTACTCACTAACCAACATGGACACAATCCTATAGTCTACTCACTAACCAACATGGACACAGTCCTATAGTCTACTCACTAACCAACATGGACACAGTTCTACTCACTAACCAACATGGACACAGTCCTATAGTCTACTCACTAACCAACATGGACACAGTCCTATAGTCTACTCACTAACCAACATGGACACAGTCCTATAGTCTACTCACTAACCAACATGGACACAGTCCAAGTCGACTCACTTGACAGTCTCCAGTCCAGCAGAGAGCAGCGTCTGCTCAGCATCTCCTCCTGGGTGGTTACAGCTGAGGTCCACATGCTTCAGATGGGAGGAGGGGTTGAGGGCTACAGCTGAAGCCAGAGAAGAACATCCTTTCTCTGTGATCCCACAGCCTGACAACCTGCAGAGAAATCAACACTTTAACAAACTGCTGTTGATGCTCCAGTACAGAGAAAACTCTATTTACCTCAGAGTCTGCAGTACAGAGAAAACTCTATTTACCTCAGAGTCTGCAGTACAGATCCACACAGAGAGAAAACTCTATTTACCTCAGAGTCTGCAGTACAGATCCACACAGAATAAAACTCTATTTACCTCAGAGTCTGCAGTACAGAGAAAACTCTATTTACCTCAGAGTCTGCAGTACAGATCCACACAGAGAGAAAACTCTATTTACCTCAGAGTCTGCAGTACAGATCCACACAGAATAAAACTCTATTTACCTCAGGGTCTGCAGGTGACAATGTGGACTCTTCACTCCGGCACATAGAAGCTCAATTCCGGAGTCCTGCAGGTTGTTCAAAGTCAGGTCTAATTCTCTCAAATGGGAAGGATTGGAGGCGAGAGCCGAGGCCAGAACTTCACAGCTTCTCTCCGACAACCAGCAGTGAATCAGTCTAAATGAAAAGAAATAAAATAAAATGAAAATGAAAAGATAACACCAGATGTTTGACTGTCTGCTATAAAATAAAACATTCCCTGAAACCTGGTTACAACCATCTATTAAAGGACATGGTCTGGATGGCTGTCAGGGTTTTCAGAGCTTTTTTAGAGCTGGCTGACAGACAGACAGACAGTTCTGAATGGAAATGTGGAGTAAAGTGTTATCTCAATTATAATTGTAAGATGTCCATGTAGTCACTGTACCTTATCATTACACTATGATATCTACCTTATTCACACTTCAAATAAAGCATCACCACAGTATTCATATTATAATCACATAATAAATCATGATTTGTTGTGCATTCATCTGACCTTAAAGTCTCCAGTCTACAATTGGGACTCTTCAATGCAGCCCCCAGCAGATCCAGGTCCATCAGGTTGTTAGAACCTAAGTCCAGGTGTCGTAGATGGGACGGATTGGAGCTGAGAGCTGAAGCCACAACTTCAATGTGTTCCTTTTTGAGGTCACAGCCAACAAGTCTGTAATTACAGATTCAATGTAAAATCAGAGATGATCAAAACAGAACAGACCATGATCACTGTCAAGGAGGTTCCCTGTGGTGCTGTCTGAGTGCATGCGTGCGTGCGTGCGTGCGTGTGTGGATACTTTTAGGTTAGTTTAGTCCTTTTGACAAACATGTACAGTACTACAGTACATAAGGCAATTTTCAAAGAAAAAAATAAAGGTCCATAAAGGTATAGGCTGAAGCTAAGAAGCTTATTTTTGCCTACCCCATTTAAAGATATAATTCATTCAACATTCGACCGACAGACAGACAGACAGACAGACAGACAGACAGACAGACAGACAGACAGACAGACAGACAGACAGACAGACAGACAGACAGACAGACAGACAGACAGACCTGAAAGGAAATGTGGAGTAAAGATGTCCATGTAGTCACTGTACCATATCATTATTCTAGTCAATGTGTTACTATGATATCACACTCTTCAAATAAAGCATCACCACAGTATTCATATTATAATCACATAATAAATCATGATATATATATTGAATTATTGTGCATTCATTTGACCTTAAAGTCTCCAGTCTACAATTGGGACTCTTCAATGCAGCCCCCAGCCGATCCAGGTTCATCAGGTTGTTATAACTTAAGTCCAGGTGTCGTAGATGGGACGGATTAGAGCTGAGAGCTGAAGCCACAACTTCAATGTCTTCAAGGTTACAGTCAACAAGTCTGTAATTACAGATTAAATGTAAAATCAGAGATGATCAAAACAGAACAGAGTAACAGACCATGATCACTGTCAAGGAGGTTCCCTGTGGTGCTGTCTGAAGTGTGTGTGTGTGTGTGTGTGTGTGTGTGTGTGTGTGTGTGTGTGTGTGTGTGTGTGTGTGTGTGTGTGTGTGTGTGTGTGTGCATGTGTGTGTGTGTGTGTGTGTGTGTGTGTGTGTGCGCGCGCGTGCGCGTGCGTGCGTGCGTGCGTGTTTGGATACTTTTCTGGCTAAGCAAATAACGGCAGTGAGTAACACATATTTAATTGAAATGTGCTAATAACTTTCCACTGTTCTCAGTTTGGAATACAAACATTAAATAATGAAAATCACAACTCACTGCTGTTACTCCACTCTATGACAGTGAAGTGAAGAAATGTTCTGTCAACAGATGAACAGCCTGTATGACTGCATGTTATTTGTTAAATATCTTGGTTTGCTTAACAAAGGTTTGCTTAACAATGCTAATCAGACCTAATGCAAAATGCTTAATTGATCGGGACCTTTTAAGCAAACTTTAGGTGTGAAAGGCACCTACAAGATCTTCCATCTAGTTCTTCAGACATTAGCAGGATGTCAGTAAGAACAGAGAAGTGGAAGACAGATGGAAATTGTGGAACTTACATTTAAATGTATTAAGTAACGTGTACATGTAATGACCAAGCTCATTGTTTAAAAGACCATCCTCTGTACACCCCTTCACTAATGGTACGGTCCATTTCTCATTGGTATAGTCTGTTTTCATTGTAGAATACCGGTAACTAATGAGGACAAATAGTACAGGACTTGACTTGTTCTGTGTGGTACCATGTTTTCTCTCTCTCTCTCTCGCTCTCTCTCGTTTGTGTGTGCATATTGATGTGTTTATAATGAATGAATGGATGAATGGATGAATGAATGAATGAACGAACGGATGGAGTATATGTGTAAAATCTACCCCCGCCCCCCTCTAACATGTTGGTAATCACATGACTACTAACCTGGCTGTTGTGCAGTTACTCACAGCTGGGACCAGTCTCTGTCGCCCCTTCTGTGATGTTTTGCATTTCTGCAGGTCCAACTCCTCCAGAACCTCCTCTGACATCTGCACCAATCTAACCAGATCTGAACACTGTGTCTCAGAGAGTTCCTTTCCTGACTCCAGGTACTGTTGGATCCCCTGGCTTACTGAGAGCGACATGACTACTAACCTGGCTGTTGTGCAGTTACTCACAGCTGAGACCAGTCTCGGACGCCCCTGCCATGATGTGTTGTATTGCTGCAGGTCCAACTCCTCCAGAACCTCCTCTGACATCTGCATCATTCTAACCAGATCTGAACACTGTGTCTCAGAGAGTTCCTTTCCTGACTCCAGGTACTGTTGGATCCCCTGGCTTACTGAGAGCGCCTTCATCTCCATCAGAGATTGGAAGATGTTGATACATCTCTGTATCTCCTCTGGACTGTTCTTTGTCTGACTCAGCAGACCTCCTAGCCGTCTCTGGTTGTCCTCCAGTGAGAGACCATGAAGGAAACGGACAAAGAGGTCCAGGTGGCCATTTTCACTCTGCAGAGCTTTGTGCATAGCAGCCTTCAGGAAGTCAGACAGGGAGCTGTTGCGGTTGAAATCATCATTGTTCAGGAATGCCTTCAGGACTGCCATGTTCTTCTGAGTGAAAGGGTGGAACCATCGCCTCTTGTTCTTCTGTGTAAAACAGTGAAACAGGAAGACTGCAGCCAGAAACTCCTGGATGCTCAGATGAACAAAACAGTAGACGGTTTTATCCTGGAAGAATTTACTCTCTGGTTTGAAGATCTCTGTGCACAGTCCTGAGTCCACTGGGCCTTCTTTGATGTCAATTTGACATCTCTCCAGGTCTGCTTGGTAGAAAATGAGGTTGCCTTTCTGCAGGTGTTCAAACGCCAGCCGGCCCAGCTTCAGGAGAACTGCTTTATCAGCCTTTGTGAGTTTCTGTTGTTTCTTATCATACCTTAACCACTTCCTATTTGTCTGAACAAACAGGAAGTGGCTGTAAATCCCAGCCAGGGTCTTGGGGAGCTCTCCTCTCTCATCCGTCTGCAACATGTCCTGCAGAACGGTGACAATGATCGAACAGTAGACTGGGGTTTCACACAAGATGTGGAGGTGCTTCTTCGATGCTTTGATGTGTGAGATGATTCTCTCAGCCTGCTTCTCATCTCTGCATCTCTTCTGGATGTACTTCACCATGGCGTCATCAGTGAACCCTCTCACCTCCGTCATCAAGTCAACCAAGCCATCAGGGATCTGTTTGGCTGCTGCAGGCCGTGTGGTTATCCAGAGGTGAGCCGAGCGAAGCAGGTTCCCTTTGATGAGGTTGACCAGTAGAACTTCCAGAGGGACAGCCTTGGTCAAATCATCAGAGCAATCATGATTAGATTCAAAGTCCAGCTTCAAGTGGGATTCATCAAAACCTTCCAGAACAAACATAACTTTGAAAGGACTCTGGTCGTAGTTGGTGTTTCCTGACATCTGCATCTCAGTGAAGATGTAATCAAGAGCTTCTTCTGGGATGCATTTGGTTGCGCCGATGCATTTGTGGATTAGCTGTGCCAAACTAAACATTCCTTCCCGGCATTCCCGTAGCAGATTGAGCTGGCGGAATGGGAGCACGAATATGAGATGGGGATCTTGATATTTTTTCTTTGCCCAGTCAGAGAGAAACTTGTGTACGAGAAAGGTTTTCCCAACTCCTGCGTCGCCAGTGGACATCACTGTTCTTATGGGTTTGTTTGGTCGAGAAGGGTGTTTGTAGATTTTACTGAGTTGGACATCCTGGCCTGCTTTCTTCCTCTCCATCTGTGTGACCACAGGTTCACTGCTGGTGTTTGTTTCATCCATATGTACGACGGTGAGACGTGAGTAAGATTCATCAAAATCCTTCCTGTCCTCCCTTGGTACTGCCCCTATAGGTAAACTCGCAAATGGTTCCTCAACGTTTGTTTGGAGCATGTCTTGGTAGTATGTAATAGGATGTGCACCTGTTCGTGATTTTACCAGGACAGCTGTAAGGAACAAAGCAATTCATTTAGATATTGAGAGAAATTAGCAGATAGGCACATTTTTGTTAACATAACAGGAAATAACAGTGGAATTATTAGATTAGATGATAAATAACATGTTATGACTTCACTTTATGATTTTGTTTTATTCTCATGTTTTACGAAATCTTTAATTAATGCCATAATGGAAGTCAATGAGAAAAGGTGTATTACATCATAGTGATGTCACAGATACCTGACGTTTCCAATACTTCAGATCTTCAACATAACTAATTAATTCTAACTAAATAAGGCTTGATGCAGACTCAGTATTTGTGAAATATGACCAATTTAATGTGTTTGTTATTTAATAGTCATGTAACCATGTGCATTAAGTGGGGGGGGGGTCCTTCCCATTACATCTGTTATATCTGTGTTTGAAAAGCATAACCTCTTCATGTTCTGTTTTCTCCATTTCATCAAGGTTCTGCCGACAGTTCTAGGCGATATACTGTGCTTGCGAGTGGTTTTAATAAAGTGTTAACTTGTCTCTTCATCTACCTTTGGGTGTGTTCGGAAAGCTCTCCACTAGATCAGAGGTTTCCAAACGCTGGTACGGTAATAATCTAGTGACTAGATCATTCCTGCTGATCTTCTCCAGAACATTCTTCAGGATCTGATCTAGATTACTGGTGTATTTCTGCACGATCAGATCCACAGTCTGCGTCCTGCCAGCGTTCTCCAGAAGGCTCTTTGGGATCGGCTGGAGACCTACCAGGTTTACAGGTTGTTGGAGATGCCACTGGAAGACCTTTAACTCGTCGTTTCCCAGATCCTGCAGAATCTCCAACATGCGGACCTTAGGTGTCTCCATGGTCTAATCCTGTAGAAACAGAGGATGTTAACATCTTCATGGTCTAGTCCTGTAGAAACAGAGGATGTTAACATCTCCATGGTCTAGTCCTGTAGAAACAGAGGATGTTAACATCTTCATGGTCTAGTCCTGGTAGAAACAGAGGATGTTAACATCTTCATGGTCTAGTCCTGTAAAAACAGAGGATGTTAACATATCCATGGTCTAGTCCTGGTAGAAACAGAGGATGTTAACATCTTCATGGTCTAGTCCTGTAGAAACAGAGGATGTTAACATCTTCATGGTCTAGTCCTGTAGAAACAGAGGATGTTAACATCTCCATGGTCTAGTCCTGTAGAAACAGAGGATGTTAACATCTCCATGGTCTAGTCCTGTAGAAACAGAGGATGTTAACATCTTCATGGTCTAGTCCTGTAGAAACAGAGGATGTTAACATCTCCATGGTCTAGTCCTGTAGAAACAGAGGATGTTAACATCTCCATGGTCTAGTCCTGTAGAAACAGAGGATGTTAACATCTTCATGGTCTAGTCCTGTAGAAAAAGATGATGTTAACATCTCCATGGTCTAGTCCTGTAGAAACAGAGGATGTTAACATCTCCATGGTCTAGTCCTGTAGAAACAGAGGATGTTAACATCTTCATGGTCTAGTCCTGTAGAAACAGAGGATTAACGTCTCAGCTTCATTTCCTAAATGCTTTGGGTGTGAAGATACAGAAGACAAGCTTTAGATGTAGTTTATGGACATCAGCAGGCCCGAACGGAATACGCGGCCGCGGTGTTCCGATGAAAACATCGGTGTTCCGATGAAAACTTCTTAACACGTTCATGTTGTAGTTTACTTTACCCAGGCCAGCGTAATATTAACCAGTGGACGGTGGACCCATCCCGCGCCTCCTCCCCTCATTCTGTGAGCTGGTCTGGAGGCATTCGTCGTCATTCAATAACTTTTATTCAGATGGGGGGGGTGTTGTTTCTTGTTTGCCAACACTCATGGATTACCTAACAGAAATGTCGAGCGTCTGAAGCAGCAGGAGTGCGAGTGGTTTGGCCCAGTAGCATTTACATTTAGGCTACTATTGTAGCTTATTTGCTAGCTGGTTTGGTTAACATGCTGAACTAAAAAAAATTGGGCAGCGTTTTTTAGATCGCTCCGAGAGGCGAGAGAGAGCTGAGAGAGAGAGTGTGTTTGGAGAGACTGCATGCGTCTGCGAGCGACAGCGTGCGTGCGAGAGAGAGAGGGACAAGTGTGTGTTTGGAGAGACTGCATGCGGTTGCGATGTGCGTGCGAGAGAGAGCGTGTGTGTGTGTGTGTGTGTGTGTGTGTGTGTGCGCGCGCGCGTGAGCGCGTGTATGTGTTTGGAGAGAGCGTGCGTGCGTGCGAGAGAGAGAGAGGGAGAGTGTGTGTGTGTGTGTGTGTGTGTGTGTGTGTGTGTGTGTGGAGAGAGCGTGTGAGAGAGAATATGAAATCTTTTTATAGTTTCACAAGATAGTATTACTCAAAATGTTAGTTCTGTTTTGGTGCCTGCCTTTCCCTGGTGCCCAGTCTGCCCTCCTTTCCCTAGTGCCCACTCTGTTTTGGTGCCTACCTTTCCCTGGTGCCCAGTCTGCCCTCCTTTCCCTAGTGCCCACTCTGTTTTGGTGCCTGCCTTTCCCTGGTGCCCAGTCTGCCCTCCTTTCCCTAGTGCCCACTCTGTTTTGGTGCCTGCCTTTCCCTGGTGCCCAGTCTGCCCTCCTTTCCCTAGTGCCCACTCTGTTTTGGTGCCTATCTTTCCCTGGTGCCCAGTCTGCCCTCCTTTCCCTAGTGCCCACTCTGTTTTGGTGCCTGCCTTACCCTGGTGCCCAGTCTGCCCTCCTTTCCCTAGTGCCCACTCTGTTTTGGTGCCTGCCTTTCCCTGGTGCCCAGTCTGCCCTCCTTTCCCTAGTGCCCACTCTGTTTTGGTGCCTGCCTTTCCCTGGTGCCCAGTCTGCCCTCCTTTCCCTAGTGCCCACTCTGTTTTGGTGCCTACCTTTCCCTGCATGGTGCCCAGTCTGCCCTCCTTTCCCTAGTGCCCACTCTGTTTTGGTGCCTACCTTTCCCTGGTGCCCAGTCTGCCCTCCTTTCCCTAGTGCCCACTCTGTTTTGGTGCCTACCTTTCCCTGGTGCCCAGTCTGCCCTCCTTTCCCTAGTGCCCACTCTGTTTTGGTGCCTACCTTTCCCTGGTGCCCAGTCTGCCCTCCTTTCCCTAGTGCCCACTCTGTTTTGGTGCCTACCTTTCCCTGCATGGTGCCCAGTCTGCCCTCCTTTCCCTAGTGCCCTCTCTGTTTTGGTGCCTACCTTTCCCTGGTGCCCAGTCTGCCCTCCTTTCCCTAGTGCCCACTCTGTTTTGGTGCCTACCTTTCCCTGGTGCCCAGTCTGCCCTCCTTTCCCTAGTGCCCACTCTGTTTTGGTGCCTACCTTTCCCTGGTGCCCAGTCTGCCCTCCTTTCCCTAGTGCCCACTCTGTTTTGGTGCCTACCTTTCCCTGGTGCCCAGTCTGCCCTCCTTTCCCTAGTGCCCACTCTGTTTTGGTGCCTACCTTTCCCTGGTGCCCAGTCTGCCCTCCTTTCCCTAGTGCCCACTCTGTTTTGGTGCCTACCTTTCCCTGGTGCCCAGTCTGCCCTCCTTTCCCTAGTGCCCACTCTGTTTTGGTGCCCTCCTTTCTATAGGACTGAAACCCTGGCTGCTGAGAGGAAGACGTTTGTGTTGTATTTTATAAAGGCTCTGGTTGAGGCAGATATTCCTCTTGAGAAAACCCCCAAGCTGGCCCCTGGCTATCTGGCTGGAAGGCAGGCTGACTGGCTGACTGACTGACTGGCTATATAACTGACTGGCTGACTGACTGACTGGCTGGCTGGCTGGCTGACTGGCTGACTGACTGACTGACTGGCTGGCTGACTGGCTGGCTAACGGGCTGGCTGGCTGGCTGACTGACTGACTGGCTAACGGACTGGCTGGCTGACTGGCGGAAAGCCACTGGCTGGCTGGCTGGCTAAGTATATGTATGTTCATGTTGGACCCATTGTAATTCAATTCACATTTGTTATTTGATTTGTACTAAAGAAGGAGTGAATTATTATTGAATAAAAATGGATGAAGTCGAAGGTTTGACTAATAGATCTTAATTACTTTGTTGTGGTACTTTAAGGTTTATTTAGCATATATTTAGAGTTATTTTTGCTCTAAACACATTGATTATAGTCCTGGATAACTGTCTAAATCCTTAAAAGAAAAAAAAAACACTCAAAACACACTTTTCCTCCGGAATCACAGCAGAAAAACAGAAAAAACCCCGCAGATTCCGTTTGGCCTTAGACATCAGACAATACACAGTGGTGTATATTTCTACATCCCATGGTTCTACAAAATATTTGTGTGCGTGCGTGCGTGCGTGCGTGCGTGCGTGCGTGCGTGCCTGCGTGCGTGCCTGCGTGCGTGCGTGCGTACGGTCAGTTATAAATCCATATTTTGCATTCCAAGAACATGAAGTCTTACCTGAGTTGCTGTGGTTCAGTCTATAAGAAGACGTCTCTCGTGCTTTAGATCAGGGGTTCTCAACGTTTTTGGCTGGGGACCCCCGGAAATGCTTTGGCCATGTCTCGCAGGGGTTCTCAACCCACGGGATGAGAACCCCTGCTCTAGATGTCTTCACCGCTCTCACAGGACAGGAAACAGGAACTGACCATGAAAAGGACCTGACCATAAAATGAAACACATGCTCAGGTGTGATTGGTTTAGAACCAGAGCGGTCAGGTGCATTCAGGTAAACATCACAAAGTGTCACATTGTGGCACTGTGTGTGAGCTTGTAGATCGGCTGTTTTTGAAAATTGGTCAAAGGGTGTTAATTATTTTATTTAAAAGAAACTCTTTTACAAGTGTGAACTGGCCAAGAGAAGAGGCGAAATAAGTGACACAGCTCTGCCAGAAACAATAAATGCAAGACAATAACAGGACAAACATGCAACGCCCATAATTACAGTAGCCTACCCACTACCGAAGAAGCTCAAAGGGAGAACAGGAATGTCTAATAACGCAATCAATAACGGCTAAAATATAAAAAAAACTTTGCTAAAAAAATTGCTAATAAACTAAAAAGCAAGAGAACCAACATTTGCTATACGTCAAAGCAGGAGCAATGTTTGGGAAGTGTGCCCCTGTATGGCAATCCTTTTGAAACACTAGGGGAATCACAGAAGCCATTTTGAGTCTGGTCTGACTGTAGGTCATTCCAAGACCATGTGTCACCAGTGGGTGGTGCAGTGGGCATGTGTCACCAGTGGGAGGTGCAGTGGGCATGTGTCACCAGTGGGTGGTGCAGTGGGCATGTGTCACCAGTGGGTGGTGCAGTGGGCATGTGTCACCAGTGGGTGGTGCAGTGGTCATGTGTCACCAGTGGGTGGTGCAGTGGGCATGTGTCACCAGTGGGAGGTGCAGTGGGCATGTGTCACCAGTGGGAGGTGCAGTGGTCATGTGTCACCAGTGGGAGGTGCAGTGGTCATGTGTCACCAGTGGGTGGTGCAGTGGGCATGTGTCACCAGTGGGTGGTGCAGTGGGCATGTGTCACCAGTGGGTGGTGCAGTGGTCATGTGTCACCAGTGGGTGGTGCAATGTGTCACCAGTGGGTGGTGCAGTGGTCATGTGTCACCAGTGGGTGGTGCAGTGGGCATGTGTCACCAGTGGGTGGTGCAGTGGTCATGTGTCACCAGCGGGTGGTGCAGTGGTCATGTGTCACCAGTGGGAGGTGCAGTGGTCATGTGTCACCAGTGGGTGGTGCAGTGGTCATGTGTCACCAGTGGGTGGTGCAATGTGTCACCAGTGGGTGGTGCAGTGGTCATGTGTCACCAGTGGGTGGTGCAGTGGTCATGTGTCACCAGTGGGTGGTGCAGTGGGCATGTGTCACCAGTGGGTGGTGCAAAGTGTCACCAGTGGGTGGTGCAGTGGTCATATGTCACCAGTGGGTGGTGCAGTGGGCATGTGTCACCAGTGGGAGGTGCAGTGGTCATGTGTCACCAGTGGGTGGTGCAGTGGGCATGTGTCACCAGTGGGTGGTGCAGTGACGATGTGTCACCAGTGGGTGGTGCAGTGGTCATGTGTCACCAGTGGGTGGTGCAGTGACGATGTGTCACCAGTGGGTGGTGCAGTGGTCATGTGTCACCAGTGGGTGGTGCAGTGGTCATGTGTCACCAGTGGGAGGTGCAGTGGTCATGTGTCACCAGTGGGTGGTGCAGTGGGCATGTGTCACCAGTGGGAGGTGCAGTGGGCATGTGTCACCAGTGTCGAAATCACACCGGAAGTTCAATGAAATACATGTGAATACAAGTGAATTGACCAGTTCATTAAATACATGGCAGTGAATTGACCAGTTCATTAAATACATGGCAGTGAATTGACCAGTTCATTAAATACATGGCAGTGAATTGACCAGTTCATTAAATACATGGCAGTGAATCATCATTATCACCTTTATTTATAATCAGAAATACAGTTGAGGGCAAGCCCTCATTTTCAATGTAGCCGAGGTTACAATAAACAAAATACAGTAAAAAGGGTACACTTGCAGATAAGGGTCATGAAATAATGATTAACTCATGATTAACTAATACATTAGTTAAGCATTAGTTAATCATTATTTCATCATGAATTAATGATGACTTCATCATGAATTAACTGTAGTTAGTTAATCATGATTCATGGCATTCATGATTTCATTTATAGATCAGATTTTTTCGCCCAAATCTATGCCCACGATGAGTGCTCAAAGGCGGGTAGGTTTAGTCAGCAGAAGGTCTCTCTGGAGGTCCTTCCTGGTTGTCCCCAAGGGTATTTTTTCTCAATTCTATGCCCACGATGAGTGCTCAAAGGTGGGTAGGGGTCCCTGGTGTTTTATGGACCATTTTTTGACTCACCCATTTTGCCCAAATCTATACCCAGGATGAGTGCTCATAGACGGGTAGGGTTAGTGAGCAGACTCGGCTTCTCTGGAGGTAATTTTTCTCAATTCTATGCCCACGATGAGTGCTCAAAAGTGGGTAGGGGTCTGTCCGAAGCTCTCCCTGCATGGTGCTTTATGGATCATTTTTGGACTCCCCCATTTTGCCCAAATCTATACCCAGGATGAGTGCTCAAAGGTGGGTACCCCTACCCACCTAAACCACCTGGTGTTTTATGGATCATTTTTGGACTCCCCCATTTTGCCCAAATCTATACCCAGGATGAGTGCTCATAGACGGGTAGGGTTAGTGAGCAGACTCGGTCTCTCTGGAGGTAGTTTTTCTCAATTCTATGCCCACGATGAGTGCTCAAAGGTGGGTAGGGGTCTGTCCGGAGCTCTCCCTGGTGCTTTATGGATCATTTTTGGACTCCCCCATTTTGCCCAAATCTATACCCAGGATGAGTGCTCATAGGTGGGTAGCGGTTAGTGAGCAGACTCTGTCTCTCTGGAGCTCTCCCTGGTGCTTTATGGATAATTTTGGACTCCCCTCTTCAGAGGTCTCCCTGGTAGTTTATGGGTCATTTCTGGACATTATCATCATCATAGCTGTAGTTAATAGTTAGTTAATGGATATTTGTACCCCAAAGTAAAGTGACAACATTTTCATCATTAACTAATCATGAACTAGCTGTAGTTAAGGTTATTTGTACCCCAAAGTAAAGTGACAACATTTTCATCATGAACTAATCATGAACTAGCTGTAGTTCTTCTTCTTCTTTCGTGTATCATCCTCAAATGTCCAACTCAGTATCGAGTAGCCACGCCCTTGTCTCTGGTCCCACGCGGAAGAGGCTGGCCTCCGAAGGAGGTCTGTACAGGGGGCAGGTGTTAATTATGTGCTCGGCAGATTGCTCAGGCTCGCCGCACTCACATGCTGCACTGTCCGCCAAGCCCCACCTCTTCATTGATGATTTGAAGCAGCCGACTCCAGTGCGCAGGCGGTTCAGTAGGGTCCACTGCCGGCGTGGCAGGTCCTCTCCTTCAACACCATCACCCGGGTCAAGGATGTAGTGGTGCATACGGGAGGGCCCAGCAGACTCCCACTCCTGCTTCCAAGATGCCGCCAGCCATACACTGGTGGATGAGTCCTCCGGGATGGAACGAAACATGTCTTGTGCCGCCTTGTTGTAAGGGTGGCGGGACTTGAGTCTGTTTGGAGGCTCTATTTCCACTGTAGTGTTGTGTAGGATGTGCCAGTCGTGTTTTTTGGCTTTCCTTGCTAGTTTGATGGTAGCAGCCTCTCGTCGGAGGCCGGCCGGGGCAATTCCTGCAAGAACTGGCAGGTAGGACACAGGAGTGGGCTTCAGGCAGCCAGTTATGGTTCGGAGAGAGTTGTTAATGACTGTGTCCACCTTTTGGACATGTGGGCTCCTACACCAGACTGGGGCACAGTATTCAGCTGCAGAGAAGACCAGGGCTTGGGTGGAAATCCGCAATGTGTTGGCGGAAGCTCCCCAGGTCGTACCAGCGAGGCGACGGATAAGTGAGACCCTTGATGTGACCTTTGCCCTCACGTCTTCAAGGTGTTGCTTGAATGACAGAGTTCTGTCCAAGCGCACCCCGAGGTATTTTGGGGCTTGTTGGAACTCAAGGCGCTTGCTGTCAACAAACACGTTGATTTCCCTCTTAGCCTCCCTGTTGTTGAGGTGGTATGCCGCCGACACTGTCTTGCCTGTGCTGAGCTGCAGGCGCCACCTAAGGAGGTAGGAAGCTAAGATGTCCATGTCCTGGTTGAGACCATCTTCCATTGCCTTCCAGGTCGGTCGTCGTAGCATGATGGCCAGGTCATCTGCGTACCCATACTTCCTTGATGTTATCTCTGGAAGGTCGTAGATGTATATGTTGAACAACATCGGGGAAAGGACAGAGCCCTGGGGGACGCCGTTCCTCAATCTTCTCAGCCTGCTTTGCTGACCATCGCTGGTCCGCAGGATGAAGCTGCGGTTTGACAGCATCTCCATGATGAAGTTCACCATATGGCGATCTGGAATTGTCCTCAGAAGCTTGAGATGGAGTCCGCGGTGCCAGACGGTATCATACGCGGCTGTCAGGTCGAGTAGCACCACCCCAGCTTTCTCGTTGGCCTGGAAGCTGTCCTCAATGTCCTGCGTGAGCAGTGTGACCTGGTCCACAGTTGACCTGCCCCGACGGAAACCAGCCTGTTCCCTCGGGAGCTGTGGGTCCACCACCGGTTCAATGCGGCTGTGGATCATCCTCTCCAGTATCTTAAATGGGACGCAGAGCAGTGAGATGGGTCTGTAGGCCTTGGGGTCTTCTGCAGGTTTGTTAGGCTTCAGCAGGGCTATGACAGAAGAGCGACGCCAGGTCTTGGGGAGCTTGGACCTCCGGAAACACGACGAGAAGAATGCACAGAGCCAGGCAGATGTAGTTGCACTTTGGTGGATCACAAACTCCGGGTGGATGTTATCGTGTCCTGGTGACTTGCCTTGCTTCATCTTGCTGATGGCCTCTCTGAGCTCAGCTGTTGAGAAGTCTCCTGAAAGGTTGGCATTGGCACTAGCCGCCCTGGAGAGGGAAGAAACCTCTCGCTGTAGTTAATGGATATTTGCACCCCAAAGTAAAGTGACAACATTTTCATCATGAACTAGCTGTAGTTAATAGTTAGTTAATGGATATTTGTACCCCAAAGTAAAGTGACAACATTTTCATCATTAACTAATCATGAACTAGCTGTAGTTAAGGTTATTTGTACCCCAAAGTAAAGTGACAACATTTTCATCATGAACTAATCATGAACTAGCTGTAGTTAAGGTTATTTGTACCCCAAAGTAAAGTGACAACATTTTCATCATGAACTAATCATGAACTAGCTGTAGTTAATGGATATTTGCACCCCAAAGTAAAGTGACAACATTTTCATCATGAACTAGCTGTAGTTAATAGTTAGTTAATGGATATTTGTACCCCAAAGTAAAGTGACAACATTTTCATCATTAACTAATCATGAACTAGCTGTAGTTAAGGTTATTTGTACCCCAAAGTAAAGTGACAACATTTTCATCATTAACTAATCATGAACTAGCTGTAGTTAAGGTTATTTGTACCCCAAAGTAAAGTGACAACATTTTCATCATGAACTAATCATGAACTAGCTGTAGTTAATGGATATTTGCACCCCAAAGTAAAGTGACAACATTTTCATCATGAACTAGCTGTAGTTAATAGTTAGTTAATGGATATTTGTACCCCAAAGTAAAGTGACAACATTTTCATCATTAACTAATCATGAACTAGCTGTAGTTAAGGTTATTTGTACCCCAAAGTAAAGTGACAACATTTTCATCATGAACTAATCATGAACTAGCTGTAGTTAATGGATATTTGCACCCCAAAGTAAAGTGACAACATTTTCATCATGTACTAGCTGTAGTTAATAGTTAGTTAATGGATATTTGCACCCCAAAGTAAAGTGACAACATTTTCATCATTAACTAATCATGAACTAGCTGTAGTTAAGGTTATTTGTACCCCAAAGTAAAGTGACAACATTTTCATCATGAACTAATCATGAACTAGCTGTAGTTAATGGGTATTTGCACCCCAAAGTAAAGTGAGAACATTTTCCTCATGAACTAGCTGTAGTTAATAGTTAGTTAATGGATATTCGTACCCCAAAGTAAAGTGACAACATTTTTATCATGAACTAGCTGTAGTTAATAGTTAGTTAATGGATATTTGTACCCCAAAGTAAAGTGACAACATTTTCATCATTAACTAATCATGAACTAGCTGTAGTTAAGGTTATTTGTACCCCAAAGTAAAGTGACAACATTTTCATCATGAACTAATCATGAACTAGCTGTAGTTAATGGATATTTGCACCCCAAAGTAAAGTGACAACATTTTCATCATGAACTAGCGTAGTTAATACTTAGTTAATGGATATTTGTACCCCAAAGTAAAGTGACAACATTTTCATCATGAACTAGCTGTAGTTAATAGTTAGTTAATGGATATTTGTACCCCAAAGTAAAGTGACAACATTTTCATCATGAACTAATCATGAACTCTTGATTAACTAATCATGAAGTAATCATGAACTGGAAATTTGGACACAAAGTCACATCAATATAAATAATAGTGAAATGCAATACTAACAATACAATACAATCTGAATCCAAAATTACAATTACAAGCCACCTTCAATATTGCCATTTTTTATTTACAGCCACACCCTCCCCCCACACAGAAAACTAAAAACAAAATGTGATGTATATCAATAACAAAGTGTTAAATGGCCACTTATTACCAAATAGACAGCAGTAATATGAAAAATAACAAACAAAAAGAAAAGCCGGAAAAAATATGAAAACCCTTAGTTCTGTTGTCATTGGGGCTCTTTCATCTGAATTGTGACATTGTTCGATTGGTCTTTTTCCTACCACACAAACCGTGAGGGAGGGGAATCAATGTTGCACCATCAGTGTCCAGACTTGGATCCGTTAGCTTGCCATCCAATATGCACTGGGAATTTATCTGGGGAATTGTTGGGTATGGAGAATGTGGAGCCTCACATGGACCTGGGCTCCTCAGTGGATGGGAAGGGAAGCGCTGTCCTCTTCTCCATGTGCTCCAGGGGATGAAGATGGGGATCACCCAATCTAAAAAAAAACTGACCTATTGTAGATCGGACAAGATCCAATAGCATGTTAAAATGTTTTTAAATCCCCATGAATTAGTAAAAATTAACACCTTTTTAACTTGCATTAATTAGCTTAATCATTTTCTTTTTATAGTAATCATTTCAAATACATTGAAAACCATTCAAAATAATTCAAAGTACTTATTTTCTTTTACAATGTTTCAAATATTCACTATATTCAATGAACTGTTCCTTTTCCACAAAAATACTATGAAATGCTCCTTTAAGTATCACAATGCAATGAGTTAAATTGCATAAAGTGCACATTCAATCGCTTTACAGGGTGTTTTGTGCAGTAACTGAAATATTCATGACTCAAATGTGCTTAGTATCTCTCCCTGGCTAGCATCAGGTGAGAGATGCACTAAAAATGTACATTCAATCACCATAACCCAAAATACTCATGTACAGGAATAAGTGTTTCAAAATGTAAAACACCATTTAAGATAACCATCTTTGTTCTACATTGTCTCACTCACCACTGATCAATGAATGAATGGGCTCAGACTGCAATGTCACCTGTACTACTGGCTGCTCAGTGATTTGCAATACTCGCTCTCACACTGCTCTGCAAAGTTCAAAATGACACAATATACAAATCAGGAGTTGTCTAACAACATTAAGAATGTGGATGATTTGAATTGGAAGATTATTTTTTAGTCTTACCAAGTGGATTGCAAAGATTGTTCCTCTGTGTGTGTTTACAACAACACATGAAGAACCAGCCATGTGTTCAATTGAACAGGAAAGGGGAGTTTTCCTGCTTAAATACTGACAGGAAGTGGAATCACTGGTAGGCTGGACATAAACGCTCACTGATTGGCCACTTAGGTTAGCAATCACAGAGCCAGCTGGTAATTTTAACCCTTTGCAAAAACGTGTTAGACATCCTGTTTGTTTGTTTGTTTGTTTGTTTTCCCTTTCATGTATATAGCTTCTTGGCATTTTAATCAGACTTGTAGAGCAACATTTTAGATATATTGTATATAACTTAAATGCATTCATTCACTGTAAAAAAATCACTGAAATGAACGTATGTATCCTATTAACTATTTTTTAATTCAGCCTACCCAGGCTTGAAAGCAGGCAGCCAATTTACAAGTGTTAAAAACGATCTAAAATGCTTTTGAAATAACACACATTTAAGTTCTAAAATGTTGCTCCACAAGTCTGTTTAAAATACAAAACAAGCTATTTACATGAAAGAGAAAAAATGCAAAACAAACAGGGTGTCTAACAGGTTTTAAAGGATTAAAATGACCTGGCTCTGTGATTGCCAGTGGCCAATCAGTGAGCCTGTAAGCATTTGTGTCCAGCCTACCAGTGATTCTACTTCCTGTTAGTATTTAAGCAGGAAAACGTCCTTTTCCTGTTCAATTGAACACATGGCTGGTTCTTCATGTGCTGTTGTAAACAAACACAGAGAGACAATCTTTTGCAATCTGCCTGGTAAGACTAAAACATAATCTTCCAATTCAAATCATTCACATTCCTAATGTTGTTAGGCAACTCCTGATTTGTGTATTGTGTCATTTTGAACTTTGCAGAGCAGTGTGAGAGTGTTGCAAATCACTGAGCAGCCAGGTGACATTGCAGTCTCAGCATTCATGAAGTGGTGAGTGAGACAATGTAGAACAAATATGGTTATCTTAAATGGTGTTTAGCCACAATACATCCTGCCAATGATTTATTGTTACATTTAAGTATTTAAGTTCATGTTACATTTTGAAAGACAGTTTGTTACTGAAGGAATACAATATGCATGTACATGAGAATTGTGGGTTATAGTGACTGAAGGTACATTTTAAGGGTACATACTAAGCACATTTGCGTCATAAATACCTCCTAGTTACTGCACAAAACACCCTGTAAACCTTTTGAATGTGCACTTTATGCAATTTAACTCATTACATTGTGATACTTAAAGGAGCATTTCATACTATTTTTATTTTTGTGGAAAAGGAACAGTTCATTGAATATTAAACATTGTAAAAGAAAATAAGTGTTTTGAATTATTTTGAATGGTTTTCAATGTATTTTAAATACATGATTACTATAAAAAGAACATGATTAAGCTAATTAATGCAAGTTAAAAAGGTGTTAATGTATGCTAATTCATGGGGTTTTGGATCTTGTCTGATCTATCATAGGTCAGGTTTTTTAGATCCCATCCTCATCCCTTGGAGCATCTCACGTGGAGAAGAGGACAGCGCTTCCCTTCCCATCCATCGAGGAGCCAAGGTGCATGTGAGGCTCCACTGTCTCCATACCCAACGATTCCCCAGATAGATTCCCAGTGCATACTGGGTGGCGAGATCCATGGTTTGTGTGGTAGGACAAAGACCAATCGAACACTGTCACAGTTCAGATAAAAGAGCCCCAACGAGAACAAAAACAAACTTTGGGAACTAAGGGTTTTCATATTTTTTCCGGCTTTTCTTTTTGTTCGTTATTTTTCATATTACTGTTGTAGTCATTTTTCTATGTCTATTTGGTAATAATAAGTGGCCATGTAACAATTACTATTCATTGTTGACTGTGTTATATTTATAAGAGCCAGGTCATTTTGTTTCATAGTTGTGTCAAACCATATTGGATAAGCAATGATCTTAACAAGTACTTTAGTTTTATAGTTGAGAGGAAAAATTGTGCTGCTGATTTGGATAAGCACTGTTGTTGGCTTTGTTAAAGGCCTTGCCTTGGCGGGCAGCAGGTGGGCCAGATGTGTGGATGCCAGTCCATTGGCGTCTGTGCCAGGGCTGTATCTAGCTCACCCGCTGTTGGCCCGGGTGGCTGGTGTCGGCCTGCCCCTCGGCCTGTGTCCTCTGCCTACTTCCTTGCTTTTGTTTTGTTGTTCTTTTGTATTTTACATTTGTATTTTGTATAATACTTTATTTATTTTGTGGTATATTTTTGTTTGTGTTAAGTGTTTTTATTTTAGTTTTTAGTTTCTGTGTGGGGGGAGAGAGTGTGTGTGTGTGTGGGGGGGGGGGGGGGTTGCTGTAAATAAAAAAAAATGGCAAAAATTGGCAATATTGAAGGTGGCTTGCAATTGTACATTTGGATTCAGATTGTAATGTATTGTTAGTATTGTATTGTTTTGCATTCACTATTATTTATATTGATGTGACTTTGTGTCCATATATCCAGTTCATGATGAATTCATGATTAGTTAATCATGAGTTCATGATTACATCATACAGCTAGTTCATGATGAAAATGTTGCCACTTTACTTTGGGGTGCAAATATCAATTAACTAACTATTAACTAATGATAGTTAATCATTAATAGAGTCCAACTCTCTAGTAAGTAAGTACAATGTAATGGTAGTTCATGATGAAAATGTTGCCACTTTACTTTGGGGTGCAAATATCAATTAACTAACTATTAACTAATGATAGTTAATCATTAATAGAGTCCACCTCTCTAGTAAGTAAGTACAATGTAATGGTAGTTCATGATGATGATGTTGCCACTTTACTTTGGGGTGCAAATATCAATTAACTAACTATTAACTAATGATAGTTAATCATTAATAGAGTGCAACTCTGTAACGAAGTGGTCCTCCGTTACTTATATTTGGCACATTTATGCCTATTTTGCACACATATTGTACCAGTGTTTGATTGAAGTATTTATATTTGCACAGCATATGCACTTTAGTCAGTTGTATTTGCACACAAAGGAAAGTCATGAGTTGAACTGGTTTATTGGAAGTATTATGAACATGGGAGTTGTTTCCTATCCGGCAGGATGGCCACTCAGCATTGGACAGTACCACCTGGGGAAACAGAGGGATGTTTGGTCATGATGGGCAAGTGCAATACAGTTAAGAATGCAATATGTGTCAGGGCAATATAAGTACGTAAGGTAATATGAGACTGTGTTATGGGTAATTGAATACTTACTGCTTCTGTTCTGCCTGTTCCAGTGTGTTCGGGCAAAAGAGTCCCCAGGCTACCAGAGCACCATATATTGGTCTGGACTGGACCACAGTGAAATGGCCAGGGGTGTTTGAGTTATGCATTGGAGCTGCTAATGATAATGGGATATGTGGTTTATCTTGCAATAGTGGGCATAATTGATATTTACTTACCTGTGTAGTGATATAGATTTATAGGCTTATGTGATGTGGGTTATGTGGGGTTCAGAAGTGTTGCATGTTTGACCGGTAATATGGTAGAGTCTGCACTGATTGGTTCAGCTGCCTATAAAAGGCTGCCAGCACGCACACACACACTCAGTGTTAAAATCAGTGAGAGGACATGGTGGAGCTGCACACCAACATGTCCTATCTGTTTGCTGCTGGTGTGATGCCATTTCCCATGCTGTAAACCTTCTTTTGGAAATAAATCACGATGTGGCTGCATTCTACCTCCTGACTCTGTGCTCATTTCCAGCTGCTTATTGGGCCAACACTACAATTGGTGGCAGTGGTGGGATTTGAACCCACGCCTCCAGAGAGGTACCACAGGCATCAACAGGTTTTTCCCCTTTTGAACTACTCTATGGTCGGCAAGTGAGGGGGCCACTAGACCTACTGAAAGACTATTGGGAAAGGTCTGAACCAGAGGGGGAGAATGTTGTGGTCAAAATGAGGGAGAGGCTGGAGCAGATGTCGGCACTGGCACAGGAGAACCTGAAGGTGGCGCAAAACCACCAAAAGACATGGTATGACCAGAAGGACAGAGAGCGGGTCCTCAGCCCAGGTCAGCAGGTACTTCTGTTGCTTCCCACCAGTGACAGTAAGCTGCTTACACAATGGCATGGACCATATGAGGTCACTAGAAGAATGGGTACAGTCACATATGAACTGCATATGCCAGAGCGAATTAAAAAATATCAGACTTTCCATGTAAACTTGTTGAAGGAATTCCAGGTTCGACCAGAGCCAGTGCAGCAGTTGTTTGCACGTGGAGTCCAAGATGAGGAGGTGAATGGGAAGTTTTTGCCCACTAGTGCTGCTGAGTCCACCCCAGTGGATTTGTCTTCTCTGTCACTTTCTCAACAGGAGGACATTAAGCCCCTCCTGGACACAAAGCTGTTCCGGGAGACTCCAGGTTTCACCTCTCTTGTACAGCACAAGATTCGTCTGAAGGGGGAGGCTCCAGCTCGTCAGAGGAGTTACAGGATTCCTGAGCGGCTGGTCCCCGAACTGAAGAATGAGATTCAGTCTATGTTGGAGGGAGGCATAATCGAGGTCTCCAGCAGTGAGTGGTGCAGTCCGGTTGTTCTGGTGCCGAAGAAAGATGGTTCATTATGTTTTTGTATTGACTTTAGGTACCTTAACTCTGTATCTGCTTTTGATCCCTATCCAATGCCTCGGATAGATGACATGTTGGAGCGGGTCGGCAAAGCGAGGTACATCACCACTCTGGACCTGAGCAAAGGCTATTGGCAGCTGGCCTTGGCACCAGACGGTAAAGAACTGACAGCATTCAGGACACCATTTGGTATGTACCAGTTTCGTGTCATGCCATTTGGGCTCCATGGAGCACCTGCCACATTTCAGAGACTAATGGATCATGTACTGAGGGATGTGTCTGAATTCTCTGCAGCCTACCTTGATGATTGTATCATTTTCAGCCAGTCCTGGGAACAGCATGTGGGCCACCTACAACAAGTTCTGGAATGCATTCGTGCAGCTGGCCTAACCATCAACCCTCGAAAGTGTGCTATTGCACAAAGAGAAGTGCAATACCTGGGGTTTGTAATTGGCTATGGCAAGATCAAACCACAGGTTGGGAAAGTTGAAGCCATCCGGTCCTTCCCTGTTCCAACCACCAAGAAGAAGGTGAGAGGGTTTGTTGGCCTTGTCGGGTGGTACAGGAAATTTATTCCCCATTTTGCACAGAGATCAGCAGGGCTCACAGACCTCACGAGAGACTCATTCCCCACTAAAGTGAGATGGACTGATGAGCCGTAAACTGGAGGACAGAGAGACCAGGTATTCAACAGTGGAGAAAGAGTGTTTGGCGATGAAGTGGGCCATTGACACCCTCAGATACTATCTGTTAGGACGACACTTCTTTCTAGAGACTGACCATCGTGCACTGCAGTGGCTGAATCGCATGAAGGATGCAAACATACGCATTGCGGGTTGGTACTTCTCCCTACAGCCATATGACTTTACTGTTCACTACCGGTCAGGGAAGTCCAATGTGGTGGCTGACTGCCTCTCCCGCATCCATGAAGATTGAGGAGCATTGAGAGGAGGGGGGAAATGTAACGAAGTGGTCCTCCGTTACTTATATTTGGCACATTTATGCTTATTTTGCACACATATTGTACCAGTGTTTGATTGAAGTATTTATATTTGCACAGCATATGCACTTTAGTCAGTTGTATTTGCACACAAAGGAAAAGTCATGAGTTGAACTGGTTTATTGAAAGTATTATGAACATGGGAGTTGTTTCCTATCCGGCAGGATGGCCACTCAGCATTGGACAGTACCACCTGGGGAAACAGAGGGATGTTTGGTCATGATGGGCAAGTGCAATACAGTTAAGAATGCAATATGTGTCAGGGCAATATAAGTACGTAATGTAATATGAGACTGTGTTATGGGTAATTGAATACTTACTGCTTCTGTTCTGTCTGTTCCAGTGTGTTCGGGCAAAAGAGTCCCCAGGCTACCAGAGCACCATATACTGTATTGGTCTGGACTGGACCACAGTGAAATGGCCAGGGGTGTTTGAGTTATGCATTGGAGCTGCTAATGATAATGGGATATGTGGTTTATCTTGCAATAGTGGGCATAATTGATATTTACTTACCTGTGTAGTGATATAGATTTATAGGCTTATGTGATGTGGGTTATGTGGGGTTCAGAAGTGTTGCATGTTTGACCGGTAATATGGTAGAGTCTGCACTGATTGGTTCAGCTGCCTATAAAAGGCTGCCAGCACGCACACACACACTCAGTGTTAAAATCAGTGAGAGGACATGGTGGAGAGGACACCAACATGTCCTATCTGTTTGCTGCTGGTGTGATGCCATTTCCCATGCTGTAAACCTTCTTTTGGAAATAAATCACGATGTGGCTGCATTCTACCTCCTGACTCTGTGCTCATTTCCAGCTGCTTATTGGGCCAACACTACATAGTTCATGATTATAATGTCCAGAAGTTACCCATCTATATATACAAGTGAGAAGTTGTACCCAACCCAGGAAAAGGGACCCAAAGTCACACACTGCATACATCACTGACATGTCACTGACACACTGCAACACACTACACTCACACGGCAGTGACGTCACACACTTACCCTCCGCGTCGTTCGGCCGCTATCTCCTCATATCGCGCCGAACGCCGACCCTCAACACCACCCGCGGAACATTACTCCTTGCACTGACACCAACGTTGCCTCCCTTCCACACCCACGCCGGCATTGCATCTCTTCACAACAAACAATATCTCCCCACACACCCACACCCCCGCACGCACACACTCACATGTTGCCAGGTCTATGAAAACAAGCCCAGAAAAAATGCCATTAAACACGCTACTTACAACTCGCTTACAATTCGCGGACCTGGCAACACTGCATCCCGTGATTCCCCTCTTTTCATTGGCTGCGCCGCCAACATTGTTGCCACGTCTATGTAAACAAGGCCGCAAACCCTGACTTCCTACAGCCTACAGCCTATACTTACACACACTACCACTCGCTTACAATACGTGGACCTGGCAACACTACATCACCCCTTCCCAATGGCTCAAAACCCCACCACGTGACCCACGTGGTGGAAACACTACCGGAAGTTACACAGTACACACACACGCGCGCGCACACACACACACACACAGTGGCGGCCGGTCCATGGGGGGCGCTGGTGCGCCGCACCACCATGCACAACCCCTGAATAAAACGTGAACAAGAATGACTGAGAAAAGTGAGAAACGACATCTGCAGCCTGTAATTTATTTAAAATTAGCAATCCAGAAACGTAAATATTATATAATATAAGGAACCACTAACCAAAGGCAGTGATTAAAAGTTGTATTATGCTGCCACGTTGTATTATGCTGCCATGAAATGTCAACTGTTGTTTACGTTGTGTGACGTTTCTGATTGGTTACTGAGTGTCACATGTTGGTGCGCGTTCATCTGTAGCCCTTGACTCTCAGCACTGAAGAGTAATGCATTGCGGTCCACATGTCTTCAATACAATTACAAACGATAGGAAGCCACTGGGTCGCAAAATGTGTGCGATCAATGTTATTCACACCACAAACCACTTGGGGGCAGCATACACATCACAACACAGTTTGACATATAGTTTAACACACAGTCACCATAGACGCTAGAAAAACATGAATGATGAGCCACATGGAGCCAGGTAAAGATAATAATTCATTTTCATAATGGAACAACAACACAAGAAAACTGTAGCCTCAATCTACATGAAATTAGCCATGTTTGGCAATGCCATGTTTATTTTTTATTTTTAAAAGCCTTCCATTGAATGTGATGATACCTATAGTGCATGTTTTCTTGACATTTTCATAGCGCCCTCTCTAGGACAAAAGTCACCAGCCGCCACTGACACACACACACACACACACACGCACACACACAGTGTACAGCCTGCCGGAAACCAAAAGTAGAAGAAGAAGAACAACAACACAGGTTCTACACTGATTCTAACTTGGATGGAGAGCGCCGCGATTACATGCACAGTTACAATCATGCAAACACGACCGCGTCGACACCTGGCGTGGTACAATCGGGACGAACCGAGGCGCATATATGGATAAGAACAACAACACCAACACTACACGCACACGCGCGCGCTGCAACAACGCGCTGCAACACAAAACAGCTGTGTACAACGCACTGTCACTGCAGACGTGTGTGTGTGTGTGTGTGGTGTGTGCGGATCGCTTCGCGATGCAGCTGAAATGGCACGCACGCACACACACACACACACACACACACACACGCCACAAAACGCTAATAATAATAATACAAAATAAGAACACTACACTAATAATAATAATAACAACAACAGTACAGAGAACAGTACAGTACACATGAGTACAGTACAGTACAGTACAGTACAGAACAAAAGCTCACATCAGAATATTAATCCATGTAATAATAATAATAATAAAAAATAAGACCACAACACTAATAACAACTATAATATCAACAGTACAGAGAACAGTACAGTACATCAGAATATTAATCCATGTAATAATAATAATAATAATAATAATAAATAAGAACACAACACTAATAACAGTACAGAGAACAGTACAGTACAGTACAGTACACATGAGTACAGTACAGTACAAAGACTTACAGTACAGTACAGTATACTGTTCCTGCGCCTTGCCATGCTCTCTTTCAATAATAACAAAAAATAAGAACACTACACTAATAACAACAATAATATCAACAGTACAGAGAACAGTACAGTACACATGAGTACAGTACAGTACAGAAAGAAAGCTCACATCAGAATATTAATCCATGTCATAATAATAATAATACAAAATAAGAACACAACACTAATAACAACTATAATATCAACAGTACAGACAACAGTACAGTACAGTACATCAGAATATGAATCCATGTAATAATAATAATAATTAAAAATAAGAACACAACACTAATAACAACAGTACAGAGAACAGTACAGTACAGTACACATGAGTACAGTACAGTACAAAGACTTACAGTACAGCACAGTACAGTACAGTATACTGTTCCTGCGCCTTGCCATGCTCGCTTTCATATGCAAATACACAAAACCAAACAGGGCCACTCAGCCAGCTTGGCAACTTTGCGCTTTCCAAGCAAATGCATAAATGAAAACATCATGGGTTGCCATTGCCTTCTTCCCATTTGCGACGCATCGCATGGCGCTGGGATGAGCGGGCCGAAGGCCCGCGAAATTCTAGTAAACTACAAGGGAGACCTCTACAAGGGAGACCTAGCTACCCACCTTTGAGCACTCATCGTGGGCATAAAATTGAGGAAAAACTACCTCCAAAGAGACCGAGTCTGCTCACTAACCCTACCCGTCTATGAGCACTCATCCTGGGTATAGATTTGGGCAAAATGGGTGAGTCCAAAAATGATCCATAAAACACCAGGGACCCCTACCCACCTTTGAGCACTCATCGTGGGCATATATAGAATTGAGAAAAATTACCTCCAGAGAGACCGAGTCTGCTCACTAACCCTACCCGTCTATGAGCACTCATCCTGGGTATAGATTTGGGCAAAATGGGGGGGTCCAAAAATGATCCATAAAGCACCAGGGAGAGCTCCGGACAGACCCCTACCAACCTTTGAGCACCCATTGTGGGCAAAGAATTGAGTAAAATGACCCATGGGTACAACCAGGAATGACCTCCAGAGAGACTGAGAGACCTACCCGCACTATGAGCACTCATCCTGGGCATAGATTTGGGCGGAAAAATTAGATCTATAAATCATCTACAAATCGTGGTTAACTAATGACGATTCATGATGAATCATCAGAATCATCATCATCATGAATCATGATGAATTCATCATGATTCATGATGAATTGTGATGAAATAATGATTAACTAATGCTTAACTAATGTATTAGTTAATCATTAGTTAATCATTAGTTCATGAACCGTATCTGCAAGTGTTACCGTAAAAAGTGCCTGTTATCACTGCTTGCAGCATTTTTTTTATTACGACATAAGTTACCATCCGCTCCCAACCGGATCATAAACCCGATAAGGAATGCTTCTCAGGCTAAAGTTTAACCATAACCACATTCTGACATAATCTATATGTCATAGCAACAAAAATCATGTTTCTAATAAAGAAAGAATACAAAACACATTCCATCATGTTTGTTAGGTCTCGGCTCACCTTCATTAAAATGGGTTTTGGTGAAGTGCCTTGCTCAGGGACACATCGGCCAAGGCCGGGACTCGAACCAGGGACCTTTCTGTTAATCTGGAAAATAAATGGAAATATGATAAATACAGTTACAGTTCTTCAACATTAAGGGTAGGGTTAGCTTGAGAAAATACAGACCTAACTTTAAAAGAAAAACCTTCTCACTCATGCCTGCAGTGTCCACCCTCCTCTGTGCCAGTGTCCACCCTCCCCTGTGCCAGTGTGCCAGTGACCACCCTCCCCTGTGCCAGTGACCACCCTGCTAGGGTGTCAGTGACCACCCTCCCTGTGCCAGTGACCACCCTCCCTGTGCCAGTGACCACCCTCCCTGTGCCAGTGACCACCCTCCCTGTGCCAGTGTGCCAGTGACCACCCTCCCCTGTGCCAGTGACCACCCTGCCAGTGTGTCAGTGACCACCCTCCCTGTGCCAGTGACCACCCTCCCTGTGCCAGTGACCACCCTCCCTGTGCCAGTGACCACCCTCCCTGTGCCAGTGTGCCAGTGACCACCCTCCCTGTGCCAGTGACCACCCTCCCTGTGCCAGTGACCACCCTCCCTGTGCCAGTGACCACCCTCCCCTGTGCCAGTGACCACCCTCCCCTGTGCCAGTGACCACCCTCCCTGTGCCAGTGTGCCAGTGACCACCCTCCCCTGTGCCAGTGACCACCCTGCTAGGGTGTCAGTGACCACCCTCCCTGTGCTAGGGTGTCAGTGACCACCCTCCCCTGTGCCAGTGTGCCAGTGACCACCCTCCCTGTGCCAGTGTGCCAGTGACCACCCTCCCTGTGCCAGTGATCACCCTCCCTGTGCCAGTGTGTCAGTGATCACCCTCCCTGTGCCAGTGACCACCCTCCCTGTGCCAGTGACCACCCTCCCTGTGCCAGTGTGTCAGTGACCACCCTCCCTGTGCCAGTGACCACCCTCCCTGTGTCAGTGACCACCCTCCCTGTGCCAGTGACCACCCTCCCTGTGCCAGTGACCACCCTCCCTGTGTCAGTGACCACCCTCCCTGTGCTAGTGACCACCCTCCCTGTGTCAGTGACCACCCTCCCTGTGTCAGTGACCACCCTCCCTGTGCCAGTGACCACCCTCCCTGTGTCAGTGACCACCCTCCCTGTGTCAGTGACCACCCTCCCTGTGTCAGTGACCACCCTCCCTGTGTCAGTGACCACCCTCCCTGTGTCAGTGACCACCCTCCCTGTGTCAGTGACCACCCTCCCTGTGCCAGTGACCACCCTCCCTGTGTCAGTGACCACCCTCCCTGTGCCAGTGACCACCCTCCCTGTGCCAGTGTGTCAGTGACCACCCTCCCTGTGCCAGTGACCACCCTCCCTGTGCCAGTGACCACCCTCCCTGTGCCAGTGTGTCAGTGACCACCCTCCCTGTGCCAGTGACCACCCTCCCTGTGCCAGTGTGTCAGTGACCACCCTCCCTGTGTCAGTGACCACCCTCCCTGTGCCAGTGTGTCAGTGACCACCCTCCCTGTGTCAGTGA